>NC_060267.1:171961507-172315973 GCF_021613505.1 Equus quagga | reverse complement strand
GCGGCGGCCGCGGGCCCCGGCAGCCCGGGCGCGGCCGCGGTGGTCAAGGGGCTGGCGGGCCCAGCCGCCTCGTATGGGCCGTACTCACGCGTGCAGAGCATGGCGCTGCCTCCCGGCGTGGTGAACTCGTACAACGGCCTGGGGGGCCCGCCGGCCGCGCCCCCGCCGCCGCCGCCCCCCCCCCCCCCCCCCCCCCCCGCCCACCAGCACGCGGCCGCTGCACCCCCGCCAGCCCCGCCGCACCACGGGGCAGCCGCACCGCCCCCGGGCCAGCTCAGCCCTGCCAGCCCGGCTACCGCCGCGCCCCCGGCGCCCGCGCCCACCAACGCGCCCGGCCTGCAGTTCGCCTGCGCCCGGCAGCCTGAGCTCGCCATGATGCATTGCTCTTACTGGGACCACGACAGCAAGACCGGCGCGCTGCACTCGCGCCTCGATCTCTGAGAGCCCAGCGTACGCCAGATGCGAGGATGCAGGGACGCGCGACGCCGGTCTTGGTCGCAGCCACCGCCGCCAGTCGGACCGCGCACCCGCTGGGGCCGCCTCCTGAGCCAGCGCCCACGGCCGCTCTGCGCCTCTCCGCTGCCCTCAGCTCCTCTCGCTCCTTTGTCTCCTCCGCTTCTCCTCCTGTGCTCGCCTCTGCGCCCCTTTCGCTCCTCCTGCCTGCAGGCCGCCTCTCCACGCGCCTTCGGCAGGCCTCGTGTCCTGCCGGCGCCCCAGCGCCGCACTTGGCCCCGCGCGGTCCACGGCGGAGAGGAAGCGCCGGGGGCCGAGGCACAGACCTCTCGGCCTTCTCGCACAGGTCGGTGCGCTCGTGCTCGGCTTTCCCCGCCCGGCGGCCGAGCAATCGTCGGCCCGAAGCGCCGGCCTGGGCCGGCAACGAGACTCGCGCCGCCCGAGAAAGGGACGAACGTGTGTCAGCTCCGCGTACCCTCTTGGAGCTGTTCAGAAGCCGCTAGCCCGGGCCCACGGGGCGGGGCGGGGGCTGGGCCCGAGCAGGGAGCCGGGGCCGCCTCGCTCGGCGGCCTGCGCCCGGGTTTACCCCACGTCCCGGCTCGGAGAGAGGCTGCGTTTCCTCCGCTCTCCATCCCGCCTCTTCGGGCACCTCCAGGCCCAGGCGGCTGGCTAACGTTTTGCTAAAAAGATTGGTAGGGCTATTTTAAATAACATTAAAAAAAATTTTAAGGAAAAAAACTCACCGGGAAAACTGGCGAAGTATTGTGGCCTTGGAGTTTACTAAAGCAAAACACGTAAATCGCCTCCTCCAGGAGATTGGAAGCAGAATTCCTGTCGGGCCTTCAAAAAGCTATGGTCAGAGAGAGAGGCAGGCGAATATATTCAGTAAAAGATGGTTTCATCTACGAATTGGGGGATTTTTTTTCCCTCTCTCCTTATCTAAAAATTAAAAAATAACAAATTTCCCGGGATCTTCCGATGCAGACCCGGAGTGCCGGCAGATCACCGCCTGCCAGGCGGACGCTGCAGGGGCGGCTCGTCCTCTCCCTGACTTTTGTTTTTCAGACGTCTTGCTTCTCCCACCTTGGGCAGGAGAAATGTGAAACCTGGCCGCGGTCGGAGCCGGCGGGAGTGGGACCTGGAGCCGGCCGGCCCGAACCCCGAGACCTGGTTGTTCTGTAGTCTGTCGTTGGGAGGACCAAATTTTCTAGAGACAACTAGAGCACTTTTGTTGTTTTGTTCCTTGTTTGTTGTTTTTGTCTTGTCAATTCCCGAATAAACTTTTTGTTCTTTCTTTTAACAGAGACCTGTATTATTTCCGTCGTGCCTAAGTTTGTTCAGCCGCTAGTTAAAAGAGAGATTTTCAGCAGGATTTTATCCTTTTTCAGATAAACAAGGGATGAGGGCAGCCGGAGTGGGGGGCGTTTGTGGTTGTGGCCGCCGTTTTGTTTTCCCCGGGGACTGTTTGTTTTCTGTGTCGTCGCTGGTCTGTTGAAGCTGTTCGACATCATCAGAAACTTTATCTGCCGTGGTTCGATCACCAGGCGCGGCTGTCGGGATTCGTTCTGTCTTTGTACTCATGCAAGTTTGTGTTTTCCCTCTTACGCGGTCATACGAGGGTGTGTGGGCTGTTTTCATTATTTTGTTCTCAGACTTTTAAATTTTTCCAGTCAAATATAATAGCCGTAAGAGTTTATTCCAAATAGGTAAAATCCTATTTGCGGAAATGCTCTATAAGCTGCAAACCTCAGTACAAATGAAACGAGTGACTGATTGCCTTATTGTTTTTCGTCAGAATTCATTTACCTTGAGATATGTGTAAGAGATTTGCGGGCATCAGACAGGGGTGAACATACTGCGTGGCTGTAGAAATGTGATCTTTTTCTTTCTTTTCCTTTGCTGAGACTCTTCGAATAACGAATTAAGACCTGTGCTTCTGTGCAGGCACACGAGCGTTGGGCCGGGTTGCAGCCTGGGGCTCCGAGGCGGATTGGGGGTGGTCGGCCTTCAGTCCTCCGAGGGGATGGCGGGTATCAGCTGACTCCAGCCGCGACTGCCACGCTGCTTGGGCTGG
Organism: Equus quagga; assembly: GCF_021613505.1. Classification (NCBI taxonomy): domain Eukaryota; kingdom Metazoa; phylum Chordata; class Mammalia; order Perissodactyla; family Equidae; genus Equus; species Equus quagga. Next base: position 172,313,446 of record NC_060267.1, on the reverse strand, counting down.
ACCCCACGTGTCCCTTATCGACCCCCACTCTGGGCCTGTACAGCAGTGGCAACAGCTCCAGGCCCACCAGTGAGCCAGGGGAGGCTGAGCACGGCAGGGAACTAGCCCGCAGGCCTCCCACTTCAGTCTGCTGGTGGTCACAACAGGGAACGTCAGGGTGGGATCCGTGGTACGTGTAGTTGGGCCCAAGGGGAAGTGGCTCCCCGCACAGGACGCCCCCTCCTCCCTCCCGGGAGACTGGAAGGTGGAGGATGAAGCTGTGGGGATTCTGAGGAGCAACACCCTGAGACCGGCACTGGAGCCTGCCAAGACCAGGGGAGCTTGGAAGAGCAGGCCGGAGAGAGAGGCTCAGCTGGAGCCGGAAGCCCAAGAGGCTGGTCAGGCCTGGTGGCTGGGCCCTTCTGGAGACACGCTGCCCCTTTGTCTGGCTGACTAAGGAGAGCTGCAGAAAAGAGAGTGGATGGCCGCGTGCTTGTCTGTTTGTGCTTTCTGTGGTGTGAACATGTATCCCATGGGCAGTTGTGTATTCTATGCCTGCTGCAAATGTGTGCATGCAGTGTAAGTCATGTCCTGGTGACAGGCTGGGAGGTGTGTATGTCTGTCATCCGCCTTTGGAGATGGCAGATATTTTGGGCATTGTAATAAATCATATGGCTAATACTCAGGGAGTGCTTCCTGGGACCACAGTGTGTGTTGCATTCGTATGTCTTTGGTGATGTATGCAGCTGTGTTCTGGGTGTATAATCCTGGCTTGCTAAATGATAACAGAGAATACATCCTTTGCTTCAGCTGGTTGAGGCTCTCTGTTCTGAGGCTGGCTCTCAGCACTCCCAACCTCTATCCCGAACAGAGAAAGCAGAGGAGGGGAGTCTCCAGGCAGAGCCTCCAGTGAGATGGAGAAGTTGGCCTAAGCCAGCACTGGAGGACAAAGCCCCTCTCTGCCTCCAAGAACTGAAAGGCAAGAGGCACCCAAGGTGGGGGAGAGAGCGGCAGCCTCACCAAGTACAGAGGGTGAAATGAAGGAATCGGTAAGGGATTCCTGGTCTACATGGAGCCTGGAGGAGGTGAGAGAAGGGAGCCAAATCATACTGCACTTCCCCATGGATGCCCACAGAAAGACATCTGTCTCTAATTCCAGCCCTAGGAGTTTTCTCCAAAACTCTGTAGTTTGGTCATTTTCCCCCCAGTGCTAAAAGTTTAGGGCAATGGCCATCTTCCTCTCGTTTCCTTTCTATCCTCTCCCTCTTTACAGTTTTGAGTTTCTGTTAGAGCAGATGGTTTAAGGAATTCCCTAAATAAGGACAAAAGTATTTAAGAGAGTTCCAGATACGTAGCAATTATGCCTTAGCATACAGTCTGGTCTAGATGTCCGGACCATGTGGGTGTATGTGTATATGTTTGCCAGGGTATACTGTAAATACAACATAAATAGAATTTACTACAAATACTCTGCCGATTTCTGCATGTCCTGGATAATGAGTTGCTACACATGGTATTGAATGAGGAGTATGTGTGTGCTTGTATGGATGTAAACATCCTCATAGTCACTACTGACAAGATGAGCCCCCCTCCTCATATTTACACATGAATTCTTGGTCACCCCACCCCCTACCCCCAAGACTGCCCAGTCAGAGTACTTGGGTTGGGGAGGGGGCGGTACCCTGTTCTCAGGCGGACCTGAGAGAAATCTTTGCCAGTGCAGTACATGCACCAAGGGATTGTCAGATAGGGACCTAGGGGGTTCTCTGGGATGCCTGCCCCTCCACTCGGTATCCTTGGCCAGTCTCCCCCTTGCATAAGGAAAGAGTTCACGGCCCTGCATCCCTGGTTGGGTGGGCATGAAGCCCAGGACCTTCCACCTGAGGTTAAATGTCCTCCAGCCTTTGCCTGGGTCTCCCATTAGCAGAGACTGGAGCTCTGGGCTGCGAGGAGCCCCAGGCTGCCAGAAGCCCCCTGGCAGTGGGTGGAAATCAGGGGCAAATGAGGGCTTCTTGGAGCAGGAGGGGCAGGAGAGGATGGGCCAGGAAACTGGGTCAGACCCAAGACATTCTGCCCACGAATGAGCTCGTCCCTTCGTGAAGGCTTGGAGCACTGGAGCTGCTAGGCCAGGTTCCTGGCCTCAGGGAGGGGGAAGGAGGGCCAGGAAGCAGCTTGGTCAGCTCAGGAGCCCTGCAGTGCCCCCACTCTATGGAGCTAAGCTGCTGGAGATTGTGCCTTGTCTGTCCTGCTGCCTCCCCAGGGCAGCCCCTGCTTCTTGGAGTAGTCTGTGGGACCCGTAGGAAGGGGTGGGACCAGGAGCCCACACTTCTCCTGTGTGATGGGAACCAGGCACAGGGATCGGTTGGGACTGATCTTCATGCCCCAAGTTCTTCCTTCAGAACAACCAGAAATTAAGGATTCTTGAAACCAAGCAGTTTTATTGGTTTTCTGCTTTCTGGAGTGAGAGCTCCATTCTGTCACAAGAATGCCTGGACCCCAGGAACCCCAGATCTCCTGGTTTATATTTAAGGAACCTGGGGTCCTGAAAACAGAAGGGGCCAGCCAGAGGTCACCCAGCTATCTGTAGGGCAAACAGCCTCAGAAATGTTAAGGAGATACCTGAGAGCACTGAGCCCAGCTGCCCACTTGGGCTCTCCAAGTGGCACAAGCCCTGCCACGGATGTTGGGGGGAGGGGCTCAGTGGGTGAAAGGGGAGCCAGCTGAGAAGAAGGAAGCACACGGCTGGGTCTTTTTGCAGGCATATTGCACCCTGGGAACTTCTGTGCTGACTGTGTGCTGCACAGCCTCCAGCTCAGTGATGAGTTCTGACTTATTCTAGGACCATGTCACCCCAGGGAGGTGGCCTGTGCCGGATGGGGCAAGGACAGGGTCCTGTTCCGCCGGAAAGAACTAGTGTGAAGCCCAATGACTTCCTTGGATAGCTGTGTGACTTTGGGCAAAGCACCCATTGTGAATTTCCGTTTTCTCATCTATAAAACAGAATCATATGTATCTCACAGGGTTATTAAACAGTCAAATGTCCTAATGTCAAAGTGCCAGTTTATAGTACATCTTTCAATATGGTTTTCCCTCCCCTATGGAAAGAAGGAAGGAAGGAAGAAAGAAAGGAAAAAAGGAAAAGCCTTTGGTACTGACCCTGTAGGGTCTGACATCCTAACCCAGTGGCCACCAAGAGCCCAGACCACTGAGCGCCTCCCAGGTCACCCCACAGGGAGTGTGTCCGCCCTGCCCCAGCCCCTAGACCCTGAGGGTGAGGTGCATCCTCTTGTCGCTGCAGCGAGTGAATACTCGAGCCCTGGGGACAGAGAGTGTGCCGAGCCCGGGGCTCCTCCAGCCGCCCTCTCGCTTCCCCTATGGCAATCGTCACCGATCTACCAGCTTTCCTCGGAGCAAGGCCCGGCTGACCTGCGGAGCGGCACCGACCCGGGCGCTGGGGTCCAGGCACAGCCGCCACTCTCAGGCCCTAGGGCCGGTGCCTCCCGCCCTCAGGCACCTCCCTCTGGAACGCGGGGCTGTTTGAACTCCCCTTGACACACACACTTTTTCAGAAAAACAGTAGGTAGCGCCCGGGAGGGAGGTTGCGGAGGTCAGCCCGTGGGAGAGGCTCCCCTCGGGTCTTTGTGGAGAAACGGGAAACCTGAGGGGCCAACGCAGGAAGCGGGTTGGGCCGAGCTGCCTCGGGCAGAGGCGCCGCCCGCGGGCGGGGAGCGGGGAGGCGCGGGGCCCGCCGCACGCACCCGGCCGGGGCCGCAGGCCCGCGGGCGGCGCTGCCAGCGCACATCGGCGGGCGCGGGGCTGGCGCCTCCGGGCAGCTCTAAACCAAACCCGGGGAGAACGGCTGGGCCCGTCCGAGCCCCGGTGCTCTCGACGGCGGGGCGAGCAGAGGAAGCGCAGGGCCCTGATCGTCCCCAGAGGTGCCGAGTGCACCGGGCAGTGGCCGCCGGAGTCCCCGCCTCGCCGGGAGGCCAACGCCGGGTCTCCAAGGAGGGAGCTCAGCCTGACCCGGCTGTCCTTAGTAATACTACTAATCAGCCCGAATAAAACAAAACCTTTCCCCGAATTTTCTTCTATGTACAAAGGAAAATGACCTCTAGGCAGGCAAAGACGAGGAAAGGGCAGCGTCCCAGGAAACTTAATCTCCATGGACATGGACGAGGAGGCAAGGGGAATATGTTTTTCGCTTTTTTTGTTTGTTCCTGGGGGGAAAAAAGGAAATTCGACACATATTTTTAAAAATCTCTCCCCAACAACCGCTAAAGGCCGTGTGAGCAGAGTCAGGAAACCGAGCCCCCGCCCGCAGTGACACCGGGCCTTTGTCTTCTTTCCTGAAGCCCCCAAGACTGCTGACCGCGCCGAGATAAAGGCCGGGTCAGAGCCCTGTGGAATCCCGGGGGAGGGGGCAGCCGTCCCGCTGGCGCTTCCAACACGCGGCCCCGCCGGAACCGGGCTACAAGGCTCCCCAACGCCAGGCCCAACTGAGGCACCGCTCCGCGTTTCCTGACTTTCCCCGAAAGTCTTCTGCCACTAAATTCCCTGGACCCAATTCCCACCAGCATTACGTTTTCCTACTCAAAGCCCCAGGAGGGGCGAGGGGCCGCGGCTCCCCGTCCGACCTCGCCTGAATTGGTCCTCAGACGTGGAATCGTGCGCAACGTTTGCTGCGACTCTCCCATTCGCGGCCGCTGGGCAGGGTTGGCCAACGGGATCCGAACCCGTGCCGTATCTGTCGCGGCCGTGCCTCTGTGCCTTCTGGTGGCCCCGAGACTCCTCCAGCGCTTGACTCAAGTTTTCTACATAACGACCTCCTGCCAGAGGGAAGGGTCAGCGGTGATGGCGGAAGAGCGTTTGGGACCCTATCCTGTAGCTTTCTGTGCTTCAGAAACGCGGGTCGCCGAGGAACTCAAGTCCCCGCGGCGTTGCCTTTGCACGGCGGCGGCCTTGCGCTTCCCAGGGTACGCAAGGAGTCCTTTTCTCCGCAGACACACGCAGGTGTTGAGAGCGCTGGGCCGCCCAGAATCCTTTCCACAGAATAGAGAGCGGACGAGCCCGGCGACCTGCGGGTGCGGAGACCGAGGGAGCTCCGGCAGCCACGCTGCGCGCCTCGCCACGCACGCCACGTGGTGGCCCGCTCTGCAGCCACCATAGTTTCCCAAGCCGAGGACGAAGCCGCGGTTCGCCTCCGTTCATGATGGCTTGTGAGGGTAGAGGACCCGGGCCGCCTTCCCTAAGCCGAATGGAAGATCAAGGCCCCTTTTATCTTCCATGGGGACGCGACTTGGGGAGGCAAAGAAAAAGCGACAGACCTGGGGAGTGAGGCCCTGCAGCCTCGGGTGCCCAGGGGGACCTCCTCCTCTTCCTTCTCTCGCCCCTTGCCCCCTCCAGCCGACTGGGGAATCTTGGTCCCCAGTGAAACTGGAGCTGCCCACTGGCGGCAGATGAGAGATAAAGGAGCCGGCGGCGCAGAGGCGCTGACCGGATCCGGGCTCTCCCGCACCCTGGAACAGCACGTGAGACCCTCTTTCCCCGGGCGGCGCTGACCCAGCTCTAGGGAGACGGATCGGCTGAGCTGTGTGTGCACACTCTGTCTCCAGGCACAACCAGTCGTGTTCGCGTGCGGAGTGTGCGTGCACACGACTGCACGAGGGTGTCCCATATCTTTGTGCATGTACATGCATACATGTGTGCATTTGTCATGCCTCTAGGGAGACAGGCATACACATGCACACACGCGTGATGTGCGTGTGCACACGTCTGTACTCTGTTCTTGCGTCTGTCCTGTTCCCGCGCTGCGCAGGCACTGATGGAGCTGGCTGCTCGTGAGTAGTAGTTACGCCTCACATTTGCACGGGCCTTTACAGTTTTCGATCACTATTTTCCCTACTATCCTAGGAAACGCTCTCCTTTCGAATTTTAGGTGGCGATACAAGCTAAGAGAAGTTAATAGGTACTCGTTTGCACACAGTCTGTGAGAGACTGAAGCCAACCAAAGACCCGGCCCGCTGCTGAACGTGGATGTGTTTGCCCGATGCGCTCCGAGGTTGGCCCGTTTGGCGCCCCAAGCGACCCCAGGTCCAGGGGGCCTTGGCCCTTCGCCAGGCTTCCTGGGAGACCCGCGGCGCCGGGCTCCAGGTTTCAATTCGTTAGCTTTTCCGGAGCTCAGTGACACGGTGCCCAGGGCGGGGGAGCCCAGGGCAGGGGTGCTGGAGCACTCAAAGATTCCAGGGCCGTGGCCGGCCACGCGCAACTCGGTGCCAAGGCCTGGGAAGCCTGCGTCTCCAAGGCAGCCACGTCAGGCGAAAGCGCGGTGACCTAGCGGCACACCCAGGAGCCCTGTGTTACGCCAGAGCCGGAGCAGTGACGAAACGAATTCCTTGAGCTTCTGCTGTCTCGACTCTCTAACGACTCTACCCGACCTGGAGCCCCCATGCCCGTTTTACAGAAGTGAGGAGTCGGAGGCTAGAGCGGTACAGTGAATTATCCCAAATTCGACAGCCAGAAAGTGGCCAAGGTCGGGATTGGAATCCCCAGTTAGCTGAGTCTGGGTCCCTAGACCACGGTGCCTCTGCCTCCAGCACGGCTCGCCAGGTCCCTGCTTGCGTCAGGGCTCTTAGCCTCTGACTTCCCTCGCCAATCTGTTGTTTAAATACACATATGTTCCCTGAGTGGGTTGCCTTTTGCTTCTTGCTTCCTCTCCTCGGGCATTTGGTTCTCTCCGGACCCAAGCCCTCCCTCTCCGAGGCTGAGGCTGCCCGAGGCCTGTAGCTTGACCACATCTCGCCGTGTGCCCTTGGGCTTCGGCGCCCGGCTCCTGCAGACTGAGGTCGCTGGTCTCTGGGCTTCAAGGCCGCCCCCACCCCGCAGAGCCTGGGCGCTGGAAGGGAGCCCGCGGCGTGGCGAGGTCGCCATGCGGCCGCACAGCCTCGAGGCTGCCCTCTGCTGGCACCAAGCAACATTTTTGCTGCCTCCCTCAGCGGCCCAGGAGCTGCGCCCGTGAGAGAGGCTCGCGCAGGGCAAAGGCGACCCCACTCTCCCTGCATCCCGGGAGTGGCCGCTGCACCTCCACCCACTGCCGAGACCCTCCCGTATTGCTCAGTCTCTGGCCCCTGCCCCCTGGCGGCACTGGAGACTCCGGGTGCTCCCCCCAGGGGGCTGCTCAGTGAGCCGAAGTTCTGCGGTGGCAATGCAGCTGCGCTGCGACTTCCGCCTGCATCCCCCGCCGACCGGCCCTCGGGGAGGAGCGGGGCGGGGCGTGGGAACCGCAACCCGCAGGCGTCCGCCAGGCGCGTCCCCCCAGGCCACCGGCGGACTCTGGGGACTTCGGGGAGAGCCCCAGGCTGTGCTCAGGCCCCTGTACTCTCAGCGCCATAGCATTGATTGGCACCATGAGTCACCGCCGACGCGGAGAAAACCCTGCCCTCTCCCTCCGATGGACTTCCAACCCCACTTGATAGTCGCCTTGGCGCTTGGCTGCCTATATTTCTTTTACTGCACTTGTCTCCCCAGCCAAATGAAGGGCGCCTCAAGGACCAGAAGGGGCCGGTTCCCGACCCGCACCCCACAGGTCCTGGCTAAGGGTTTGCCAGGTGGTGTCGGAACTAGTTCAAGACGCCTCCATTTTGGATCTTGAAAAAAGCCTTCAGCAATGAGGCAGGGGGACACTTCTCGTTGCTGAAATCCAAGCTGGGGTAAAAATTAATCATCATACCTATGCACTTCTAATGCTCTATATTAAGACTTTTCACATTTTTCCCCCCATTTACAAAGATAATTCAAATTGAAGAAAATTGGGAAAATAAAACATTAAGATACACAAAGAAAATAGAAATTGCAGGTAACCCCACACCTCCCCCAGGAGGTAACCACGGTTAACATTTGGGTGACTTTCCTCTGGTCTTTTATTTACATATTTTAATAAAAGTCTAATTTCCATAATTAAAAGAATATATTTTATATAAAATTGGAAATTTTGTATTCTGCTTCTTTTAACCTTTCACCTTGAGGGCTTCTCCATATATTATTCTTTGAAACATGATTTTCAATGAATGCTTAATAATCCATTATATCTGTGGACCATAATTTTTTGATATAACAGCACAATTCTCTTTGTTTCAGGACCAGGAAAGTCCTTTTAGCCACACTCTCTGGGTCACTAAATATATAATCAGGGGCCGGCTCGGTGGTACAGCGGTTAACTGCACACATTCCGCTTCAGCGGCCCAGGTGCGGACATGGCACCACTTGGCACACCATGCTGTGGTAGGTGTCCCACGTGTAAAGTAGAGGAAGATGGGCACCGATGTTAGCTCAGGGCCAGTCTTCCTCAGCCAAAAAAAGAGGAGGATTGGCAGCAGTTAGCTCAGGGCTGATCTTCCTCCAAAAAAACAAAATGTATATATATATATATATATATATATATATATATAATCAGTAGTTGATCAACAAATCTTGAATCATTTGCTGACCCAAAAAAAGGGGAGTCCCACTCTCAGAGCACAAAAGATCCACCCAGAAATCTGGGATTACCTTGTTCCGGGGGAGGAGTTTCCAGCCCCTGCTGACAACTATCTCCCTTTGCTGGAGACCAGGGGAGCTGGGGTGCTGGGAGAAATGTCTTGAAAGAAAGCAGGGACCAGCAATGTGTCTGAAGAGCGGCCCTGGCCTGCTTGTAGGACCCAAGCCTTGTATCCTCATCTGGCACACAGGAGGTGTCTGTGACCTGGGTTTCTGTGTGCAGTCTCTTGTAACAGTTAGAAGTCAAACATGCCTTCACTTGAATCCTGGATCTTCCCCTCAGAAGCTGTGTGACCTCAGAAAAGCTGATCAACCTCTCTAAACTTCATTCTAAAAATTGGAATAATACTGCTGCCACATCAAGCTTTTTAAAGTATTTAAATAATTCCATCTCTTAGCCTAGTGCCTGTACAAAGAAATCCTCAATACACAGTAGCTACTGCTCCTACTGCCTCTGCAGTTGCTCCTGCTGTTGCTTCTGGCATTAGCTGTGGTCTTGGGGATCAGTGCAATTGCCCTCTCCCTCAACTCCTGACCCCATTGCTGCTGCTAAACACAAGCTTGGGGCCTGGCACTGAGCCAGCCCCAGGTTCTCAGGGCTGAAGGAGTCACTTCCAGCGCTCTGGTTGGACTGCTCAGGACCTACTGACAATCAGGCCTGGGCTTGGGCTGTTTATACTAGAACCGTTAAAACAGGAAAATATGCAAACCCTTCATTCACAGGAATCCGGCTATTGTTGAGTCAGAAATGATATTTTTGTTTCTAAAATGAAAGGTACATTTGCTGCTTTACTCACACACGCACTTTTTTTTTTTTTTTTTTTTTTTTTTTTTGGTTGTGGCTACAGAGCTAAAAAGGCAAAGCAAATGATCTGGTTCATTTGACCAGCTCAAGCAGCCAACCTGGAAGGTCCTTTGGCCTGACTGCTGGTTTGCAAGAGCTCCAACAAGCCCGAACTTCACTGGGGTCTATCTTGTATGTTCACAGGCTAGGTTCTTATCCATCTCCCAGACTTGAGAGGGACACCACCTCCATCTAGAAAAGACGCTAAAGAGGAATTTCATAAATTACATTAATTCAGCCAGTCTGATCCCAGTAGACTCAACCGAACATCAAAATCTCAGGGAGGAAGTTTTTAAAGCACAGATTTCAGGATCCTCTTCCAACTGTAAAGCTTCTGCCTCTGTGGGGCTGGTGCACGTGTAGGTAGGTCAGTTCCTCCAGGTGATTCTGATGAAGCCCATGGAGCCCCCATTAGGGAACCACTGCTGTTCCCAATTGAATTGAAAGCTAAGGTTTCTCCAAGTGGACTCCGGATAATACAGATTCCAAAGAGTCTTCCATTGGGACCACATGGAGTTACAAAGAGCCTGGTTCCAGCACCGGATGTGGGTGAGTGTATGTGTTGGCGGGAGGTGGGGGGGGAGGGGGTCAGTGCATGTTTGTTTTTGTGTGCTGCTGTTGTCTGCACACGTGTCAGGCCTCTTTGGTCACAAGTAACATAAATCTACCAGAGCTGGCCTAAACCAAACAGTGGGGAGGGTTGTTATAAGGATTTGTAGGTGACCCCTGGAGCCCCAGGAAGGTGGCAGTCAGACTTCCTGAAGGGCTAGAATAGGGGCTGAGGGGATGGCAGGAACCCAGGTAGCTTCCCTCTGCAGGGGAGCAGGCCTCTCCTCTGCTCTGTTCCAGGGAGGAGCCCAGCTGTCACCATAATCTCTGAGTCCCTAGCCCATCCTCCTGTAAGAGAGAAACTGGTCCACCTGGGTCAGGTCCTGTCCTGGAACGACACCACTGGTCCTGTCAACTGAAGCTGTGGGGGAGGGGGAGGGTCTTGTAGTGGCTTCTGATGGCCCCTCCCTGTGAGGAGGGAGAAATCATGGCACTCATTGGAGGTCAAGCAGACACCCCCAAAGGTCTGACTTGCTTCACTTTAGCCCCTCCAGCCATGCAACCAGGCCCTCAGGGATTCTTGATGCTAGCTGCAGGCCAAAACTCACCTGGGGAGTCTTAAAAAATATTGTGCCCAGGCTCCACATCTGGGGTGGAGCCAGGGCACCAGGATTTTTCAAAGCAACCCTGGTGATCACAATATACAACTGGGGTGGAGAATCATATCAATAACCAAATGGGGAACCTACAGCCAATTTAGCCATTTCCTAAACACACAGTCTCAAAGTACAATTAGTTAAGAGGAAAATTATTAAAACCTAATGGGTTGCACATGGCTTATTTTCATCTAAATTGGAGACTGACATACTAACCCAAATTTCAAATGCCATGATTATTCACATTTGACATTTTCTAAACCTCTTTATGTAAATGTTCCGTTAAATTCCTAAAGGAATTTGCCTCTTCCGGAGATCCTGAGGCACTAGAACAAACAATGTCTCCCTGTAGCCTTGTTGACCCCAGACCCCCATAGACCACCCTTCTTTTCCGAGGTCTCCAGCTTGCTGGAGCAATCTCAGCGCTCCCAACGCTGAATCACACTGACCCTGCTTGCTCGGCCACGGGCCTGTGCCTCAGGGTTCCCACCCAGGAGCCTCTGACACGGAGAGGAGAGACCCTGCCTCCTTAGCCGAGCTAACAACACTGAGCCAAACCGTGTCCTGGTCCACGGCAGCCTTGAGGATTGTCTTTCTTTTGTTTTGTTTCCCCTCCTGGTAGGTTTCCTCCAAACAATTAATCAGCCAATCAGCAAATACTTCATGGGCAGCGATGCTCGGAGTAACACGAGAAGTATCGCCCTGAGAGAGCCTGTCCCTGGCGGAAGCGCAACAGCGGCCCCTCCAGGCCAGGCCTTGCGTGGATCCTAAGGAGCGTGTTAGAGAAATCCCTTCCTCAGCTTCCTGGGTTTTTGGTTTGGTTTGGTTTGGTTTAGAAAGATTAGCCCTAAGCTAACATCTGCCGCCAATCCTCCTCTTTTTTTGGCTGAGGAAGACTGGCCCTGAGCTAACATCCGTGCCCATCTTCCTCTACTTTACATGTGGGACGCCTGCCACAGCGTGGCTTGCCAAGCCGTGCGTAGGTCCGCACCCGGGATCCCAACCGGCAACTCAGCCAACGAAGTGGAACGTGCAAACTTAACCGCTGTGCCACCAGCTGACCTGGCTTCCTGTTCTTTTCTGGCCTAGCCAAGGGCTGGGACTCAGGCAAACCTAGAGGGTGGTGGGTGACAGGAAGGAGAAGGGAGCTGTCTTGCCTCGTTAGGTGCAGGAATGGAGGTCGGGAGGCTGCTCTTCCCAAGCCTGAACAATCCTGAGAGCTGTTCCCTGCCCCCAGAACCAGGTAGCAGAGACGGCAAGACGAAATTGCCTTCTGAAGCCTGGGAAAGGCAGTCAACACAGAGACCAGCGACTAACGGAGGATGCACACGGGGTGGGGCTGGGCACACAGACCACGACCACTTTGAGGCTACACAAAGGGCTTGGAGATGCCAGATATAGCCTAGGGTAGTGGTTTTCAAAATGTGGAACCATCAGCATCACCTGGGACCTTATTGAAATGCAAATTCTTAGATCCACTGAATCAGCAACTCTGGGGTTGGGGACAGCACTTCAACGCCTTCAGGGGATTCCGATACGTGCTCAAGTTTGAGAACCAGTGGTCGACTCCAGGGAGACCAGGGAGGGGAGGCGCGTCCCAGACACCCCACACCTACAACATGTGATGAGTCTGTCTTCCCTAAGTGGGTTCCAGGAAGCCAAGCAGGACCTCAGATGTCACCCCAGCAAGAATTACGGCCACTGTCCTCCCCACCATCCACCCCCTACACCCTCTCCCTTTGGCCCAGACGCCGGGGACTCCACCTCCCCGCCCCAGTGGGCGAGCAGTCGTCGGTGCACCGTCCCTGCCAAGCGTCGCGGAGTCCACAGGCCCCCGGGCTGCCAGCAGTGACCTTGCGGGGAGGAATGACGGCCGTGAGACTCCACTCTGACTTATTTTGTTCCATTCCGGGAGGAATAATTTGTTTCGTATTGGAATCAAAGCGCCTCTCGCGGCGCTTCCGTTTTATCTCGGCCGCCGCGGGGCCGGGGCGCGGCGGCTGCTTCCCATTAGGCGGGCCTGGTCCCCATTACGCGGCCGGCTCCGCGAACCGGGCGCAGCCCACCCGCCTCCGCCCGCGACACCCGAGCCCCACTCCTCCCCGCCCCAGAGACGAGCGGGACTGGGGGGCTGGAGGCGGCCCGGGGGTCCACACAGCTCCCCTCCGCTGCTTGGCTGTCGCCGTGCCTGCCATCACACCGTTAGCGGCGCTCCTTGGGGTCAGACGCGGCTCCTACGAGGACACTTTTAGGTCCCCATCTCTTCAGTGGAAGTAGGTCCCCAGGGCTCTCGGCTTTAGGCCCTGGGCCCACCAAAAGCCGCACCCACGGAGGAGAGCAGCGAGGGACCCCTCAACCCGGAGAGGAAAAGGTGTCCCCTCCACCTGCCCACAGAACCCCGGGGCCGGGCCCTCACGGCGGCGCAGGGAGCGCGGGAGACCTGCTTCTCTCCTAGTCCGGCATCCACTTCACAGACAGTGTAGACCGTCAATAGGGAGTATATTGAACAGAAGAGCCACACCCAATCCCCCTGCAGACAAGGGGCCCGCTGAAAGCAGACCACCTCCCACCGGGGAAGGGCGGTCTGCACGCGCTGGCCAAAGCAAGGAGCTGGCCTTCCACGTGCTGCCTTCCCCAGGGCGGCAAAGGGTCTGCGCCCACCTGCACGGCTGGGAGAAACAGCCAGACGCCCCCACAACCGCCAGAGCAAAAAACATTAACACAAAGGCCCTCATGTTCCTGTCACATTTCACACTTCCTTTGATTTCATTAATTTTGTTTTTGCACAAACAATATTCTAATAATTATGGCGACTTAGAAATGGGACTGATGATGGCTCTGCTTCCATCCAAAACAAGGGAAATTCCACGCAGCTTCTATTACCCCGGATGATGAAGCCACAGGGGAAGGCAGAGTGCTGGTTCACTGCATTCTTGTGATAAATGTGAGAAAACACAATGTATTTTGTACGTCAAATCTTATAATTGAAGATAAAGTACAATTCCAGATTTTTGCCTAAGGGGGAAGAAAAATGGATGGAAAGCCACCCAATCACCCAAAGTCTGACCACCAATAAACCAATTAATTTCATTTTTCTGTGTTGCTACACAGTTCATAACTATTTAACAACTACGCAGTTCATAACTACTTAACAACTACACAGTTCATAACTATTTAACAACTACACAGTTCATAACTATTTAACAACTGCATGACATCCAGTCTTCTGGATGTGGCCTGATTTATTTAACTTCCCCATTTAGAGTGTTTCCAAGGTTTTCACTTATTTTTTTAAAAAATTGCAATGAGCATTTCTGATATTTTGCTGTTTCTTTCCTTTAAATTATTTGTTGAGGAGTGTAGACCATATTTTAGTAACGTTTATGTGATTATCTAGACAATAGATTTTTTTCCAGGGAATCTGAAAAATTCAGAGTATTATAAAAATCAACTATAATCCCCAGACCCCTTTTGCCGCTCATCAGCTTTTCTCCCCTCCAGCCTCGCAGCCCGTGCACCTGTACACCTAAGACTTCAGTCACCTTCCTGCATCAGATCTTGCTCTGCATTTCATGGCTGTCTGTCTTTTCCATTATCTTTGATTGTAATATTATTGAAGGCAAAGATCACACCTTTGTCATCTGGATAATAACCGTAATAGCTAGTTTTTACTGGCTGCCTAGTCTGTGCCAGACATAATACAGCCTTATCTCACTGAATTCCCACAAACTATATTTTATTTCCTTTTACTATATGAGGAAAGTGAGCCTCAGCAAGATTAACTTCTGCAGGGCCACCCAGCTTGTAAACTGCAGCCCTGGGACAGAAGCTGACTCCACATTCATGCCCTTTCCACTGTAGGAACTTAGAGTAGAATTGCATTGATAGATAACTTCTAAAATCTTTTCTCGTCAGGCCAGCCTGGTGGCGCAGTGGTTAAATTCGCATGCTCCGCTTCGGTGGCCCAGAGTTCCTGGGTTTGGATCCCAGGCCTGGACCTATGCACTTCTCATCAAGCCATGCTGTGGTGGTGTCCCACATACAAGATAGAGGAAGATTGGCACAGGTGTTAGATCAGGCACAATCTTCCTCAAGCAAAAAAAGGAAGATTGGCAACAGACATTAGCTCAGGGCTAATCATCCTCATTAAAAAAATAAAAAATAAAATCTCTTCTGATTCAGGATTATATTAATCTAGTTAGGATTAATCACCTGCTGTCTCTTTGCATCAACTACCTTATGCAGGACTTTATTATCTCACAAAAGAGAAGACTCGGGTTAGTGGCTCCGGGCTATGGATACAGTCACTCAAAGGCTTGGGCATGAGCTGTACTACTTGTCATCTTCCACCTCTGTGGACTGTAGCAGATCCAAGCATCACACTCAGATTTTAAAATGTCCAATGGGAAAAGGAACCATTTCTTCCAGGTTCTTTTTTTTTAAAGATAGGCACCTGAGCTAACATCTGTTGCCAATCTTCTTTTTTTTCTTCTTCTTCTTCTCCCCGAAGCCCCGCAGTACATAGTTGTACATTCTAGTTGTAGGTCCTTCTAGTTGTGGTATGTGGGACGCTGCCTCAGCATGGCCTGATGAGCGGTGCCATGTCTGTGCCCAGGATCCGAACCGGCAAAACCCCAGGCTGCAGAAGCAGAGTGGGCAAACTTAACCACTCAGCCACGGGGCCAGCCCCTCTTCCAGGTTCTTTTTCAGGAGTCTGGACCACTTTCCCAGAAGCCACAGCAGACCTCCCCAGTCATCTCATGGGCCAGGCCTGAGCCACATGCTTGTTTCTATTTGCTGCAAAAGGATGAGACCACCATGGCTGGCTCAGACTCACTGGGGTCTGGGTCTGCCCAGGAGTGAGGCCAGGTTTTCTGTGGTATCTGACTTATCTGCCTCCCTGAACAAAATCAGGGTTCTCTGAAGAAGGAAGAGAGGGGACAATGGTTGTTAGAGAGGCAGCTAACACCATAATCTAAAAGGAAATGTACCAAAAACATTAAAGGATGTGAGCTACGAGTGAAAGCAATTTGAAAATTTCCTCCCCCTTCTTGGAATATTATTGTCTTTAAACCTGTCTATAGTTGTCAATAAATCAGTTAAATGTAAATTGTCAAAGGATTGTCATTTAGTTAGACTATGAAGTTTCTCTGGGGAAAAGAAACAGGGCCTCCACTGTATGGCCCCGGGACTGGACTGCCGTCAGGGTCAGTGGCTTCTCTGCGTCTGGCCCCGTCTCTCTCCCAGACTGCCTGCTCCCTCCCAGGGCCTCCCTGCTTCTCTTGCACGTGCCCCTGGTCTCTGCTTTATCAACCGCTCCATCCAACCACAGGTTCCCTCCTGGCTTTGGTGCACACATGGCCACCACAGCCCCTCCAGCCCCCGCTCCCTCTGCAAATTGACAACCTCTCTGGAAATTCTTTTTTTTTTCTTAAGATTTTATTTTTTCCTTTTTCTCCCCAAAGGCCCCCAGTACATAGTTGTATATTCTTCGTTGTGGGTCCTTTTAGTTGTGGCATGTGGGATGCTGCCTCAGCTTGGTTTGATGAGCAGTGCTATGTCCACGCCCAGGATTCAAACCAACGAAACACTGGGCCGCCTGCAGCAGAGCGTGCGAACTTAACCACTCGGCCACAGGGCCAGCCCCATCTCTGGAAATTCTTGATCCCAATCTCCAAGCGAGGTGACTCTGTTTGGAGCTGCTCATCGTGTCAAGACGAGCCACCTCAGAGGGCAAGGCCTAGCTGGCATCTGAAGCGGCTGCCCTGGGATCACGAGCTACCCCAGGTCCAGTCAGCTCTGACCAAGGAGGGCTGGGTCACTTGTCACAGAGCCTGACTGCTGAGAGCTGCCTCTGTGGAGAGCCAGAGGGGGTGGGGCGGGGCACTTCCCAGGAGAAGGGCTGATGCTGGGAGTTGATTTTGCTTTTCTAGAGCCAAACCTCTACTCCAGGTAAGTCAACTCCTCCCCTAATTCAAATCTGAGCATACCATAGGTGCTCAGTAAACACAAGCTGTCAACCTGTTGGTCAACCGTCTCATGGACTTGTCATAGGCCAGTGTTTATCCAAATGTAACATGCATGCAGATCAGTCACCTGGATCTTGTTAAAATGCAGATTTTAATTCCTAAGGCCTGGGCGGGGCCTGAGCTCTGCATTTCTAACAGGCTCGCAGGTGGCGCAGATGCAGCTCACAGGAGCACACTTTCAGCAGCAAGGCTGTAGGTGACCCTTGGGCTTTCTTCCAACCCAAGGTATTTCTGGTTGTAAGATTCTGTCAGCATGCGCCCTCCCCACCTGCCAGGCTGCCGCTGCCCTGCCCCATCAACTAGACACTTCTTCCTCCTTTGGTACCTTCGCTTGGGCACTTCCTCTCCTTGGCACATCCTCCCTTTGTTCCAAGCTCTCCAGACTACCGCAGCACTATTGACGTTTGGACCAGATAATCATTCGTTCTGAAGTCAGGTATACCGTAGGATGTTTGGCAGCATTCCTGGCCTGGACCCATTAGATGCCAGCAGCCCCTCTCCCCCTAGTTGTGACAACCAAAAATGCGTCCAGACGCTGCCAAATGTCTCCTGAGGGACAAAGTCACCCCTGGTTGAGAACCACTGCTCAAAGACCTTGAGTGAGAATCGACATTTTCACAAGATCCCAGTGATTCACATGCACATTAAAATCTGAGCAGTGTTGCTCTAAAATACAGCTCCGGTCCAGACACTCACCCTCCCCTGTGGACTCTCACAGCCCTCGCGTCTGCGCCTCTCACCTGACAGGTCCTCGCCCCTCTTCTGTACTGGCATTCAGTGGTAGCTGGGATCCCAGTTTGAGCCTCACTTGCTCTCAGCGCAGGATGCAGGTGTGCCCGGAAGTAGCACACACCCGAAGTTTTGCTCCTACCTGGTGCCTCTTCTCCTCTCTTCCGCTGAGCACCTTGATTTTCTTTGGGGGAACAACCTCTCCCTCACTCTCAGTCCAGTAGTTCAGATGAGCCATACCCACCCACCTCCACTCTCATGGGAGAGGGTGTATATTTCACCCCCATCTTCCACAAGGATTGCTTCAGTGGCAGACCAGTGAATTAAGCGGAAGAGATCCAATTCCAGAACTTTTGTAGGGACGAAAGGCAAAGAGAAGCTCTCTTTCCGCTGAGACTGATAGCTATAGGGAAGACATAAGCCTGGAACTTTTGGAGGCACCCACGTGGAGAAAGCCTGCGAGAGTGAAGCCAACGCAAAGGAAAGCAGAACAGACAGGAGAGAGACTGAGTTCTGACCACAGTGTTTGAGCTCCTGGTTCCAGCCATACCTGAAGACTTGCCATGAATTTTCAGTGATATAAACCAACAAATTTCCTTAAAAAAAAAAATTGTAAGCAGCTTAAGTTGAATTTCCATCACATGCAAACAGCAGACCCCTGACTAATAGGTGGGGCCTGTCTGAGGAGTTAGGTCGTCACAGCTGTATGTCTGGGTCCTATGGAGCCACAGGCTGAAGCACAAGTCTTTGTCAGTGTGCCAGGTCACCGGGTGCAACCCTGAGCAAGAGAGGGAGGCATCCTCCCACCTCTGCTGAGGTCACAGCCGGGCTCCAGGGAGACCACAACTATGTGGCCCCTCTGGATCCTCAAGGACTGCTGCCTTGAGAGACTGGCAGATCCCCCGGACAGGAGAATAGCCTCAGCCATCACAGGCCTGAGCAGCAATGGAAGTGAAGAACCCTCAAGCGGATTCACAGGCAGCCAAATTCCACAAGGGGGCGGGGCAGTCCAGAGCAGAAGGTGAGAGACATGCCTGTGAGCTCCCACGGAACGTTCCCTGGCAGCTCCGGCAGCACACGGGGGCGGGGCAGTTTTGCAGTCAGTTGAGGTCTTGCATTCGGCGCACGGAGACTGAAGTCAGGGTAAGACCTGGGCAGCCTTAGCACCCACAGACAGGAAAGACTCTGTGGATCTCAGTTTCAGTAAGTTTTCCTGCAGATGTCCTGAGGAGGTAGCAGATGCTCAGAGGGGATGACCACAGGCTACACCTGTGACCTGGGCACTGGGTTTCCCAGCTTCGCCAGCAGGCCAACAGTCCTGGCAGGATCGAGGAGAGAGAACCAGCAAGCCTACACTTTCAGGGAAGTGGAGGGCTTCCAACAGAAACCATAAGATATATTTTTTTTTCCAAAATGACTATATATTCCTTTTATAATCACACATATGTCTTGTCAAATCCAGAATAAAAAGAACAATATAGATTGGGGGAGGGGGAGTAGACAGGAGGGAGGGCCACTTGGAGCGCTCACACCATCCACGAAGGCAGGAAACTTAAGTGCCAACACCAAGAGGCACCATCCTGTTTTTGTCATTCCTTGGCCCTTCAAAACCTGATCCCAGCTTATCGTGCATATTTCCAGTGATCCAGACCCCCAACCACTAAGTGAAATTGACCAGGATGCTGCGTTAGGGGCAGGGCCTGAGAGCAGACTCCTAATACTTGGATCCCGCAGGTCAAGTGGCCCCTAAAGCGCGTCCGCGTCGCGGGCCGCGGCCACCAGGTGGCGCCCTGACTTCTGCTCGGGCGGCCGCCAAGTCTCGGCTCCCGGCGGGTCCCTGGGCAGGGCGGCCACCCTCCCCGCACCCGAGGGGATGTGCCAGGGCCGCGGGCCGTGGAGAAGCTCGATGCCAACACGAAAGTGCCGCCTGCTATGACCCCAAAGCCCCAGTACAGGGCCCGAGGGGCCTCGGGTCCCATGGAGGACCCTAGCCTGGCCCTCGCCTCCGCCTTCCGACCTGGCCGCCCCTCGCCCCCCGGGGTAGGAGGCGCGGACGATGAGACTCGAGCTGGGCCGGGGTAAAAACAAGGCCGTTCCCAAAAGAGGGACCTCGCACTGGAGTAAGCACCCCGTCTTGCGGCTGACGCCGTGGGAGCAGGCGCCAGCCCTCTGACCCTCCTCCCGCTTCCCCGCCGGCCGCCTACGCCCCGCCCTCCCGCAGCCCTCCTTCCTCTTCCCGCCCGGACGAAAGGAGAAGCGCCCAAAAGTCCGGAGGAAGCGGGACGGGAGCTCCTGGGGTTTCCAGCGCGCCTGCGGGAGGGCGGAGGCGTGCCCGGCGCGGCGCCGACTCGGGCCGCCAGGGGGCGCTGCGGGGTGGGCGCCGGCGCGGCGCGCTCAGACTTCCTTAGGAGGGGCCGGGGCGCCCCTCCCGCCCCCGCTCCCGCCCCGGCGGGCTTCGTCTCGGGCCCTGAGGCCGCTGCGCCCGCAGTCCCTGGAACGGGGAGTAATAGGAGCCTTCTCCAGCGAATAAAGCGTGATCTCCTGCTGACGCCGGGCACTGCAGATAAGTGAGCAAAGAAAACAGACACAGCCCCGCCCTTGTGAGGTTTATCTTGTGTTGTGGGGCAATGAACAGAACAGAAGTCATCTAAAGTAGCAATCGCTGTCAGAAGCGGGTAGACGCTATGGAGAAAAACAGAGCGGAGTAAGGCGGACGCGGAATTGTAGGGTGAGGGGTGCTTATTTCATGCAGGAGGTCAGGGGGGCCTCTCTTAGGGGAGGAGGACACTTCACAAATACCTAAAGGACGGGCCGAGGGGAGCCCAGCCTCTCTCTGAGGGAAGAGCAGAAAAATAAGGAACGCTTCACATGTGTGTTAAATAAACGAATTTTTGAGGCAGGACACCACACTGTGCTGGGGCGCCTCTGATGGTGCCAGGTGCCCTCTTCCAAACCTGTCTGTCCCCTTCCATCCATCCAACCATCCGACCAGCCCTGTGGTCAGCGGGCCTCAGGCACCTACTTGCTCTGTGCTGCACCTTACCCTGGGTACACTTCATTCCCATATCCCCTGCACCCAGGATATGGAAATGGGAAAGACATACTCCTTGGAGGGAGAGGCCCTCACTCTCACTCTGGTGGGACCAGAGAACGGCATGGCCTGCCTGGGAGAGTAAGTTGGCAGCATCTCACTTTTAAAAATGGACACCTTTTGATGCAAAAGCCTGTGTGGGATTCCAGGCCAGGCATTTCAGTATGGTGGCCATTACTCTGACTGGAGCAAGAGTGGCTGGGTTTTAACTCCAACCCCATCCATTACCAACTCTGGGACCCTGGAATTATTCTTTACCTGTGTGCCTCAGCTTGCACATTTGTAAAATTAGGCTAATAATAATACCTAAGTTAGGGTTTTTGAGAAAATATATTGCAAAGGGCTTAGAGCAGTGCCTGGCCAATAGCGAGTGCTCATTAGATGTTAGATATTATTATTAATTTGGCCAACTGTCTGCACAAAAGTGCAAGCTGACCTGTTCACCAAATGCTCTTTGCAAGGTTACCTGCATAGCTCCATGCTGGAGCAACCTCAATAAGGATCCAGCAATAGGGAGATGACTGAGCAGATTGTGGTGCACCCATACTATAGAATAAAGCATAATTTTAGAAAGATTGTGCCAATGAGAGACATCTTGAGACCCATATCAGCAAGTCAAACCAAATGTCAAAAAGTGGTGAATCGTGTGGAACATTGGGATGTGTGTCATGGCTCTCTGAGCACCTCAATTCCTCCTCTGATAAGAGCTAATTTGACCTATTATCTGAATAGTTAGTCAATATCAATCAAAACTTTAAAGTCCACATATCCTCTGACCCAGCAATTGTACTTCTAGGAGCTTATCCTAAAGATATACTTGCGCATTTGAACAAAGAGTCATGAGCAGGCAGGTTTGTGGCAGCAGTAGCAAAGACGGAAACAACCTAAGCATCCGTCAACAGAGGAACAGTTAAATAAATGATGATGCCTCCATCCCGTGGAAGATTGCGCAGCCGTTAAGGTTAATGAAGCAGATCTCTATGTGCTGATGTGGAAAAATCTCCCCAGTGCATTTAGTTAAAAACGCAACAGGACCACAATGAGAAACCACTTTATACCCATTAAAATGGCTAAAATTAAAAAGACTGACAACACCAAACATTTGTAAAAATGTGGAGCAACTGGAACTCTTATACGCTGCCAGTGGTCCTGTAAAATGGCACAACCATTTTGGAAGACATTTTGGCAGGCTGTGTTTGTTTTTGTTTTTCATAAAGTTAAACGTACACCCAAGCGAAGACCTAGCAAATCCCCTCCTAAGCATTACCCAAGAGAAATAAAAATATATGTCCTCACGTATTGTACAAAACGTTGATAGCAACTCTATTTGTAATAGCTCGAAACAGGAAACATCTCAAATGTCCATGAGCAAATGAGGGATAAACAAATTGTGGTATAACTGTTGAGTGATTCACACAGGGTTCTGCCTCCAGGGTTCTGCTCACTACTGTGAACTTAATCTCCCAGCCAACAATAAAAATAAATGCACTACTGATATGCCACCACATGAATGAGTCTCAAAAATGCTCTCTGAGTGAAAGAAGCTAGCACGAAAAGAGTTCCGTTGTTTGAAGTTCTATAACAGGCAATGCTAAGCTGAGGTGGTAGAAAGCAGACCAGTGGATTGGGGGAGCCAGGGCAGTAGGCAATAACTGGAAGAGGTCACCAGGGAACTTTCAGTGGGGACTGAGAGTTTCCATATCTTTTTATATATTTTTTTCTTTTCTTTTTGAGGAAGATTAGCCCTGAGCTAACATCTGCTGCCAATCCTCCTCTTTTAGCTGAGGAAGACTGGCCCTGAGCTAACATCCGTGCCCATCTTCCTCTACTTTATATGTGGGATGCCTGCCACAGCATGGCTTGCCAAGCAGTGCCGTGTCCGCACCTGGGCAAACCCGGGGCCACGGAAGCGGAACGTGCGCACTTAACTGAGCCATGGGGCCAGCCCCTAGTTTCCATATCTTATTTGGGGTTTAGGTTATAAAGGTATATGCATTATAAAAAGTCAGAAAACTCTTAAGATTGGTGCATTTTATCATATGTAAAATATTCCTCAATTTAAAAAAAGGAAATAAAAGCCCCAGCCCTCACAGTAAGAGCCAGGAAGGACTTGAGAGGGGAGGGCCCCTGAGGAGGAGCTGCACTGTCATGCTGGAACTCCTGGAGGCAGAAGCCCGTCGGATTCTGCTTTGTTCTTCTCTCCACGCTCAATGCCCAGTACAGGACGGAGCATGACAAGTATTTACTGAACACCATAGGGAAAGAGGACACGGTGGGACAGGCCCCCGGTCCTCCGAGGCTCACAACAAGCAGAAAGGATGGAATGTGACGGGGCAGACCCTTGGAGCGATGCTCGGGAGGACGGCGAGCCCCTTGGGTCTGCAAGGCTGTTGGATGTGCAGAGCCCGGGGCTCCCATCCTTTGGTCCCTGCTGGGGCTCCAGGCTGGGCTGCAGCGCTTGTTCTGGTAGATTTGGAACAAACGCAGGAGTTGGCGGGGGCCTGCTAAGACTTGCTCGTCCTCGTGTGGCTAGCTGAGCCCAAGAGCTTCCTAGATTTGTCCCGTCAACATACCCTGTGAGGCTTCTTATCTGGTTCCATAAATCTCGGCCCCCAGCCCATCTCCCTGCAGAGGGTCATCTTAATCCCGAACACCCAGAACCTTCCCCCTCCATGTCCTGAAGTCCACAGAGTTTAAATGAAAAGAGGCAGACTCCTTGCTGCTGAGGTTTCCTGTCCAAGAGCAGCCCGTTGGTGAAATGACTGACAGCAGACCTGACTTCACCATTACACCTGCCCCAATAGGAGAAGAAGTCACAGTGAAATTCCTATATAATCTTGGAGGCAAAAAAAAGGCATTTCCAACTATGGCTTGAATACAGAACCCATAAAATAAAAGACTGATATAATTAACTAAATAAAAACTTTTTAAATTCTTGATTACAAAAACCACCGTAAACAAATTCAGAAGACAACAAACTGGGAAAACATTTTTCAATTCACATAACAAAAAAAAGAGCTGAATTTCTCTAATATAAAAAAAGGTCCTATAAATCAATAAAGACCAACCCCCAAATTAAAAAATGACAAAAGCTCTGAAAAGCAAATTATAGGTAAATAACTCTTAAACTTAAAAAATTCTCGGGGCCAGCCCGGTGGTGCAGCAGTTAAGTGCCCACGTTCCACTTCAGCAATCTGGGGTTCGATGGTTGGGATCCCGGGTGTGGACATGGCACTGCTTGGCAAGCCACGCTGAGGTGGGCGTCCCACATATAAAGTAGAGGGAGATGGGCACAGATGTTAGCTCAGGGCCAGCCTTCCTCAGGAAAAAGAGGAGGATTGGCAGCAGACGTTAGCTCAGAGCTGATCTTCCTCAAAAAAAAAAAAAAAAAATTCTCAATCTCACAACAAGAAAAATAAAATCACATAAAATTGTATTCAACAATAATTTTTACCAAAAAACCCCAGCAATTTCATAATGGCTAATGTTAACACAAATTAAAACAACATTGAGATACTGGTTTCATCCTTTCATATTGACGAAGATTAAAAAGGTTTTTTTAACACCTTGCGTTGGTGAAACTCTGGAGAAACAGGGACACTGAGGACAGAAGGCTACTTGTTCAATCTCTATGGAAGGTAATTTGGCAATTGTCTCTCAAATGACAAATGTGAATACCCTTTGACCCAGCTCATCCACCACTAGGAGATTATTATACAGGTGTATTCACATACAACTGGAATGTACACAGTTATTCACCACAACATTGTAACATTGTCATCTCAAACCACTAGAAAAAACTGAAACAGCCATGAATATTTAAACTAGTAGACTGGTTAAATAAATTATGGTACATTCACACACATATACACACACAGACACACACAGACATACACACACTCACAGCAAAGCGTCAGTAAAAACAGGATGATTAATCTCTTTAGGTACTGATTTGAAATGATCTCTGAGATACACTGTTAGATTTTTTTAAACCAAACACTCAAGGTTCAGAACAATGTGTATAGTTTGTTACCATCTGGGTAAACAAACATAATTGTGTGTGTTACGGTATCCAGAAAAATGGAAAACATTTGCTGCGCCCAGAAAGGGGAGCTTGGGTGGCTGGAAAATAGAGGTAAGAGGAAAACATTCCACTGAACAGTGTCCTGTGCCTTTTGAATTTTGAACCCTGTGAATAATTACTCAAACAACGAACGAAAGAGCCAGCCCTAGCAGGGCTCTCTGTGCATCCTATCCAAGTGCCACACTCTAACCAAAGCACTTGCATAATGAGACCTAGACAAATAAACTCAGCAATGAGGGTCCCTCCTCCAAAGGTCAGCCCCATTCTTGTTCTGTGTGTTGTCTCAGGGCGTTCCGTCTGGGCAGAGATCTGCGGAGGATTTGGTAACACTAGACCTCAGGTCTTACACAGGTGCTGGTCTGAGCTTCCTGAGCTCCTGCTGGGCTGGCCCTGGCCCTGCGGAATCAATGAGGCTCCCCAGAGAGGGAGGCCAAGGACCTGGTGGCAGGAGCTTAGAGGCTCCTAAGGAGGCAAAACTAATCCAGGTGGGAGAGTGAGTTGAGAGACAAGGCAAGAGAGCCTCGAAGTGAGCCTGGAGTGCAGACTGCCAAGAGAGGAAGGTGCCCCACAGTGGACCAGGAAGTTCTCCTGATCTGGGAAGCAGAGGGTGGAAGCAGGAGTGGCCCCGTTTACCATCACTCCTATGACCCACATTTGTGCTTCCCATGCCTGCAACTCTGGGCTCTGCAAGGCTGGAGGTTCTAGTCCACAAATAGGCTGCATCTTGTCAGGGGACATGACAAGGGTCCCCTCAAACTACGAGCTACAGCTCCTCACCAGGATCTCACCAGTGAGAGGAGGAGTCACGCTGCTGGCAAGGGTAGTTGACCCTGATCAACAGAAGGAGGTAGGGCTGCTTTTCCACAGTGGACAAGAGGAACACATGTGGAACTCCAAGATCCACTTCAGTGCCCCCTGGTACTCCCTTGCCACCTAATTGTGAGTAGACATGTGTAGAACCCCAGCCTGAGATGGGCGTGATTGCAAAGGGTCACACTACCCAGTAAGCTACAGCCTGCAGAGGGGGCCAAGGGTGAGGGGAATTTAGGAGAAGGGAGGGGAAGGTGGAGGAGGGAGAGGATGAGTGCCAGTGCAACCCAAGATCAGCTGCAGCAATGGAGGCTGTAGCAGTCCAGTAACCTCCCTTTTCTGTGTCCCCTCAGAAGGAGAGGCTCCTGGAACCAAGGAGGAACTAACTGCTCCCTGGACCTGTATTTGTGCGGTGCAAGGGAGGGACCGAAGCAGCCGAGAGAACGTGCCTCTCAGAGCTCCACCTGCAGGAATGTGTTTGACCATCACGACTTCCCACAGGCTGCTCCCAGCCAATGACAGCACAACAGGGACACTAAGGCAGGCCTGTGCCCAGGAGAAGTGGGACTCCTCTGACAGATGACTTTGGCTCAAGGACTCCTCATCAGTACAGCCAGAACTTTCGGAGAACTGCGCTACATTCTAAGACTCCCTGTCTAAACTTCCTTCCTCTCCCTTTCCTCCGCAGAGGTCAGACCCGCATCACGGCTGATACTCTCCCGACCTCCTCTGGCTTTCTCACTGTTTCCCCTCTCAGGTCTTTTCCCTGAAAATCTCCTGGGGTCTAATCTCATCTTGGCATCTACATCTTGGAAGACCTGAAGAGAACCTGTTGCTATTGTGTATAAAACTCACTTCTGAGCTTCCTGGCAATCAAAGGGAAAATATTGTGTATGTTAATCATTAGTGCTCTTCATCAAATACTTCCAGTCCCCCTACTTCCAAGCACACTAGCATTACCCATCCAGGTTCATTTTTGCCTGCTGCCCGGAAAGCTAAACACCAAGACGACGAGATTGCAGCAGAGAAAGGGTTTACTCACAAGGCAGCCACGTGAGTAAGTGAGAGAATGAGTCTCAAATCTGCCTTCCTGAAAATGGAGACTCAGGGATATTTATGGGGTAGGAGGCAAGGTGGTCTAAAATGTAGAGACAGATGTTTGGAGGTGAGGAGAAGTGAGGTAATTGATGACCTGTGCAAGCGTAGTCAGACTCCATGCCTCTTCCTAGGACGCATGTTCACAAAGTGGCGGCGTGAGCTGGATCTGGGGGTGGAGTTTTGAGCCTCTTGACGTCAAAAGGTAGCTTATGGGACATCTGCATGGGCCCAGTTGATGAGTTCGTGGTCTCAACAGGCCTGAAGTGGACAAGGGGGTTTTAATTCCTGAAAACCAGCTCAAACACCCATTACCCTGGTGACCCAGGCTCCAGGGAGATGCTATCTGTAGGAGCCTACTAGGAGTCAGATAGCACATTGCCTGAGCAGCACAGTTAACAATGGGTGGGTAAACAGCTAAAAGCTATAATTAGTCATTGCAAAAAGGAAAAAGAACTTCAGTTCCTACTACCTAACCATCAATGGCTAACTGTTTGCCCATTTCACTAGGAGGACTGCTTCCTTGAATTGGGTGGGGCCATGTGACAGAGGAGTTGCTCTAAGTCAATAATATTTGGGGGATCCTTTTTATAACCATAACCCAGCCTTTTGTGACTAATATATATTGGATCTTATTATCTAATTCAGAGTTTGTCAATAGTGGCATGTGATATTATGATTTATAATGAGAAACATATATTTGGTCTTCATCCACTGTTTCTGGCATAGAGCCCCTAAAACTTTTGGAATTTCCTAGGTGCTGAGAGCCCAAAAGGTGCCTTTTGTTATGTCAATGAGGCAGCTTTTGGAAGGCCCCTGGGGAAGGGAGCTGGCTGCCAGGGGAACCAACCATGTGGTTAGAGAGCTGGGACTTTCAGTGCCATCCCTAGCCTCCAGGGAAGGGAAAGGGCTGGAGATTGAGTCCAATCACGAACGGCAGATGATTTAATCAATCATGCCCACGTAATGAATCCCCCACAAAAACCCAAAAGGAAAAGGTCGGAGAGCTGCCAAGTTAGTGAAGCAAACACTGCCATGTGCCAACGTGCTGGGCCCCAGACTCCACAGCGACAGGAGCTCCTTTGTTCAGGACCTTGTCCTATGTATCTCTTTACCTGGCTATTGATTCGTACCCTTTAATATCCTTTGTAATAAACAGGAAATCTAGTGAGCTCTGTGATCTGTTCTAGCAAACTGATCAAACCCAAGTAGGGGCTTGTGTAACCCCTGATTTATCGCCACCCAGTCAGAAGCAGAAGTGACACCTGTGATTGGCATCTGAAGTGGAGGAAGGGCAGCCTTGTGGACTGAGCCCTTAACCTGTGGAATCTGATGCTCTCTCTGGATAGATAGTGCCAGAGTTAAGTTGAATTGTAGGACACCCAGGTGGTGTCAGAGAACTCCTTGGTGGTGTGGGGAAAAAAACCCGCACACATCAGAATTGGAGTTAGAATTGCCTAACTCCACTGTCGACATTTTGGATCAGATCACTCTTTGCTGTGGGAGACAGTACTATGCATTATAGGATCTTTGGCAGCATCCCTGCCCTCTACCTACTGGATACCAGTAACACTCCCTCAGTGTCACAACCAAAAATGTCTCCAGACATTGCAAAATGTCACCTAGGAGCGAAATCACAGCCAGGTGAGAACCACTAACGTAACTAATCAACTAATCGCAGCAAAACTTCACTTCAGAGAGAGAGCGAGTTTACAACGGAATCACAGAAAATGCTCAGTTAAAACCAGACAAGGCAGAAAGAAGGGGGAGGAAAGAAACAAAGAACAAGTACAACAAATAGAAAACGGTTGCAAACACAATAATCACTTTAAATGTGAATTGTCTCAAGAGAATGGGAAGACAAGCCACAGACTGGGAGAAAATATCTGGGAACTCTGTACTTCCTGCTCAATTTTGCTATGAGCCTAAAATTGCTCTAAAAAATAAAATCAATTTTAAAAATAGGTTTAAAAGATGAATGGTCTAAACACACAGATTAAAAGACAGAGATTGTTAGAATGCGGGGGGGGGGGGGGGACCTACAGCTGATATTGTGCTTCATAGTCAGAAACTGGATGCTTTCAGCCTAAAATTGGGAACATGGCAAGGATGCCCCCTGTGACCACTCTTATTCAACATATACTGAGAGTCCTATCTACCACGATAAGACAAGAAAAAGAAATGAAACGTATGCAGATTGGGAAGGAGTTACAGATGACAGGATTGGCTACATAGAATATCCCAAAACAACTTCTGGAGCTAATAAACAAGTATAGCAAAGTGCTGCTCATGCCGATATAAGTAAACGATTAAATAAATAAAGAGGGGGGAAGTGATGTATCTCCTATGCAGAAGAATTCCCAATAGTCTATGTTAACACTCTCCCATTGTTACCAGCTGAATTGTGTCCTGCAAAAAGATGTGTTAAAGTCCTAAACCCACACACTTATGACTGTGATGTTGCTTGAAACAGGGCCTTTGCAAATGAAATCAGTTTAAGATGAGGTCATTAGGTAGACCCTAGTCTAATATGACTGCTGTCCTTATAAGAAGAGGAAAAGGGGGCGGCCAGGTGGTGCAGCAGTTAAGTGCACACGTTCCGCTTTGGCGGCCTGGGGTTCACCGGTTCGGATCCCGGGTGCAGATATGGCACCGCTTGGCATGCCATGCTGTGGCAGGTGTCCCACATATAAAGTAGAGGAAGATGGGCACGGATGTTAGCTCCGGGCCAGTCTTCCTCAGCAAAAAGAGGAGAATTGGCAGTAGTTAGCTCAGGGCTAATCTTGCTCAAAAAAAAAAAAAAGAGAAGAAGAAGAAGAAGAAGAGGAGAAGGACACAGACAAAGGCGACAGGGGAGATGACTTTGTGCCAATGGAGGCAGACATCGGAGGGATGCATCTAGAAGCAAAGGAACACCAAGGATTGCTGGCAGCTCCAGAAGCTGGGAGAGAGGCATGGATCAAATTCTCCCCGAGAAGCTTCAGAGAGAACATGGCCCAGCCGACACCTCGATTTCAGACTTCCAGCCTCCAGAGCTGTGAGAGAATAGATTTCTGTCATTTTAAGCCCCCCAGTTGGTGGGACTTCGTTATGGCAGTCCTAGGAAACCAACACACTCCTCGAGGGGCTGAGGCATAACTTCCCACTCCTCCAGTGTGTTGGGTATAGTGACTTCCTTCCAAAGAGTAGAGTATGGAGAGGGGGGAAAAGAGTCACTTTGCTGTGGAGGAAGCTGACAACACTGCCTCAGCCGGGCGATCATGGTCGGTATCCACAGTGATAACTCAGGTTGATAGCATGCATCTTGATATGATGTGGTGAATATGGGACTTTATCTTCATGGTCTTCCTTCCCAAAACCTATAACCACATTTAACCATGAGAAAAACCTCAGACAAATTCCAACAGAAGAGCACTGTACAAAAGGGTTTAGTACTCCTCAAAACCCTCAAGGTCGTCAAGACCAAGGAGAGTCTAAGAAACCGCCACAGGGGGCCGGCCCAGTGGCACAGCAGTTAAATTCACATGTGCTGCTTTGGCAGCCTGGGGTTGGCTGGTTCAGAACCCAGGTGTGGACCTATGCACTGCTTGTCAAGCCATGCTGTGGCAGGCATCCCACGTGAAATAGAAGAAGATGGGCACGGATGTTAGCTCAGGGCCAGTCTTCCTCAGCAAAAAGAGGAGGACTGGCAGCAGCTGTTAGCTAATCTTCCTCAAAAAAAAAAAAAAGAAAGAAAGAAACTGTCACAACCAAGAGGAGCCTAAGGAGGCATGACAACTAAATGTAATCTGGTGTCCTGAATGGGAGCCTGGATCAGAAAAAGGACATTAGGTAAAAATTAAGGAAATCTGGGTAAACCATGGACTTTAGTTAATAATTATTTATCTGTATTGGTTCATTAACTGAAACAGATGTACCACACTAACATAAGATGCTAATCGGAGAGGACACTGGGAGTGGGTGTACGGGAACTCTCTGTGCTAGCTCCTCAATTTTTATGTAAGTCTGAAACCGTTCTAAAAAATAAGGTCTAGTTAATTTCTTAAAAAAGATAACAAAAACACCAGTGCTACAAAGGTGTCAATATTCTCCAAAAAATGCTATAAAAATACACAGAATTTTTTTGTTTTTTTGAGGAAGATTAGCCCTGAGCCAACATCTGCTGCCAATCCTCCTCTTTTTGCTGAGGAAGACTGGCCCTGAGCTAACATCCATGCCCATCTTCCTCTACTTTATATGTGGGACACCTGCCACAGCATGGCTTACCAAGTGGTGCCATGTCCGCACTGGGGATTTGAACCGGCAAATCCCAGGCTGCCAAAGTGGAACATGTGCACGTAACCACTGCGCCACTGGGCCGGCCCCATGAACAGAATTTTTTAAAGAGATCAAGTTTATTCCAGCATTTACTCTAAGAAAATTTGCCATTTAATCTTTATATCAGTGCTGATGGGCACTGTAAGGAGCCATTTGCTTTCTACTGAAGTCTTGTGTTCTTTGTAGCAGGATTGTTCCCCGTGTGACTGCTTCACTGGGTGACTGTGGATAAAGATGAGGGCGTGGGCTTAGGGCTTTATTCCCTGAAGTCACATCTGCAGTGGACTGCACTTGGAGACATTCAGGATGGAGATGTCCTCCAGGGAGGCCCTCAGGTTTCCTGAGCAAGACCCCACAGAGGGTCTGCACCTCAGTGGGCTCACCAAGGACCACGATCTGGAACCTACCTCTGCAAATTCAGATCCTCAATTCCGTCCCCTTTGCCCAGAGCTGATCCACCTCCAGAAGGCTGGTCCCCCTGCCTGAGCTCCCCAGGCAGATGTGTAAGCCAGAATCTTTATGCATTTTTATACCAAGAGCCAAACCTGGAAGGGGCCAGAAAGCCAATCTGGCCTGGTGATCCCTTAGGAATATACAGAAATAATAATAATCCTGGCTAATTCCTAGCGCTTGCTATGTAAGCATTTTAATTATAACAACTCCTTATCTTCACAACATCCTTGTGAGGTAGATACTATTATTTCCCCACATTAAATTTGGAAAATGAGGCACAGAGAACTTTAATAACTTGCCCTAATCATATAGCCTCAATGGCCTAGGCAGAATTTGAGCCTAAGCCAGCTGGCTCGAGACTCTTGATCTAGACACTATAGGGACACTATAGGGATCTAGACACTGTGGGAAGCCAACTGTGACCGAGAATTTCATGATACTCTATGAAATCGAGGAAGAGGGAAGCTGGAGGGATGTCTTGTGCAAGTCATAATAAACTATCCCAACCCCACTACTTAATACATTTGTAGAGAAAGAATAGCATAGGGATTAAAAAAGTACATCCTGGGGACCAGCCCCATGACCTAAGTAGTTGAGATTGGCTCGCTCCAATTTGGCAGCCCGGGTTCGGTTCCCAGGTGTGGATCTACACCATTCATCAGCAGTCATGCTGTGGCAGCAACCCACATACAAAATAGAGGAAGATTGGCACAGATGTTAGCTTAGGGTGAATCTTCCTCAGCAGGGAAAAAAAAAGTGTGTGTCCTGGATCCAGACTTCCAGAGACCAAATCCCAGCTCTGCTGCTGACTTGCTGTGTGCCCAGGTCAAGTTACTTACCTTCTGTGGTTGGCAGAATAATGGCCCCTCCAAAGATGTCCATGTCCTAAGCCCCAGAACCCATGAATATATTAGCTTATATCACAAAGGAGGATTAAGGTTGCAGATGGAATTAAGGTGACTAATCAGCTGACTTTAAGATAGGGAGATTGTTCTGGGTTATCTGGGTGGCCCCAATGTAATCACAAGGGTCCTTAAAAGTGGATGAGGGGGGCCACCCAGTAGCGTAGTGGTTAAGTTTGTGCACTCTACGTCGGCAGCCCACTGTTTGAGGTTTGGATCCTGGGCACAGATCTACACACTGCTCATCAAGCCATGATGTGGTGGTGTCCCACATACAATATAGAGGAAGATTGCCACAGATGTTAGCTCAGCGACAATCTTCCTCAAGCAAAAAAGAGGAATATTGGCAACAGATGTTAGCCCAGGGCCAATCTTCCTCACCAAAAAAAAAGTGGATGAGGGAGGCAGAGAGAGATTCAGTCAGCATCAGAGAAGGAGATGTGACAATAGAAGCAAGATAAGAGTGATACTATATGAGAAGAACTTGACCCACCATTGTTGGCTTTGAACCTGGAAGGGGACCATGAGGCAAGGAATACAGGTGGCCTCTAAAAGCTGGAAAAAGCAAGGAACTGGATTTTTCCCTAGAGCCTTCAGAAGGAGCACAACCCTGCTTACACCTTGATTTCAGTCCAGTGAGACCCATTTCACACTGCTGACCTCCAGAACTTCAAGCTAATAAATCTGTGTTGTTTGAAGCCCCTGAGTTTTTGGTGTTTTATTATAGCAGCAATGGAAAACTAATGCACCTTCTCTGTGCTTCAATTTCCTCCCTTATAAAATGGGGAAAATAAAATGATCTCATAGGGTCATTGTGATGATTAAAGGAGAAAATACAGGTAAACCCTGTGTGCCCAGTACATAGCAAGTTGCTCAATAAATGCCAGAAAAATGGTAAATCTAAACAGTTGGGGGAAGGAACCACAATGGATTCTAAAAACATTAGGTGAAATGTTGTTTAGGAATGGGATGCTAGAATGGTGACCAAGGTTACCCCATCGTTTACATACTAATTGCAAAAGGGGGAAGTGCCTTTACAGTGGAGAAACCTAGCAACCAGCATCTGGACTCCGCTTCAAACGTAACATCACCAAAGGTGGAACAACCTGACATTGACGTCCTTCCTGATTTGATGCAGATGATAAAGTACAGCATCACCTTTGAAATACTTCTTACCAAAAAAGTTAACGTGAATCTAATCAAGCTATGGAGCTGACTTTCAGTTTGCAGGAAATTCAAGGAATAGAGGAAGAAGTTAAATAACAACATGAAGAAACACTGTCATGTCACATTGTCCTTCAGGAGCCCAGGAGTCTCCCATCTATGGCGCTGCCATTGTTAGCACGCCTCCTGCGAGGAAGGGGTGGGAGCATGCAGCATCTTGTAAGACGGCTTTGAATAGGCCACGCCTGAAAGTGGTGTACATCAGCTTCCACTTACCCTTCTTTGGCCATAACTTCACACAGCCTGACTGCAAGTGAGCTAGGAAAGATGCCTGGGAGCTTGGGAAGGAGAGGAAAGGAGTGTGGTGAGCATCTAGCAGATTCGCTGCACACGTAACACCACTTACCCTCCAAGTCGTGTGGGTCTCAGCATGGCCTCTGCCAGGCAATCCAGAGCCACGCACACCCTCAGTCCCGTGCGATTCCTCGGTCTGAGATGGACCAGCAGCCCAGTGTCCTCCTTTCTCCCCACATCCCCCACAGCCAGTCAATCACCAAATACCAACGTCTGCATCCTTACATATCTCTAAATAGCCACCACTTCCAATTGCAACTGCCAGAGTGCAACAGCCTCCCATGGGGCTCCCTTCCTGCAAGGCTCCTGCTCTCAGGGGGCTTATCTTCTTTATAAGGCTGCAAGTGAGCAAATAAATAAATAGACAAGAAAAGATAATTACGGGTGCTTAAAGGAACCACAGGCTGAAATGGTAAAGAATGACTATCTGGGTTGAGGAGGAAGAGCTGATTTACGCAGGGCTGTCAGTGAAGGCTGCACTGAGGAGGCAGCTGTGGCAGACAGTATTATCCAGAAAAGCAGCATTTCCATTTCTGTGTGCTGTTGCAAAACCCTGCCACTCCTCCTTCCAGTGGTAGACTCTATGCTCCCTCCACTTGAATTTGGACAGGTCTTTTGACCTGAAAAATTAATAAAATAACAACAGAAGTGATGCTATGTGACTTCCGAGGCTAGATCATGAAAGACAATACAGCTTCCACCTGACTCTTTTGGGACACTTTCCCAGGAACCCAAGCTATGTGAACAACCAAGGCCCCCGGCCTTCAACCCTGGTTTAGCGGATAGACAACTGCCAGCAGCAACTTGCCGGTCATGTGAGTCAGCCATCTTGGGAGCAGATCCTCAGTTCTCACTTGATTTGCCCCAGCTGATATTGCATGAAGCAAACATGTGTCTTCCCCATCAAGCCCTGCTCCAATTAGAGATATATGAGCAAAATAGATGACTGCTGTTTTGAAGCCACTAAGTGTTGGGGTGTTTGAATATGGAGCGATAGTACAGAACTGAGGCCTAAACCCTAAGAAGCCAGCCTTGAGAAAAGCTTCCCAGAGCATTGTTCAGCATCGCCAACAACAAATCCCCCAGCTCTAAGACAGGAACACGCTTGGCACGCTGAAGGGACAGGGCTATGTGGCTGAGGGGGAGAGCAGTAGGACATGTGACAGGAGAGAAAGGCTGGAGCCACATTGTGCAGAACCTCAGGCATCAGAGAAGGATGTTTGAAAAGTATTAAAAGTTCATGGGGCCAGCCCGGTGGTGCAGCGGTTAAGTGCGCATGTTTTGCTTTTGCGGCCTGGGGTTCGCCGGTTCAGATCCCGGGTGCAGACGTGGCACCGCTTGGCAAGCCATGCTGTGGTAGGTGTCCCACATATAAAGTAGAGGAAGATGGACACGGATGTTAGCTCAGGGCCAGCCTTCCTCAGCAAAAAGAGGAGGATTGGCAGCAGATGTTAGCTCAGGGCTAATCTTCCTCAAAAAAAAAAAAAGGTTCAGTGGGAGCCTTTGGAGGGTCTGAAGAGGGGGATGGTGGGATTTGGCTTGTCCTTGAAGGATGGCTCTGGCTGCTATGAGGGGACATTTGACAGGACAAGAGTGGAAGCAGGGAGACCAGTTAGCGGACCCCTGCCGTGTCCAAGATGAACACAATTGTCACTAAGTGGTGGAGAGCGGAAGACAGATTCTGGGCATCTTCAGTACAGGCAACAGGCCTTGCTGATAGATAGGGTAAGGGGTGAGGGATAAGGAAGAATAAACGCAAGCTTCTCGGTTTTTTCCTCAAGCAGCCAGGTGAGTAATGGTGCTACTGTCTGGATGGGGCAGGCTTGGGGAGGAGCAGGGTTGGGGTGGGGGAAACTTCCTTTTCCCTACAATATCCGATTTCAGGGTGGTTATAGAAAGAATTCCAGCTGGTTAAATAACCCTCACTACGCAGTTACGGGCAGGCGAACACAGAGCTTCTGAGTCTGGTGGGGGCGAAGATTCTGATAACTACTTGGCTTTCCTTAAGAATTCTTTTCTATTTATTTGTTTGTCTTTGTAGCTTTAAGAGCCGTGCAGTGTGAGGTTATTATAATTACTATGGCAAAGATCCCAGTTGGAAGCTAAAACACATCCGAAGGAGGAAATGGAGCTCAACATGTAGGGGACCCAGCCAAGCACTTTCCCCAAACCACACTCCATTCGCCAGTCTGGAGAAGAGCCCCTGAGTAACAAAGAAGAGGGAGGGAGGCCACAGGCGCTTGCTGAAAGAATGGCTAAAAAGAGTCAGGGATGGGGGTCGGTCCCGTGGCCCAGTGGTTAAGTTCGTGCACTCCGCTTGGGCGGCCCAGGGTTTCACCAGTTCAAATCTCACGCGCGGACAGCATCACTCATCAGGCCATGCTGAGGCGGCCTCCCACATGCCACAACTAGAAGGACCCACAGCTAAAATATATATACAACTATGTACTGGGGGGCTTTGGGGAGAAAAAGGAAAAATAAAATCTTTAAAAAAAAAAAGAGTCAGGGGAAAGAACTAGACTGCCAGAAGGACTCTGAGAGCAGGCAGAAGGCGGAGGCCATTGGAAGCAGCTGCTGGGTCTCCTACAGGGAGAGGGAGAAGGAGGGGCATGGGGCGCCCAAGAGGACAGGGAGGGATTCCAGCCCATGCCACACCTGGACGCCTTCCTGCTCTTTCCTCTCCAGCCCCAGTTCCAGGAGTTTACCCAATCCATTCAATGCCCTCCCTCCCCAGGATGCACCCCCAAAGCTCAGAAGGAAGCTACTCTCTTCACCTGGGCTTCAGCAAGGCTCACGCACCTGTCAGGGCTTCTGGGCGATCACCTCACAGGAGCCCAGGTGGGACTGGCCAGCAGAGGGAAGCAGGGTCTCCAGCCAGGCTCTGTAGGAGCAAAGGACGGGCCGTCACAACACGACTCACGAGCACCTCTGCTAATTCCCACTCAGCCCAATTCCACTGACTCTGCTCTCCTGCATTTTCATGTTGTTTCATCTTTCCTCCCCGTTGTCTCCTCCAGGGGACCATAGTATTTTTGTGTGTGTGTGTTTGAGGAAGATTGGCCCTGAGCTAACATCTGTTGCCAATCCTCCTCTTTTTGCTTGAGGAAGATTGTCACTGAGCTAACATCTATGCTAAAGTTCCTCTGTTTTATGTGGGATGCTGCCAGAGCATGGCGCGACAAGCAGAGCTAGGTCCGCACCTGGGATCTGAACCTGCACACCCCA
The DNA here is from genome assembly GCF_021613505.1 of Equus quagga. Taxonomy (NCBI): domain Eukaryota; kingdom Metazoa; phylum Chordata; class Mammalia; order Perissodactyla; family Equidae; genus Equus; species Equus quagga. The sequence continues at coordinate 172,276,633 of NC_060267.1, read as the reverse complement.
GGCTGCTGAAGCAGATCACGCAAACCTAACCACTATGCCACCAGGCTGACCCTGGGGGCCCACAGTATTTGCTATCCAAGTACTGCTTCTTCCCACTCCCTCCCCCCAAAAAGGTAAGGGGTCTCAAGCTTAACCATGAGCTACCAGAGCTACCAAAGAGTCAATGATAAACCATACCTGGGTGTTACTTCACTTATTCACTCAATTATTTATTGAATTTATTTATTGAATTTATTTATTTATTGAATTTATTTATTCATTCGATTATTTATTGAGCTCCTACCAAGTATGATCATTAAGAAAGCTTCTGCAGGGGCTGGCCCAGTGGTGCAGCAGTTAAGTCCACACATTGCATTTCTGGGGCCCAGTGTTTGCCGGTTCGGATCCCAGGTGTAGACCTATGCTCTGCTTGGCAAGCCGTGCTGTGGTAGGCGTCCCACATATAAAGCAGAGGAAGATGGGCATGGATGTTAGCTCAGGGCTAGTCTTCCTCAGCAAAAAGAGGAGGATTTGTGGTAGATGTTAGCTCAGGGCTAATCTTCCTCAGAAAAAAAAAAGAAGGCTACTGCAGTAATCCAAGCAAGAGATGATGGAGATTTGGACCAGTGTGGTAGCAGTGGGGGTGACGAGAGGTGGTTGGATTCTGGATGTATTTTGAAAGGTAGAGTGAACAGGTTTCTCTGACAGATTGGATGTGAGGTACAAGGGAAGAAAGAAGAGAAGGATGCTTCCAAGGCTGTTGGCCTAAGTATCTGAAAGGGTGGTGTTGCCATTTTCTGAAATAGGACACACTGCAAAACAAGCAAATTGAAAGAACTATGGGCCAGCCCAGTGGCGTAAGTGGTTAAGTTTGTGTGCTCTGCTTTGGTGGCCCAGGGTTCACAGGTCCCAATCCCAGGCTCGGACATAGCACCGCTCATCAAGCCATGCTGTGGCAGTGTCCCACATAGAAAATAGATGAAGACTGGCACAGATGTTAGCTCACCAACAATCTTCCTCAAGCAAAAAGAGGAAGATGGGCAACAGATGTTAGCTCAGGGCTGACCTTCCTCACCAAAAAAAAAAAAAAAAAGAAGAAGAAGAAGAAGAGAAAGAAATAACTACATCAAGAACTTCCTTTTTGTACATATTAAGTTTGAGATGCTCATTTAGACATTCCAGGAGCAATATTCAGTTAGCAGTCTGGAGTTCCTGAAAAAGGTCCAGGCTGGAGGTAAAAATTTTCAAAACCTTAGCCTGCCTTTCTCTGCTCATAAGCAAAAAGAAATGTTGGAATCAGAGGGAGCCTGCAGAACTTCAACGAACAAACATCAGAAAGTGGTTGGCACTGCCCCGCAGAGTTGGAGAGTGACCTCTGTCAGAGACTAAACGAGATAATGTATCTAAGTGTACTTTAGAGCTTCCTCTAAGCTTCTGTACAGATGGACACCATCATTGAAAGTGTCTGCAGTTGTCCCCTGCCCCACAGAGACTGATGTGGGAATAATCTTACGCCCTTGTAAAGTGGAAATGGACCAATGGCCGTCCCAGACCCCTTCCCTCCTCAGGGGTCCATATTACTATTGAAAACCAAATCTTTTAAACATTTTATTTTTTCCTTTTTCTCCCCAAAGCCCCCCAGTACGTAGTTGTATATTCTAGTTGTGGGTCCTTCTGGTTGTGCTATGTGGGACGCTGCCTCAGCATGGCCTGATGAGCAGTGCCATGTCCGCGCCCAGGATCCGAACTGGTGAAACCCTGGGCGGCTGAAGCAGAGCGAGCGAACTTAACCACTTGGCCACAGGGCCAGCCCCGAAAACCAAATCTTTACCCTTTCCTCCTTCAATAAACTTCCTTTCTCTCTCTTCCTTCACTTGGCCTATCCCTTCTAGTTACAAAACAAAAGTTGTCATTTGCAATAATGAAAATAGACAGAGGGTAGGGGGAAGGGAGTAGGGAAGAGGGTATGACCATACCTAGGAATGGCCAAACTCAACTTTCTTGTTCTGTGTATTTTTGTTAATTTTAAAAATTTGTTGTTTTGTTTTAAGATGTTTGCTGTCAGTATAATTATTGTTCTTTTGTAGGTTATTGGTTTAGGGGGATTTTTTGTTTTTTTAATTTTTTAAAATTTTACCTTTATTTTATTTATTTATTTTTTTAAAGATTGGCACCTGAGCTAACAACTGTTGCCGACCTTCTTTTTCCTTTTCTTTTTTTTTTCCTGCTTTTTCTCCCTAAATCCCCCCAGTGCATAGTTATATATTTTAGCTGCGGGTCCCTCTAGTTGTGGCATGTGGGACGCCACCTCAGCGTGGCCTGACAAGCGGTGCCATGTCCGCGCCCAGGATCTGAACTGGCGAAACCCTGGGCAGCAGAAGGGGAGTGCGCGAACTTAACCACTCGGCCATGGGGCCGGCCCATGGTTGTTAGTTTTTTTCTGTGTGGATGCTTGGGTGGGTTTTGTTTTTTGGGTTTTTCTTCTCAATGGACTATTTTAGAGTAATTTTAGGTTTACAGCAAAATTGAGTAGAAAGTACAGAGTTCCCATTTACCCCCTGACTCCTATACACACACAGCCTCTCTCGCCACCAATATCCCTCACCAGAGTGGTACATTTGTTATAATCGATGAACCTATATTAACACATCATTATCACTGTCAGTCCATAGCGTACATTAGGGGTCACTCTTGCCATTGTACATTCCATGGGTTTGGACAAATGTATAATGCTATGTGTCCACCACTATAGTATCATACAGAATAGTTTCCCTGTCCTACAGACCCTGTGCCTGTTCCTCCCTCCCTCCTCAATAACCCCTGACAACCACTGATCATTTTACCACCTCCATAGTTTTACAGAATTTTGCATTTTTCCAGAATGTCATATACTTGGAATCATACAGTAGGTAGCCTTTTCAGACTGGCTACTTTCACTTAGTAATATGCATTTAAGTTTTCTCCATATCCTTTCATGACTGGATAGCTCATCTCTTTTTAGTGCCGAATATTCCATGCATTGCTGTGCAATGTATACGTTGTATTGATGTACAGTTTGTTTACCCACTCACCCACTGCCTTCAGTGGCTGGTTGTTGATCTCAGTTGCTCTCTGGCTGCTTCAGAGATAGTCTCGCTGTTTTTGATCCTCTGCAGTTTCCCTATGAAGAGTGTAGGTGTGGATTTATTTTTATTTTTTAATTTTTACTTATTTATTTTCATTCTTGAGATTCATTCTGATATCTGAATCAGAGGATTCATATTTTTCATCAATTCTGGAAAATTTTCTCAGGCATTTTCTCTTTGAATAATATCTCTTTTCCACTTTCTCTATTCTTTCCTTCTGGAACCCGGTTGTCTGTATGTTATATCTTCTCATTATATCATTCATGTTTCCTAACATCTCTTGGTCTTTCATACTTCATTCTGAATGATTTCTGCAAATCTATCTTCTAGCTTATCAATTCTCATTTCAATTATATCTAATTTGCTTTATGACATGTTCATTTAGTTTTTAATATTTTTAAATTGTAAAAAACACATAACAGAGGCTGGCCTGGTAGCATGGTGGTTAAGTTCATGCACTCCACTTTGGTGGCACAGAGTTCGCAGATTTGGATCCGCATTGTGGACCTATGCACCACTCATCAAGCTAAGCTGCGGCGGTGTCCCATATACAAAATAGAGGAAAGTTGGCACAGATGTTAGCTCAGGGCCACTCTTCCTCAAGCAAAAAGAGGAAGATTGGCTACTGATGTTAGCTCAGGGCCAATCTTCCTCACCAAAAAAAACCACATAACATAAAATTTATCATCTTATCCCACTTTTTTTTAAAGATTTTATTTTTCCTTTTTATTCCCAAAGACCCCCAGTACATAGTTGTATACTTGAGTTGTGGGTCCTTCTAGTTGTGGCATGTGGGATGTCGCCTCAGCATGGTTTGATGAGTGGTGCCATGTCAGCGCCCAGGATCTGAACCGGTGAAACCTTGGGCCGCCAAAGCGGGAGCGTGGGAACTTAGCCACTCACCCATGGGGCCCGTCCCCGACTTATCCATTTTTAACTGTCCACTTTGGTGGTGTTAAGTATATTCACATTGTTGTGCAACAAATCTCCAGAACTTTTTCATCTTGCAAAGCTGAAACTCTATACTCATTAAACAACTCCCCATTTTCCCCTCCCCCTGGCAACAACCATTCAACTTTCTGTTTCAGTAGAATCTAACTGCTCAAGATACCTCATATAAGTAGAATCATACAGTATTCATCTTTTTGTGACTGGCTTTTTCACATAGCATGGTGTTCCCAAGGTGCATCCATGTTGTAGCATGTAACAGGATTTCTTTCTTTTTAAGGCTGAATAATAATCCATTATATGCATATACCACATTTTGTTTATCCATTCATTCATCGATGGACATTTGGGTTGCTTCCGTGTTTTTACTGTTGTGAATAGTGCTGCTATAAACATGGGTGTGAAAATGTCTGTTCAAGACCTTGTTTTCAGGGGCCGGCCCTGTGGCTGAGTGGTTAAGTTTGTGCCCTTTGCTTCGATGGCCCAGGGTTTCACTGGTTCAAATCCTGTGTGCGGACACGGCACCACTCATCAAGCCATGCTGAGGCGGCGTCTCACATGCCACAACTAGAAGGACCCACAACTGAGAATACACAACTAGGTACTGGGGGCTTTCTGAGAAAAAGGAAAAATAAAATCTTTAAAAAAAAAAGAGACCTTGTTTTCAGTTTTGGGGGCTATGTAACCAGGAGTGGAACTGTTGAATCATATGGTACTTCTATTTTTAATTTTTTGAGGAAGTGCCATGCAGTTTTCTGCAGCAGCTGAAACATTTTACATTCCCACCAATAATGCACAAACGTTCCAATTTCTCCACATCCTCACCAATACTTGTTATTTTCTGCATTAGGGTTGCATGAGGTTTGTTCGGGACAGAATAAAGCACACACATCCTGGATCAACAAACATCGACCCCTCAGTGTTGAAGTTCCTCATTTTGGAGGGAAGTTCCCAACCACCCTACTTGTGGCTAATTGTTCCTCCCAACCTGAGATCCCGACTCCCAAAGGGGCAGTTCTGTGGATGTGTGACAGTAAGTTGTGGAGCAGTGTTTCTCACAGCTTCTGGAGATCAGTCCCCAGAGAAACTTGAAAATAGAACTCTGGAGGAAATTTGGGGGGAGAGAAGGACCCCTGAGCAGCTGAGGACCACAGCTACTTCCTCAGGGTGACCACAGACAAGCTTGTTCTTCCCCTCCAAGGACGAGAAATCCTCTGCCATCCTCAGAGATGGGGCCCATCTGGAGGAGGACCCTAATCAGAGAATACACTCAGCCTTTAGAAAATGGTGACTTTCTTTGATGGAAAAAAGGCTGCACTGGGAGTCTAGAGCTCAGAACCCTTTGGCTCAGAGGCTGTGTGATGTTAAGTGAACTTCCTCCAGGAGTTTCCCTTTTCAGGGAATACAGCTAATTCACCTGCTCTGGACGCAAGGCTGAGACGACAGCTCTCAGAGCTCTCTGAACGCCCGTTCGGATTCAGCTGTGTCTTGCTTTTCTATCATCTTTATAGAGCAGTGAAAAATCCAGTTTTATGAGATATCTTTGCATTACTATGTGGTTCTTTCCACCACAGCAAGCCAGGCAAAATATGACTGTGTGTGATTCCCACTCAGGGAAGTATGTAGAGGCGAAATGACTCTTGTGCTATGGTAGTGAGACTCCTGGGTGGGAAGAGGGAAAGGTGTGCAGGGCACGAGAGTTTCTTTTTGAAAAGTTAGTTCAACGTTATTGTTATATTTTCCATTTAATGGTAATATTTAGGCACAAATTTAAAACTATACAACAGATTCTTATCAATTATTCAGGTTTACATAAGAGAGCAAAATACGAAAAACTCACCAGTCTATCCTCCACCACCCAACAATTTGTCGCGTAGTGTTGTAGGCCAGGTACTCCAGGAAACACACTCTGCGACAAATTTGTGTGCAGGTGGTTTATTGGGAAGTACGCTCAGAAACACTGTCTGTAAGGGGGTAAGAGAAGCCAAATGAGGCGCAGAGAGAAGTTAGGTTGCAAAGCAGTTGGTGTTGCCACAAAGGCTGCATGTGGCATTCTTTTGGGGCGCTCTGAAGCTAGGATGGCTCTCTGTAACTGTCCCAAATTGGGGCAAAGGGGACATGCATTTGTACTGCGTAATAATCAGTCATTGGATGCAATCTGCCCCAGGGAGGGCCTTAAACTTGGCAGAGCAGCTGCATGCAGCCAAGGGCGATGCCTGGAGAGGCACCCTGCATAAGCTGTCAGCAAGCAGCACTCCTGGCAACTGGATGAAGGGCCTTGGTCCCAAGGAAGGGCATCTGGATAACACCCCACAGTATCCAGGACACCCCTACATTCCTATTCCCCTCCCCAGAAACAAAAACCATGACAGTTACATGTGTATCCCTCCAGACCTGTGTTTTTTTAACTCATATACATATATTTTTTCAAACACAGGCATATATGTATGTACGTTTTCTTTTTCTACTTCAAGAGACTCATAAGATACGCATTGTTCTATTGCTTTGTTCACTTCTTCGGGGATCTTCCCATTGGGTACAAATAGCTCTCTCTCTCCCTTTTTTTAAACAACTGTGTAAAATTCCATATTGTGGATGTTTAACTTCCTCAAACGTTTTTTGACATCTATTGGAACAATCATATGGTCATTTTTTTTAAAGATTTTATTTTTCCTTTTTTCTTCCCAAAGCCCCCCAGTACACAGTTGTATATATTTTAGTTGTGGGTCCTTCTGGTTGTGGTACGTGGGACGCTGCCTCAACGTGGCCTGACAAGCAGCGCCATGTCCACGCCCAGGACTGGAACTGGCAAAACCCTAGGCGGCTGAAGCAGAGCGCGCGAACTTAACCACTCGTCCCAGGGCTGGCCCCCATGTAGTAATCTTTAAGTTTATCTGATTCTCAAGATTGTTTGAACTGAAAATGCATGAACATGGCAAAGAACATTTTTTTAAATAGACAATAATGAGGAGAGTTGCCTTATCAAATAGCAAAGCATAATAAAAGGCAATAGTAATGGAGACGATGTGGTATGATTGCTGGAATAGACAAATAGATAATAGAATTAATAGAAAATCCAAAACCAGACTGCATGTATATATGAAAATGTATTCAGTTTGTAATAAAGGTGGCATTTTCAAAGCAGTGAAGTGCAATGAGTATTCAGTGCCTGGTATTGGGCAACTGAATATTTAGAAATTGTTATATTTTATTTCTTGCCATATACAAATAAAAATTCCAGACAGACTTAAGAGAGCAGTATAAAAAACCATTAAAGTATTAGAGGAAAATATGAAAATATTACACAAACTCAGTTTATAATGGAAGGTTTTCCCTAAGTATGAAATGAAACCCAGAAACAATGAAGGAAAAATTTGACCGTTTTTATTGCATAAAATTTAAAACCTTCTATGCAACGAAAGACACGCACAGCAAACAAAACACAAGATTAAAAGAAAGTGATAAATTGAGAAAATATATTTGAAATGCATGTAATCATCCAAATCACTAATACACAAGACATATAATCAATAAAGTAGAGATAGTGACGAATTGTAAAAGACAATAAAGATGTAATTTATAGAAGAGATACAAACATCCAACAAAGAAATGAAAAGTTACTCATCCTTGCTAGCAATCAGAGAAATGTGAATTAAAACAACATAATACAATTTTGGGGGGCAGAATTATCAAGAATGTAAACATCAGTAATATCTATCACTGGCAAGACTACAGAAGAATGGGTGCTCTCTTTTATTGTTGAGCAGAAAATAAATTGGTAAAGCCTTTTGGAAGGGCAGTTTAGCAAGTTCTATGCAGAATTTAAATGGATATATCTTTGGCCCATAAATTCTATTTCTCTGAATTGAGCCTAAAGAGATACACCTACACAAGGAAGTACATGCAATAATCTTGAATGCAGCATAGTTTATAACTGCAAAAGATTTGAAATGATCTAAATATCCTTAATGAGAACATTTAGTCAAATTACAAATAGATTTATGCTATAAAATACTAAACTGTAGTTTAAAATGATGTAGAGATAGAGCTGACATTGAAAAGTCTTCAATGCATAGTGTTAAGAGGAAAAAACCTGAGCATATGTTTAAACATATGTACCCTTATTGAAATATATGTATGCATGCACGCATACACATACAATAAACTCTTATCAGTGGTTATCAACTTGGGAGGGACCAGCATTGGCCCTCGGGTGAGATGGCACTTTCACCTTTTACATGTATTTTTCTCTGTGATTTGAAGATTTTACCGTAAGCCTACATTATTTTTGTGATTTAAAAAACAATTTCCTTGGGGTCTGGCCCCATGGCCGAGTGGTTAAGTTCACGCGCTCTGCTGCAGGCGGCCCAATGTTTCATTGGTTCGAATCCCGGGCGCGGACATGGCACTGCTCATCAAACCACGCTGAGGCATCGTCCCACATTCCACAACTAGAAGAACCCACAACGAAGAATATACAACTATGTACGGGGGGCTTTGGGGAGAAAAAGGAAAAAATTAAAAAATCTTAAAAAAATGATTTCTTTAAAAAATAAAAAATAAAAAACAATTTCCAAAAGGAAAAGGTAATATTGACTGGCAGGATACTACAAAGGATACAAAGAAGAAAAATCAGCTGTAATCCCATCATTAAGAGAAAACCTCTGTCGACATTTTAATGTAAATCTTTTCAGTTACTTTTCTTTGTATAACTAATTTTTTAACCTAGGAAATACAGACTGAACAGTATTTAAATTCCGTTTATCCTTCTTTCTTCACTTTAACTTTCTTTAGTTATCTAGTCTGGAATTCTTCCTCCCCCATTGAACTCACTATATTCATTCAGACTCCGCCTCTGGGTCACAGTCAAAGGCACTTCTCCTGCTGATCACGAGGCTTGAAATCCAGATCCTAGCCCCAGCGCACAGGTATGGCCCTGGGGGAGCCACTATCTCCTGGTGCTGTGAGCTCCAGACTACTTTGGCTCTCATGGGAAGGCTCGGGGATCAGACTAGGCGGCTGGGGAGCCCCTGGCTGTGGCTGACCTTGATTGTTGAAAAGAACTACTCAAAAGATAACAATTAGTAAAAGAAGTATCCCTGTGATGAAGCTGAGGTGAGGCTGGGCACTGCTGCTGCCGAGAATCAGGACCCACACAGATGAACTTTGCTCCTTTCATCCAGGTTGCAAAACAGTGCGAGCTGCAATGAGGAAGTTTTCTGCACAACGTGCTCTCCGCAGTGGAGATACTTGACCCTTGAGCCTAGTTCAATGGGGACAGTGTTTACATGGACACCAACAGCAAATCTACACTGGGACCCTTGAACAACTCTTCTCTAGACTTCAACAATGACCACTAGGAGCAGGCCAACCTTGCGTAGGCCTTAGCTGCAAAACTATTCGCAGCGTCCTCCCAGGTCGAAGCCGTGGCTGCGCAGAACTGTTGGTGCTGGGTGAGCCAAACTGCGCATGAGTGAGCCGGCCCTTGAGTCTGGGGAAGGAGCCGTCGGTTGGATTACTCTCTGAATCTAATCTGATTGTGATCTTGCACAGTATGGGAGAATCCACAGTATCAAGAAGCTGTTGATAAATTTATAATCAGAGGAAATTAACATTTAGTATACAGGAGTCAAGAAGGGGACAAAAGCAGATTACAGAACCGAAAATGAGGGGGCTGACGCCATGGCCGAGTGGTTGAGTTCGCACACTCTTCTTCGGGGCCCAGGGTTTCCCTGGTTTGGATCCTGGGCGAGAACGTGGGTCCACTTGGCAAGCCATGCTGTGGCGGGCGTCCCACATAGAAAGTAGAGGAAGATGAGGGCCTGGCCCTGTGGCCGAGTGGTTGGATTCGCGCGCTCTGCTTGGGTGGCCCAGGGTTTCTGGAGTTCCGATCCTGGGCACGGACATGGTCACTAATCCAGCCATGTTGAGGCCGACGTCCCACATGACACAACTGGAAGGACCTACAACAAAAAATACGCAACTATGTACTGGGAGGCTTTGGAGAGAAAAAGGAAAAGTAAAATCTTTAGGGGAAAAAAAAGAAAGAAAGTAGAGGAAGATGGGCATGAAGGTTAGCTCAGGGCCAGTCTTCCTCAGCAAAAAGAGGAGGATTGGCAGCAGATGTTAGCTCAGGGCTAATCTTCCTCCAAAAAAAAAAAAAAGAACCGAAAAGGCAAGTTACCAAGATGAAGTGTTTTAAAATCCCTTTCCAGTAATCATGTTGCAATAAATATATATGATAGACATATATGTATCTCGTATATATATTTGCTGTATGTATATCAAATTATTATGTTGTACACCAACTACAATGTTATATATCAGTTATATCTCAAAAAACCAGGGAAAAATAAAAAATAAAATCCCTTTCCATAAAGTAAAATGGTCCTCTGCCCTCTCAATCTGGACCCTAAAAGGTTGTAGAGGTGCTTTTAGCAAACATGCTTGTGGGTTTGTGCAGGAACACTTCTGCAGTGCTTGTCTTCGGAATGGCCAAGGTCTTCATGATTAAGGTCCAGACCTGCTACCTTTGTACATCGCCAGCTCTTCTACCATAGTGAGGAGTTTCGTAAATGTTTTTGGTTGATGGCAAAGTTGTTGAGTTTCTGCAGTCAAACCTGATTATTCCCCCAAAGAAGTGAGGAAAAGGTGCAAATAACCCAAAATAATTGGCTTTGTCGACGAAAATAATCCATAACCAATCTATAAGTGAAAATTTGGGTCAGTTTATTCTGAGCTGAAATCTGAGGACCATGGCCCGGGGCCTTTCTTTCCAAAGGAAGAAAGGGCACCAAAGAAGTGAGGTGTACAGAGTGGTCATATACCCCCAAGCAGGACGTTTCACATGTGATTGAAATGTCCCTCCCACAATAGTCACAAGATTGCCCTATCGGCACAGCGCTTGATGGACACAGCAGGTACTGGGTCTGCTCTCTCCAAGGGCCTAGCAGCAGGCAAGCCTATTGTCTTGAGCTGGGCGGTCACAAGTGAGCGCAGCAATCAGTTTCTAGCCTAAGGAAAGATGCTTAATCCTTAAAGAAATGCCAACCTTGGGAGGGGGAGGGAAGTTGCACTTTTATCACAAGGGCCTTTGCTCTTGCCATAGGGAATACCTAAAGCAGATATACAATGCATGCTCAACGCCTCGGTCAGGCCCTTTTGGAAAGACAAGGTCAGGCAGAATTAGGTTTACACCAAATGGCTTCCTCATATATTCCCTATATCCTATTACTTGCCATTTTTATTTGTCAGCTTCATGAATATATTTGGTTTTGAAGTATGTTGTGATAATTTTATGGAAAATTAGTCTTTGTATTCACTTTATTAGTAGTTCCTGAGCATGAGTTAATTAGTTAATCCAGGAATCTGTCCTCTCACTAAGGAAACTACAAGTGTCCCGAGAGGTTCCTTCCAACAGAAACTTCCGCTCACTGCCCCCTTGGGCAAATGTTCTCTCCTAGGGCTTTGACACTGGAACAAACTGAAAGGAGAAGTATGACCTTTGGTCTTAGTGGGCTAAGAATACGGTAGGGCTCTAAAGACCAAAGGGAACTTATTGTCCATGTATTAGACTCAAAAAGGGACACTGGGATTCAATTCCTTCATTAAATTATTCCTTGAACAAACATTTGCTGAGCACGCACAGTGTACTAGGCACTGTGCTAGATGCTTGCACATATTCATTTTATTCCACAGATGAGGACAAATTCAGAAAGTTTCAAGAAATTCGTTCAAGGTCACACAGCAAGGCCACAAGAACTAGGATTCCAGCCCCTGGGTCCTGACTCCAGTTCTAGTGCTTTATTTACTATTCCGCAGTTGACTCCAAGGCTTACCCACACCCAGTTTTAGGGATAAATGGAAAGAAAAAAAAAAAGATTATTTTTAAACAGATGAGGTTGACTCAAAAAGTGGAACTAACTTTATTTCAACTGAGTATTAAAACTTATTGATAGTTCCTGAGAACATTGCTGATAAGGGTGCAGACTGGAAAGGAGGGAGACTTCTCAAGAGAGAATGGGTGGGGGGACACACACCCCAACACACACACAACAGAATTCTCCCTGGACTGGAGAGGATGAACCTCAAACAGCCAATAGAAAGCTGATGGTTGAGGTGTTTGGAATGAATAAGATAAACACTCAGATTCTTGGCTGCAAGTGAAAGAAACCCAACTCAACCAGCTTGGACAACCACAGAGAGAGCCCCAAGGGCAACTGCAACTAAGACTGGCTCTCTCTTTTTCTCCTTCCTTCTCTTGTCTGTGCATCTCTCTATGTCAACTCCTCTCTCTTCCAGACAAGTTCCTACAAGTCAATGGAAAAATAGCTGCTGGCACTTTTCAGACCACATCTCCCAATTACCCCACTCAAGAACTGCACTCCTTCCCTTGGTGTCAGTTCAAACATTCTGGTGCAGGACTGGGGAGGTGGGGAGGCAGAAGAGGGAGGCAGCCAGTGGCTTTGATTATCCAGAAGAAATGGAGAGATATGAGCCTGCAATGGAAAGATTAAATATCCTCCACATGGAGTTATAATTCTAATTGGCCTCGGTTCTTTCTGGTATAATTGCATTGTTGTTTCCACAAATTCAGAAAAGATGTGGATTAAACAGGAGGTTAATAAGCTCAATTGTATCCCTCATCTACATTAACAGCGTCTTTATTTTCATTTAAGGGTATATTCTGTGGATTAGCTTTTATGCCTATTAGCTTTTGACAGAATATGACACATGGAAATTTGAGCATGCTGATCATCTTTGATAACCATGCTACATTTTTCTGTAGATTTTTTCTTTCTATGCTGACTCTTACCTTCTGTGTGGCCCTTTAACAAGAATAAATCCAAAGATTTAAATATAACATTTCAGAATTTGTTAAGTATTGTATACCCTAGTAGATAGATTCAAAGCAATGTTTGCTCACAAAGGATTCATTACAGCCCCAGATTTGCATTGTTTTCCCTCACTTAGCATAGATAAAGAAAAAGGGCCCAAACTGGGGTGGGGGTGGGGGCTAGACAGACTCTCTGCCTTATCATGCACCCTGTGACTTCGGTCCTTTAGTCATTTAAATTTCCATTTCATTCTCTCTGAAATGGAGATTACCTACTTCACTGGGATATTGGAAGGAGTAGAGACAACAGATGGTTAGCACAGGGTTTGAGAGGCTTCATAAATGGTGCTTATCGATTTTGGCAAAAGCCATTCTCCTATAGATGCCCTGAAAGACCTTTATCCCAGTTTGGGAGGAATCAACAGTGCTCCACCACACACTCACCTGTCCAAGGTACACAGAAAGCCATCAATTCAATAGTTTACAGGGTCTTCCCTCTCTGAGCCCAAATTGCCCTGCACCGCTCATGGTCCATTTGATCTTCCTATGGCACTGCCGTAGGACATGTCTTGCATTGTTAACTCAGACTACTGCCTCCCACATTGTTCAATGTTTCACCATCTATTGCCAAACTGACCTCATTTCCTGCCAAGCTAACCTCATTTCCGTTTTTGATAGGGTTACTAAACTGGATGGGTTCCGAGAATACTGCAGACACAGTATATCTGGATTCTGCAAGGGGAATGATAAAGTCGCGTGGTCTCTCTGTGACCACAATGGCCAAAAAAAAAAGTGGGACACAGGGTAAATAGCAGGAGTTGTAACTGGCTGAATAATTCCTCCCAAAGCCGTTTGATGAGACCAAGCAGGAGAAGTTTGGCTGTGGGAAGCAGGTAGGAACAGAGAGGTTAACCTGGGAGTGAGAAGAGCTGATGTGGTCATGAAAGATATCCTCCAAGATCTGGAGTAGGAAGCCCATTCACGTAGCAAATAGTTCTTGAGTGCCTGTGCTGAGCACTGTGTGAGGCTCTGGAGATAGAAGAGAACAAAACAGACAAGACTCGTGTCTTCTTTGGCACTTACACTCTAGTGTTGGGGAGAAAGTCAAAGAACACAGAAACCATTTGGAAATTTCTAAAACTGATAAGTGTTACCAAGAAAATAGCATGACGGGGCAGGAGAGGGGCGCTTCTTCAGGTGTGGAAGTCTAGTGATCTGAAGAATGAGTAGCCAGCTGTGTGAACTTCTGGGGCCACAGCAATCTAGGCAGAGGGAACAGCAAAGGCCTAAAATGAGAATGTGCTTGGTATATTTGAGGTCTAGAAAGAATTGAGGTCCTGGTAGCCGAAATGAAGGGAATGGGGTACAGAGGGGCAAGGAGTGGACCCTCTACAGAAGAGCCTCCCAGGTGGTGTGCCCCAGGGGGGTCCCATAGGCCCAGCTGTTGATCTCCTCAGCCCTCAAGTCAGCAGAAGTAGGGCCTAGAGTAACCTAATTTTCTCCCTACCACCACCACCACCTTGGACCTCAAAAGTTCACCTACGGGCTGGCCCTGTGGCCGAGTGGTTAAGTTCTCTTGCTCCGCTTCAGTGGCCCAGGGTTTCACCGATTGGGATCCTGGGCGCAGAACTAGCAATGTTCATCAAGCCACGCTGAGGCAGCGTCCACACAGCACAACTAGAAGGACCTACAAGGAGAATATACGACTATGTACTGGGGAGATTTGGGGAGAATAAGAAGAAGAAAAAGAAGAAGAAGAATGGCAACAGATGTTAGCTCAGGGCCCAATCTTTAAAAAAAAAAATGTTCACCTACTTACTGCAGTGTTCCGTGCACAGATTTCATTTCCCTCACGCTCCATGATATGGGAAGCTGGGAAGCTCTGATGTAGGTTTTCGTAGGTTTTAAACACTTTAAAATTTAACTCCTGTATAGTTTCAAAGGGCAAAATTGGAAGCATTGCCTAGAAAATACAGAGAAAGAGATGGACTTCAAAACAAGGGAGAGAGAGGGGGCTGGCCCTGTGCCCGAGTGGTTAAGTTCGCACGCTCTGCTGCGGCAGCTGAGGGTTTTGCTGGTTCGGATCCTGGGTGCGGACATGGCACTGCTCATCAAACCACGCTGAGGCAGCATCCCACATGCCACAACTAGAAGGACCCACAACGAAGAATATGCAACTAGGTACTGGGGGGCTTTGGGGAGAAAAAGGAAAAAAAATTTTTAAAAAATCTTAAAAAAAAAAAAACACAACTATATACCCCGGGGGCTTTGGGGAGAAGAAGGAAAAATAAAATCTTAAAAAAAAACAAGCAAGGGAGAGCTTTAAAAACTATCGGAACCACCCAATGATGGAATGGCTTGCCTCAAAAGATGGTCTGGTCAGAAGAGGAAAATATACATACTGGATAAGAAGACTCACTGTCATGAGGATGTCAATTCGCAATAAATTAATCCATACATTCAACATAACCAGGAGTAAAACGTCAACTTTTACCTGGATAATTTTAAAATTTATATTCTAAGAATATCTTGGAAAATTCTGAAAAATAATTCTGAAAAAAAAAGGGAGACCACCTCTTCTAGGTATTAAACATATTAAACACAGAATAATTAAAACCATACAGTACAGGGACATGACTAGGCAGATAGAGCAACGAAACAACAGTAAAAGCCCAGAAAAATATATGTATAAAATTTTATATATAATTTCTCTGTGTAAATAGTATAAGGATGGTATTCTAAATCAGTTGGGAAAAGATGGGTTATTCAATAAAAGGTGTTGGGGGAAGCTGGAGAGCAATCTAGAAAAAAATAAAATTGGAGCATGACCTCAGACTTTATAGCAAAATAAATTCCAGGCAGAGGAAACATTGAAATGTGAAAAGTGAAAGAAAGAAGATCCTAGAAGGAAACGTGAGAATTTTTGTATATGTACAATCTTGCTGTGGACAAGCCTTCCTCAGTATGATAAAACAAACACACGAATAAATAAAACAAGAAACTAAAAAAAAGAAAATACAGTACTAATAAATTCCAGTGTTTTTCTCCCCAGCTTTACTGAAGTATGATTGAAAATTGAAATTGTATGTATTTAAGGAGTACACGGTGGTGTTTTGATATACATATACATCGTGAAATGCTTGCCACAATCAAGCCACTTAATATATCTATCACCTCATCTACTTACTTTTTTTTGGTGGTGGTAAGAACCCTTGAGATCTACTCTCAGCAAATTTCAAGTATACAAAACATTATTGTTAACCCTGCTCGCCGTACTATACATTAAGTCTCCAGAACTTATTCATCTTATAACTGAAAATCTCTACACTTTGACCAACATCTTCCCATTTCTCCTTGCCCCCAGCCTCTAGTAATCACCACTCTACTCTCTGTTACTATGTATTCCCTTTTTTAGATTCCACACATAAGTGAGTTCATGCAGTATTTGTCTTCCTGTGTCTGGTTTATTTCACTTAAACTCACTAAATTCAACTATTTAAAACGTATTTTTTGGGCCGGCTTGGTGGCACAGCGTTTAAGTGCACATGTTCCACTTGGGCAGCCAGGGATTCACTGGTTGCGATCCTGGGTGCGGACATGGCATCGCTTGGCAAGCCATGCTGTGGCAGCTGTCCCACATTTAAAGTAGAGGAACATGTGCACGGATATTAGCTCAGGGCCAGTCTTCCTCAGCAAAAAGAGGAGGATTGGCAGCAGATGTTAGCTCAGGGCTAATCTTCCTCCAAAAAAATTATATATATATATATATTAAAAGTCTAGATATTGACAAGAAAAGCAATAAAAAGAAAAAGCAAATAGAAAAATAGGTAAAGGATAGGAATAGAACACACACAGAAAAATAAACAGAAATGGCCCTCATATATATGAAAAGATGTTCAACTTCATTTATAGTGAGAAGCGGAAGTGAAAACAGCTAGGGGTAATTATTTTTGACCTACCGAGTTGGCAAAAGTTAAAAAAAGAAGTCATTAACATCCTGGTAAGAGCATGGGGAAAAAGAACTCTCATAACTGATGAAAGGAATGCAAATTTTTTTTTTAATTTTTTTTTTTTTTTAAAGATTTTATTTCTCCTTTTTCTCCCAAAGCCCCCTGGTACATAGTTGTGTATTTTTAGTTATGGGTCCTTCTAGTTGTGGCATGTGGGACGCCGCCTCAGCATGGCTTGATGAGTGGTGCCGTGCCCGCACCCAGGATTCGAACTGGTGAAACCCTGGACTGTCGAAGCAGGGTGCACGAACTTAATCACTCGGCCACGGGGCCGGCCCCTAGGAATGCAAATTGATACAATCTCTACTGAGAGCAAATGGTAGTAGCTATCAAAATAGCAAATGCATATGCCCTTTGATCCAGTAATTCTGCTTTTAGACACAGTAGTCCCCTCTTATCCTTGGGGGAAATGTTCCAAGACCCCCAGCGGATGCCTGAAACCACGGATTGTACCAAACCATATATAGACTATGTTTTTTCCTATGTACACATACCTACGATAAAGTTTAATTTATAAATTATGCACAGTAAGAGATTAACAATAACTAATAATAAAATAGAACAATTATAAGAACATACTGTAATAAAAGTTACCATAGATCTTAGCAACCTCAGCATACAATTATTTTTCTTTCCTTATTAATTTGAGAGCTTTCACATTTTCACTTAAAAGTAGCACTTTATGGCTTGTCTTTGGCATAACCGAATTGCCAGCATCACTACTCTTGTGCTTTGGAGCCATTATTAAGTCAAATAAGGGTGACTTGAACACAAACACTGTGATACTGTGACTGGCATCTGATAACAGAGAGGACTACTAAGTGACTAAGGGGCGGGTAGTGTATACAGTGTGGATACTCTGGACAAAGGGATGATTCACCTCCCAGGTGGGATGAAGCAGGACAGCGCGACATTTCATCGTGCTACTCATAATTGCTTATTTCTAGAATTTTCCATTTAATATTTTTGAACCTTGGTTGACCGTGGGTAACTGAAACCGAGGATAGTGAGCCCCAGGATGAGGGGAGACTACTGTATTTAGCCTACAAATTTCTGTGCATGTGAAAAAAGATGTACATTCAAAGTTATTCACTGCAGCCTTGTTTGTAGTAACAAAAAGTTGGAAACATCAAAATATTCATAAATTGATTTAATAAATTATGACATATCTGTACAATGAAATGCTATGCACCTGTTAAAAGGAATAAAACTGCTCTAGTTAATGGTATGGAAAAGGTCTAAGATATGTTATTAAGTGGAAAATATTGTATATAGTATGCTAACACATGTTAAATAAAGAATATTAACATATATGCTTGTGAAATGCATAGACTATCTCTGGAAGGAGTCACATGAAAGTAGTAACAGTGGCTGCCTCTGGGGAGGAAAAGTGAGGGGCTAGAGGGAGAGGGATGGGGATAGAAGAGAGACTTCCTCTTCATTGTATATTCTTTTTTTTTGAGGAAGATTAGCCCTGAGCTAACATCTGCTGCCAGTCCTCCTCTTTTTGCTGAGGAAGACTGGCCCTGAGCTAACATCCGTGCCCATCTTCCTCTACTTTGTATATGGGACGCCTGCCACAGCATGGCTTGTCAAGCAGTGGCGTGTCCACACCCAGGATCGGAACTGGTGAACCCCAGGCCGCCGAGAAGCAGAACATGTACACTTAACCGCTGCGCCACTGGGCTGGCCCCTGTATGTTCTTTTATACCATTTGATTTTTACATTATACACATGTCATCTAATTTAAAAAAATAGAGTACAATTGAAAGTATGGGGTGAAATGTTCATAGATGTGTTTGCACAAGTATAGAAAATAGCCATTCTCATCATCCCATAACAGATGGTGGGGAGGTGGGAGATTTTGGGTGAGGTTTGAGTTTTTACTTTTATACTCTGTCGTATTGTTTCAATGTGTTACATTAAGCATATATTGTGGAGTCGGCCTGGTGGCACGGTGGTTAAGTTTGTGCACTCTGCTTCTGTGGCCCTGGGTTGGTGGGTTCGGATCCCGGGCGCGGACCTACACACTGCTCATCAAACCATGCTGTGGCGGTGTCCCATATACAAAATATAGGAAGATCGGCACAGATGTTAGCTCAGGGTCAATCTTCCTCACAAAACAAACAAAAAAGCATATATTGCTTTTCTAACCAAAAAATTAATAATAGTTTCATCACCAGAGAAGTGTTGATATAAAGCTGAAAAGACTATTGCAGAGTATTTTGCAGGAGGAGTTACATCCTGGTGGAGAATTTCAGACCAGATGGGTTTTTAGGCAGCCTTCAACATAAAACATTCCTTAGGCCTATGACCTATAACTCTATGTGGACTGGGCTTATTTCTCCAACTGGATTACAAGCTCCTTAAAGACAGGTAATCTGAATTTTGCTTTTTAAAAAAATACCCTTCATCCTTTAGCACAAAAGTACATAATCTTGCCACATAAAGTCTGTCACTTGAATGCAGAGA
Source organism: Equus quagga (assembly GCF_021613505.1). Taxonomy (NCBI): domain Eukaryota; kingdom Metazoa; phylum Chordata; class Mammalia; order Perissodactyla; family Equidae; genus Equus; species Equus quagga. Next base: position 172,257,263 of record NC_060267.1, on the reverse strand, counting down.
CAGCAGTTTTTCAACAGCTAACATAGTGTAGACTCAGTGCCCAGAGCTGTAAGGTCACATATCATTCTAACCTTTCCTATCACAAAAAGAAATGTAATACAATTTTCCTGGTAAGGAAGTCTCAGTCAGCACATTTTGCTTTTGGTTTGGTAAAACAAGAGTTTATTTGTTCAAAGTCAGTGGAACAAGAAGGCTTGGCCAGCACATTGCCATGATCTCCATTTACACGACACCAACCACGTGGCTGCAGGTCTGGAGCCTAGGACCTCTCCCTGGGCACCTACTTGGGTCTCTAATTTATTATCATTCATCCCTCTGCTGCAAATCTTGTACTTAATTAATGTGCACTGAATGAATGAATGCATTAACGTGTAAATACATGCCCAAACGAATAGATGGGTAGATTATTGGATAAATCAATGTGTAAATACATGCACTAATTAATGAATGAAACACTTTCTCATAAGGCAGACAGACATACTATGTGCAGGTCATGGACACTGAGCCTACCGGTACTGACTGGCCTAGAAAGTAGAAATAGATGCAATGAGCCCAAGACTGGGGCCTTTTCTGTTAGGATCAAAAGTGGCCCTGCCTCCTGGTCAGTGCCCAAGAGTATACCCAGCCAAGCAGAGCACACAGCACAGCGTCAGAACCACACATGGCTGGATGGGCCCCCACCAAGGAAACTTTTATCCCTCCCAAGGGCCACGATTCAGCCGCTGCTCAAAGAAATCCATACCTAAACCCACCGATTTAAAATATTTGGTTTCCTCCGTATTGGTCCTTTACAACTCCAGATATTTTATCCTCAATTTTTTTCACACCAGGAAACATAGATATGTCAAAGTATGATCATACCCAGATTTTTTTTCTGCTACTTAATCTCTCTCTCCCTCTCTCCTGTTCTTCCTCTCTCTCTCTCTCTCTCTCTCTCTCACACACACACACACACACACACAACCCAGAGCAACAGAAAATAGCAATCATCACAGCTCAAAAACTTAAAAGATTGAAGTGGTCAAGGTAAATGACTACATAAAGTGATGTCTTGACAAAAGGGATCCAGCCTCACCTATCAAATTGACAAAGGTTTCTTTTGTAATAAGAATGCTCAGTGTTACTACAGTCAAAGCAGCAGAGCTGGCAAACTCCTGCTGGTGTTGGCATAAATTGGCAAGCCCTTAGGAGAACAACTGAGCAATGCATTTTGAAAGGTTTAACAATGTTCCTGTCCTATGTGCCAGTGATTTCACTTCTTACAAGGATGTAAGGCTGAAGAGATAATCCTTTATTCTTAGAACATAACCCAAAAACACTTTTTCAAAAGATTTAAAATAGCAAACCCTACTCCTCCACTCCCCAGGCTCTAATCTCTGTTCCCTGCTTGCTTTCCATAGTGCATGTTACATAGTCATGTATTTGTCTGCATTTCCTCCCCCTCCCCCCACTGAAGAATCTAAGCAAAGAGTGTCCCTAGTGACTTTGAATAATTCCTTACACATAGTGGGTACTCAATAAATATCTGTTTAATAGTGAAAATTAAAACAAATGCAAAAAATAGAGTAATAGTACATTTTGGCATAAGCCTTTGATTGACTATTGTATAGTCATTACAAATGTAATTATGATAATTATATCAACTTAGAAAATTGGATAGACTGTTAAGGGGGAAAGCAAAATACAAAATAGTATGTAGGTGTAGTAGATTGTGACAGTAATGGCCCTAGTGAACCACACCTGCCTGTATCTGGACTTTCAGGAAGTCCCCTCTCACATCAACTCTGGGCTGTGACCTGCTCTGGACAATGAGACATTAGCAAAGATCATTCAGGTAGCCACTTGAAACTGCAGTTGGTCTTGACCTCTCTCTCTTGCTGCTTTTGGAACCCAGCTGCCCAGGTAGTATGCTGGAAATATACCACCCAGCCCACTGCTAGCGCCAGGCACAGAAAGTCTCACGCACAGAATGAGGCCGTATTATAGCATCCAGCCCCAGCGGAGCCACCAGAAGACTGCAGTGGCATGAATGACCCTCTCTGATAATAGCAGAAGAAATGCCCAGTTGAGCTCTGCCCAAATTGATGATTCAGAATTGTGAGCAAGTAAAAAGGTTGTAGTTTGGAGCACTAAGTTTTGGGGTAGTTTGATATAATATCTACTTTGTTAAAATAAGTGTGCATATGCAGAAGGAAAGTAGGAGTGCTGCTTACATGGAAAAGAACGCACGGCAATCTGTGATGAAAGAAACTCTGGGGAAGAGACCTCTTGACTAGGCCCGACTTTACACGGCCCTACCTACCAGCACAGAGACCAACATATTCTATAGAAAAAGTTATTTAAACAACAACAAAAACAAGCACACAAACCAGGATAGAGGTTCTGTTTAGAGCGATGGAAAAGTTTTGGAAATAGATAGTGGTGATGGTTGTACAACAGTGTGAATGCAATTAATATTGTTGAATTGTCTTTTTTAAAATGGTCAAAATGGCAAATTTTATGATACATATTTTTTTACCACAATTCTACAGACACAAAACCATATAATCAAAATCACCTCTGGCAAACTTCCTCCCAAAGATGGAAATCTTTCTCTAACGGGCAGTACAAATGGTTGCTCAGCCACCATGAACTAAGAGCTTGTATAGCGGGCCCTATCTGCTCTGGGCCACTTTCTCTGCTTCCATGCAGACTTAGACCAAGCAATGCAACCCCATCCTGCCATCCCTTCAACGGCCATGAAAGTCAGGATGGGGGTGGGGTGGAGCTTACCTTCCTCAAAGGAACCCGACTCTAGTTGGCCAGCTCCTTACACAGTTTCTCACTGTCTCCCGTGAGGCACCAAGGCACACTGTACATTTACAGCCACGCCCATGACCAAGAATGTCTTTTAGTTTCAAAGCACCCTTCCTTGCCTCCTGCAGCAAGATGTGACATTCAGGGGCCGGCCGGTGGCACAGCAGTTAAGTGCACACGTTCCGCTTCGGCGGCCTGGGGTTCACTGGTTCAGATTCTGGGTGTGGATATGGCACCAGTTGGCAAGCCATGCTGTGGCAGGCGTCCCACATATAAAGTAGAGGAAGATGGGCACGGATGTCAGCTCAGGGCCAGTCTTCCTCAGCAAAAAGAGGAGGACTGGCAGTAGTTAGCTCAGGGCTAATCTTCCTAAAAAAAAAAAAAGATGTGACATGTGACATTCACAACCATAATCTGGCATTTATTTCTGTCATCTGCTCTATGCCAACCCTGGCTTTAGACAATTCTATGAAAGTGAACAGGTGGTGGCATATCTGGCTGACACCTCCTGGCTGAAGAAGGGAAGGGAGAAACAGCACCTCACTCTCAATCTCCATGCAAATAAGCCCTTCGGGCAGGGTCCAGGGCCTCCTTAGCTTCCTGGATCAGGCTGAGATTCCTCATTGGAATGGTCAACTAACCCTCTCCCCAAAGAGGTGTTTGCCCGGTGACTTCCCAGTGGCTCTTTTATCCTGAACTTGGATCTGCTGGGACTGACTCATCCCTCCCTTGCGGCACCGATACTTAATATTAGGCCACGGCAGCCGCCTTGAAATCCCCGCCTGGCTTGTGGCTTTCTCTCCTCCTCTTCCGACCCTGCCCCAGACCAGTCCTTGTGCCTATCTCAGGTTTTCCCAGCGCCTGTCCAATTCAGCACTGAGGTTTGTACTTTGCTTCCCCACACAAAGGAAGATTTGTTACTAATTTCCCCACTTGTCATCTTTGTGTGCTGTCTTTAGTCCTCCTTTCTGGGAGCTTCTTTCCCTCTGCTCTTGGGTCCTGGTAATTACCCCTTCTAACTCAATTACATGACCTTATTTTTTCCCACTTCCTCTTTCCTTGCATTGTTATGCAGAGGGAGGGAGAGGCAGCAAACGTGCAAAGAGAATTGGATTAGGCAGCAGGATGTCTCAGCAGCTCTCTTCCTGATTCTGCCTCTGCCCTTGAGGTCTCACTTCCAACCAGCCCCACACCCGCTCACACTGTCTTCCCACCTGCAAAACCGCCCACTGGCCAGCAGTGTGGGAGAAATCTACAAGGGTGCCTTGGCTGAGGCCGTGCAGGGGAGCTTCTGGGAGAATTCAGGGGATTGTTTCGGAAGGGAGGAAGACGTTTCCCTCCCGCCCTGACTGGGTCTGAAAATTAAACAGACAAAGATTAACAGGAGAAAAGCATAAAATTTTATTAAACTTTTACACGTACATGGGAGCCTTCACAAGGGAATGAAGACCTGAAGAACTGACCAGAGCAGGGAACTTTTAGACAAATAATAGATTTGTGAAGGATTGAAAAGACAAAGGGGTTTGGGCTAGGAGTAGTAAATAGTGAATAAGTAACTTAGAAGATAAAGGTTAGTTTAACAAGCTTTGTTTATAAAGCCTCAGCCCCCAATTTCCTGACCCCGGTGACAGGAATGTCCTCCCTCCTGGTACACGGAGGGTACCTTTCACATGGGAGTGTGATGACCTGCTTCAGGAAGAAGAGGAAGGAGGTAAGAGTGACCCTCTGCTCCTGCCGCTCTTTAAAATTCCTCAGCTTCAGATATTTCATGTGGACGGTGCCATATCTGGGGGCAGTGCGTCCTGAACTCCATCAGTATCTGTTACCATTTATTCACGTGAACGGGAGACTCCGACAGAACCAAAGAACAAACTCAAGAGATCATATACAGGAAGAAAGCAGTAGTGTTGGGAAGAAACGTAATCTGGTTCAGGGAAATCAACACTGAGAAAATTTATATAAAATCTCCATCCTGGAACTATTTTCTCAAATGATTATTCTTATCCTTCCTGGAGGACAGACACCCCTTTGAAAATCTGATAAATGATATAGATTCATATCCCCAGGGAAACGCACATGAGCACAGAAGCCAAACCTTCGGGCTCACGGGCTCCTTGAATCCTGGAGGCACTCGAAAGCCTGGGTCAGTGGTCTAAGGAGGAGAGCAGCAATCAGGCCTTTCCTGCTTTGTGAATCCCCGTCTAGAGTTCAGCCTAGTTGAGAGAAAGCATTCATTTGTTCATTCATTCAACAAGTAACTCTTTGAGAAACTTCCAAGTGTCAGGCCCCACGCTGGGCCATATTGTGAGGCAGAAAGAGGTGGATCAGACACAGTGCCTGCTCCCGGGACGCTCACGGTCTGGCGGAGGAGACCTACGGAGAACAGACAATGAGTGTACAGTGATGGAAGAGGCAGCCCCGTGAACGGTGGGAGCCTGGAGGAGGGGGCAGAACTACTTCCCACAGCTCCCCCTTCCCACAGCAGTCAGTTCCTGTACCTCTGAGTACAAAGCAGAGGGTTTCAAAAAGCCCAAGTATTCCCTGAGGGGCTGGCTGAGCAGTCCGGCTCAGAGCTCTCACCCCCGACCCCCACCCCAGCCCCAACTAGCTTTCACACCTCCCCTGGGATGGAGCCAGTTTTCCTCTCTCCCCCTAGGCTCCCAGGATGCCGTCACCTTCACAGCCACCCCCCACCCCCACCTCATCAGGGGCTGTCTGGCTCTCCAGGCCAGCTTTTAAATAAGTAACTAATCCCCCTTGCGCCTCCTCCTTTCTCTGCTTAAACCGTATTCATTTTACTAGTTGAGCTGCAGGAAAACAAGGAGTAACAAAAATAACTAACTTTAAGGAAGTTACAGATTTGCAAGTAACCTGGGGAGTCCTGCTATGAGCTGGTCCTCAGGCTGTTCTGCGCAGGGCCAGGCCAGGCTTCCTCTCGCCCCTCCCTGAATTCTCCCTTCTTGGGGGCCCTAGGGAAAGTCCCACTGGCTCCAAGTTCAGGTGTCAGCAATCCTGCCTGTCTGGGTTGGATGCTAGGGTGCAGCTGCATATCCTAGCTGCTTCCCTATCACACCTTTGGCCACTGGCCACGAGCACCCCCTGGAAGGCTCTGGCTGTTCCTCTTCCCTTCCCAGGTTCAGCACATGACTCCTGGGGGAGAAAGTCCCTTTCCTCTTTGGTCTTTGAAGAGTCCTCCCCAGGGCCTCAGGCCCTGTCATCGCTCCCAGCAGTTGCTCTGACTTAGACACCTGCAAGTCCTACTGTAATGTGCATTGGTTTCACAGACCATTGGATTCTATGTGGAAAATGAGTGAGTTTATAGTTTGTAAGAGAAAGGTAAAACCTTTTATAAATTTGTTAAATAAAGATAACAAGTACAAGATGTTTGTGTTACACACAGAAAGGATAGAAGGACCAAGAAATTCCTAATATTCTTGAGGCACTGGAACTCTAAATATCTGTGACACCCTAAATATACATGAGACACTATATATTCATGCATAAGCCTTTTTCTTTTCTTTTTTTTTTTTTTTTGCTGAGGAAGATTAGCCCTGAGCTAACATCTGAGACAATTGTCCTCTATTTTTTGTATGTGGAATGCTGCCACAGAGTGGCTGATGAGCCGAGTAGGTCCACACCCGGGATCTGAACGCGAGAACTGGGGTCACTGAAATGGCACTCACGGAACTTTGACCACTCGGCCACCGGGCCAGCCCCATTTCTGTTCTTTTTTAAAAAAAGAAATTAATTGACTTTCTACTCTTCCTTTCACACTTGTAATCAGTTGCCAATGTCAACCTACAAAAACAGAAGGCAGTTTCACAGGCAAAGCATTTATTTGGGATCAAAGAATTACAATTCAGGGAGCACAGATTCAGGTAGAAATCCAAATAGTGTCCTGATTACAGGAGAGGGGCTCAGAGGTTTTATGGGGAAAAGCGAGGAAGATGAAGTAATTTGTATTAAGGAAGAGTTCATTGGTGCTAGATGAGGTAAGGCTAGGTTTGTATTTCATAGGGTGGCTTGAGATTCGGTCATCAGATAAAAGGCTAGACGTGCACTTCATTGATTGGTTAGCGATTCGGTCATCAGCAAAGTCCAGTTTTGTCAGTCCTTACAAACAGGATATTCTCATCTTTACTGACTTCTTGGAATGTTGGTGGTTTGGTCCTGTTTGGAAGATAAAGAAAGCAAGACATGCAAGGCAATTCCTCTGAAATGGCTGCTCTGGCTCTGTTTTAATATGGCTCCACTCATGTCATCTTTCACAGAAATAGCAGAGAACCCACTAAAACCAGCACTAGGGAAGAGCGGAGTTATGATGTCAAACACGTGTGAAGTGTTGCTGATCTGCTGGCTTTAGGCCAGTCTGGACCCAGAGTTTCAAATGATGTTCTTGCTCCTACTCTTGCTCCTGCTCTTAGCTCTCTTTTTCTCAGTACTTGTTTCATTTCCTGACGCACTCTCTTCACACAGCAGAATAGATCTTACATCTTGATCTTACATCTGTAGTCTCAGAGAAAAAGAGATCCTTTCCATATACCAAATATAAAGATGACTCTGATTGGTCCAGTTGAGGTCACCTGTTCCTCCCTGAACCAATCACATTCATCACTGTGGCCAGGGAGATAGATGGAGAGCTCTGATTGGCCAGCCTGGGCTTCCCACTCTTGCCTGTTGGGTAAGGGTAGAGCTCCCACTAAGCAGTCCCACTGGGCAGGCCCATGTGGAGTAGGGGATTGGGGCTTCCAGAGGAAACGTGGGGACAGAAGCAAAAGAGTCCTAGGCCCTTTTTCACAGAGTGGGGATGGGGAGGGATTTTCATGTGCCAAAGTTCTTGCTTCTTTCTATTCATTGGCATGGATGCTCTTTCCTCTGCCTGCCATGCTCTTCCCACTCCCTTGCCTCTCAAATTCAACGTGGCTAACTCCTACTTGGACTTTAGGTCTCAGCTTAAATGTCGCCTACTCCGAGAGATGCCTCCCCTGACCCCACACATTAAGTTACATCTATCTGACTGACATTCTCATAGAAATTTTGTAATTAAAAAATAGTTTTTAATTTAATTTAATGTTGGTTGAAACTCTGTCTCCCTCAACAGGCTGTAAGCTCCACCAGGACAAGCATCCACACAGCTTTGCCTCTAGTTTTGCATTCCTAGCTTCTAGTTCACTTGTACGAGGTAGGTATTCACTCCCTCATTTATTAAGAAAAAAAGGGAGGGGCAGTGACAGATGCTAAATAAATAGGTAAATAAGGTAAATAAACAGGTAAATAAGATATATGTGTCTCTGCATTCAAGGAGTAGCAGCTTCTGCACAAGCATTGGTCCTGTCCTTTTCAAATTGGGAGATTCGACGGGTGGTGAAAGCAACTTGGTAGATTGCAACTACAATTCTTTTTTTTTCCCTAAAGATTGGCACCTGAGTTAACAACAGTTGCCGATCTTTTTTTTTTTTTTTTGAGGAAGATTAGCCCTGAGCTGACTGCTGCCAATCCTCCTCTTTATGCTGAGGAAGACTGGCCCTGAGCTAACATCCATGCCCATCTTCCTCTACTTTTTATATGTGGGACACCTACCACAGCATGGCTTGCCAAGCGGTGCCATGTCCGCACCCTGGATCCAAACTGGCAAAACCCTGGGCTGCCAAGAAGCAGAATGTGCGAACCTAATTGCTGCACCACCGTGCCCACTCCTCTTTTTTTTTTTTTGCTTTTTCTCCCCAAATGCCCCCAGTACATAGTTGTATATTTTTAGTTGTGGGTCCTTCTGGTTGTGGCATGTAGGACACCACCTCAACATGGCGTGATGTGCGGTGTCAGGTCTGCGCCCAGGATCCGAACTGGTGAAACCCTGGGCCACTGAAGCAGAGCGCGTGAAATTAATCACTCAGCCACGGGGCCAGCCCTGCAACTGTAATTCTTTTTTTTTTTTTTTAGAGATTTTATTTTTTCCTTTTTTCTCCCCAAAACCCCCTGATACATAGTTGTATATTCTTCACTGTGGGTCCTTCTAGTTGTGGCATGTGGGACGCTGCCTCAGCGTGGTTTGATGAGCAGTGCCATGTCTGCGCCCAGGATTTGAACCAATGAAACACTGGACCACCTGCAGTGGAGCGAGCGAACTTAACCACTCGGCCACGGGGCCAGCCCCTATAATTCCTAAAACATGAAATAGACTAGAATAGGAAATAGAAATGGACTAGAAAACATCAGAGTGCATCATACATAATCAGGGTGTTATTCCATCACATTTTTGTTTCAGTATATAATATTATAAATATATACACACACCCCCTATGTACTAGGTTGCAGTGTAAAATGCATCTTATACTGGGAATTTGCTCAAAAAATTTCAGAAACCCTGCATTAAGTTGCCTGGAGTGAAGTGTGATAAGATAGTCTCCTTCCAGTTCAGAGCAACCCAGAGCTCCAGATATTGACTCATGTCATCACTGGGAAATAACACCTGGGAAGCTCGTTCAAAGAACCAGAGTGGAAGTGGAGACACAATTTCAGGATGCTGTTGCAGGGTGAACTCTGGATTTTTGTGCTTTGGTTGGCTTGTGTTACATCCTCAAGGCCATTTCATCATATGTACAGTCAGGTGTGTTTTCTCTTTTTTTTTTCTTTAAATAACAGATGACTTAATGGTTTTCAAAGTTGAATACAAAATTAGAAAAAATATTGTATTGCTGCCATGTGTGGTTGGGCCATAAATTGCATATTCCTAGAAAATATTGAATTAACTAAAATCCTGGAGGAATAGAACTGAGGGAGGTTGCAGGACAGGAGTTAGTACGGTGTGGAAGGAACCGGGCTATGGTCCAGGACAGATGGGATTCAAATCCCTGTTTCAATACCTGCTGGCTATGTGGATTCAAGTGAAGGGACCTAAAACATATTTGCTGAAGACTCACTCAGAGCAAGTCCCTGTGTCAACTGTGGGAGGTACAAAAATAAACACTATATCATACCCTGTCTCCAAGGAATTTACAATCTGGTAGGAGATAAGAGGACAACTGAGCCTCAGTTTCCTGATCTGGAAAATGCATATAATAGTAGATCTACTTCCTTTGGCAATTAAAAAGATTCAGTGGGGGCTGGCCCAGTGGCGCATCGGTTAAGTTCGCACATTCCCCTTCAGCGGCCCGGGGTTCACTGGTTTGGATCCCTGGTGCAGACATGGCACTGCTTGTCAGGCCATGCTGTGGTAGGCGTCCCACATATAAAGTAGAGGAAGATGGGCAGGGATGTTAGCTCAGGGCCAGTGTTCCTCAGCAAAAAGTGGAGGATTGGCAGCAGATGTTAGCTCAGCACTAATCTTCCTTAAAAAAAAAAAAGAAAGAAAAGAAAAGATTCAGGGAACGAATTCATATACTTACCCCTGTGTTAACAGATAGTAGAGAAGCACTTGATAAATGTTTTCTGTTCGACTTTATAAAATGAAAAAACACTCTTCTTCATTGTTTAAGACTTCAAAGGGGCTGGCCCGGCGCTGAGTGGTCAAGTTTGTGGCTCCACTTGGGCGGCCCAGGGTTTCAGCGGTTCGGATCCTGGGTGGGGACATGGCATCACTCGTCAGGCCATGCTGAGGTGGCATCCCACATGTAACAACCAGAAGGACCCACAACTAAAATATACAACTAGGTACTGGGGGGATTTGGGGAGAAAAAGCAATTAAAAAAAAAAAAAAAGACTTCACATAGAAAATCAGATGCAGTTTTGAAAAACTAGATATTGAAATTCATGATGAATAAATGTCTGTGAATACAGATGATATCTAGATATAGTTGTAGATGAAAGAAATTCTTTCTGGTTAAATTCTGGATTCTTTCAGTTTTTTTCCATTGTTATCTGTTTTCTCTATGGAGTTTCTCAAATTTGGGTCTATATCAGTAGCGTAGGCGAGATTTGCTGCAGTTACAAACAACTCCTAAATCTCAGTGGTTTAACATGGCAAAGGTTGGTTCTAGTTCATGCACAGTCTGCCCCAGCTCCGGTCAGCAATCCGGGGTAGCTGTCCTTCACGTGTTGGCTCAGAGAGCCAGAGCACTGCTGCTTTCTTGTACCTTCGCATCAGCATGTGGGAAGAGAGGACCTGGAGAAAAGCACACTCCACCTGTAAAATGCTTCCACCAGGAGGTAAGAGATGCCACTTCTGCTCACAATTCATTGGCCAAAGCAAGTCTCGTGACTCCACCCAACTTCAAGATTCCGCCTGACTTCAAGGGAGCAGGCAAATACAATCCTGCCAAGTGCTCCGGCAGGGAAGAGAATTGGATATATGAGCGAGCGGCAGTAATGACTACCCAGGGTCTCATACCGTGCTTCCTGCACTCCAGCTGGTCTTTTTTGTTTTTTCAAATGGCTATGTTCCCTCCTATCACAGGGCCCTGGCCTGGCTGTTCTCTCTGATTGTGACACTTTTTGCCCCACTCTTTGCACGGTCTAAATTTCACACTAAGGCAAGCTTTCCCTTCCTTAGGGAAACTTTTGCTTTCCTCTCTCAGTGAATTCTCCCGTTATTATTTACTTTCACAGCATCAGACGCCCCCACCTCATAGCACTTAGCTGTAATTTGCAGTTAATCATGTGATGACTTCACTAACGACTGCTTCTTCCTCTGCAGCATATGCTGTAGGAATCACGTTGTTTTGTTCACCCCCATATCTCCACCACTTAGCCCAGGGCCTGGAACTGTCGCTGAGTGAAAGAAGTGAACGGTCTCAAGAGTCTGGGAACATTTTTTGTACCCTCCAAAGAGTCTGAGTATTATTGGAATTTGAGAAATACTGCCTTTACGAATTTCTCTTGGTAGCTGTTAGGGAGATACTTGACAAATACTTGCTGATTTCATTCTGAAAGTTTAGTCTAGATGGAACATCCCTGAACCCTCTGAATTTGTGAAGTCTTGATCTTGTAAGAGGAACAATATTTATCTGCCCCTTGACCAATCTAGGGAATTGAGGACTAGGGAAGTCATTTCACATTTCATTTTGGTCCCCACCCTTTCAGATTGAGCAATCCAGGTTTTTGTTTTCGAGACCCAGCCTGTACCTGTAAACTTCCCCATTCATTTGCATAGGTATTTCAAGACTGCTCTAGATCTGTGAGCTTGATTTAAGGACCAAAAGTTGGTACAAAAAGCCAAACTGCCTTATCTACCTACATTTTGAAATAGACCTGATTAAGAAGCAGAAGTTAAAGAAAGTCAACTCTTCAGTTTGGTGTTTGCTTCAAGAAAAAGGCTGTGACGGAGCCCATTTTTTAGCTAAAGGAACTTCTCTTTGAAGTTAGGGCTTTGTTTTGCAAATATAAGGCCTAGTGAGCTGCCTAGGGAGCTGTATACAGGCTCTTCAATAAAAACTCAGTAATAGGTGAATCAGGGTGAAACTGCAAATGGACCACTGGCATCACAGTTTGAGGCATTTCTGCCTCTGACACCTTGATGGGCCAGAAAGTTCTTGATTTAAGCTCTTCAAGGTAGCAGATCATTTAAACGTTAATTTAATTACACTACATTATCTTCTTTATTTATAAAAACAGGTTAAATTGGAGTCTCGGGTGGCTTGTCTGCAACAACAAACAGGGCAGTGCCTTTGTTGATAAATAGCTCACATTCCACAGGGCAGAGTCATACCCAAACCCCTTGGGAACCAGGGCCACAATCTTTGATCTAACTAGTTCTGCATACCAGTGCTAATTGGTTTTGAAAGTGCCTGATTTATTATTTTTCAGCATTCAACTTATATTTCTTTAGTGGATGACTCCACTCGAGAGTTGCAAGTTAATGGTATTGAAGACTAATTGTGCTTAAAATACATGTGATTGGGCTTCTCAATTTGCAAGGCTGGTCCCTGAGCCTGCTTCCTGTCCTTCTGGTGCCCTCCTTGCCACACCATCTCCCTCCCTAGGCTCCACCCTTTCCTCTCTTGCTTCTTGCCTCTCCTTCCTCGATGAGGATCATATTTCTCGCTAAATTACAGACTTTTATATGTTTTCTTTATATACATGTAATAGGTATACGTGAGCATGACAAAAATTTCAAACAGCATAAAAGAGCATAACTGTAAAAATTTATTCTCTCTTCCACCCTTTTTTCCGAATCTCTGGTTCTCCTTCCAGGCACCCACTGTCAGTTTCTTCTGTCTTTCTGATTATAATCTATGCATATCCAAGTGGTGGCATACTTCACTGTTCTGCATCTTGTCTAGTTCACTAAATAATATTTTGGAGATTGTTTTAGATCAATTCATATAGAAAGGGCTCATTCTTTTTAAAGTTGTACCATATCACATAATTCAGGTATAATTTCTGAGTCTGTATGTCTATGTGTGCTTGGGTGTGTGTGCGTATTTTATAAAATTTTCCTCTAAAGCCTTATATATCTCTTCCTTTGCTTTCCAGGAGAATGTAGTGTCTGGTCCTCCTTGAGTCCCAGTGCTTGGCATTCTCCTCCTTTTCAGAATGCCCTCCTTATTCCTACAGGCTCCAGGCCTGCGGGTTCTACCTCCATGTATCTGGACTCTGAATCCTTTCCTAAAACAATGCTGTTAAAAATGTGAATAGAGCAGAGAAGTTGGTTCTTTAAAAGAAATTCTTCAGTTAAAACCAAATGACGCTTGTGGCTTGGACCTGGCGATGTAGAAGGGAACAAGAAGACTTCCAGCCCTCAAGTTTCTCGTGGCCCACTGGGGAGACAGGCAGGAAAGCCAGTGATTACCCAACAGACAGGTGCAAATCTCACAGTGGAGCGCTCGTCACCAGAGGAGCAGAGAGAGGCCAGCAGTCACAAGGAAGTGAAATTACGGCAGATGTGGCATGGATTGTAGGGGGTGGTAGGGAAACTTTAAGAAACTGAACCTGAATTCTCCCAGGCTTTCAGCATCAAAGTAGATACACCCTAGGAAGGAAGGCAGGAAAGATGTCACCATGCAGGATAAACCTTCTCTCTGGCTCCTGTAAAAATGTACCTTGACTCTTCTCACAAACCTGTGAAGGTTTTATCAGTCCCAACAGCCCAGGAGTGGTCCCTCAGTATTCCTAGAGAATTTCCCATTCAGCTGGGAATGTTGGCATTAGCAGTGATTGGGAACCTAAGATGCATGGCGAGGCCATTTCAGTGGGTCATGAGGAGCAGCTGGCAGGCACTTCAGCAATGTTAGGAGCCTAGAAGATCTGGGTTTCCACTGCCTCTGTGACCTTAAGGAAGCCCCTTAAGCTCTCTGGGCCTCAATTTCTTCAGCTACATGATTCATTCATTGAGAAATATTTAATAAGCATCTATTATATGTTAGGCACAAATCGTGGTCTTAGGGAAGCAGTAGATAAAAGAGACAAGTATGAGGACGCTGGATAATTTTACTTCAGATATCTTGTTTAAAGCCATCATTTTATTTTATTTATTTATTTATTTTGATGAGGAAGATTAGCCCCAAGCTCACATCCGCTGACAATCTTCCTCTTTTTGCTTGAGGAAGACTGTTGCTGAGCTAACATCTGTGCCAATCTTCTTCTATTTTGTATCTGGGATGTTGCCACAGCATGGCTTGATGAGTGGTGCTCAGGTCTGTGCCTGGCATCTGAACCCGTGAACTCTAGGCCGCCTAAGCGGAGCCATGAACTTAACCACTACACCACTGGGCCAGCCCCTAAAGCCAGCATTTTGTATTTGTCAGCGATATTACCGATCATCAAGCATTTGTGAAAATGTTTTTCTTGCCTGGAGAAAAGACAGAAATCCACGCCTTCTTGCCTCCCCCTCTCCCTCCAATATCACTGCCCCCTTATCTGCTCCCCAAGTTTCCTTTTCTATTGCAGAGTTTGTCTTTCCTCAAGTGGCTGCTGCTCACCCTTCCACTTTCCCTTCTGTCCTCCATCTGACTGTCCCTTTCTGTCCTCTTCCTTCCGTGGTTGGTGGCCCCGGGTGTGGGTGGCTGGGCCTTTTTTATGCTCGTCTTTGAAGGCAGTTGGGGAAGAGGAGGGGAGCGAGGGCAGCATGCCAATAGCTGTGGGCAGGACAGGATGTTTGAGGTTTTGTTGGCTCTCTCTGATATGTGAGACCAGCATCCAGGCTGCCTCCTTCAGAATTTGGGGATGATAACTAACTTGCTCTATGGCTTTGTGAAAGTCTTTTCACCCTAAAGGGCTTTGATTCCTCTCTGTGTAAGATGAGTGGGCTCTACAATGCGATTTCCAAGTCTCTAAGCTCCAAGCTCTGAAACTCTAGGAAAATAAGCTCTCAAATACTCTCCTGGTGGGACTGTAAACGGTACATCCCATATGAAGGATAATTTGGTAATATCCTACAAAATTACAAATACCTATACCTGTTGACCCAGTAATTCTACTTCAAGGAATTTCTTCTTCTTTTTTTTTCTTTCTGCTTTTTTTTTTCTTCCCAAATCCCCCCGGTACATAGTTGTATGTTTTAGTTGTGGGTCCTTCTAGTTGTGGCATGTGGGATGCCGCCTCAGCATGGCCTGATGAGTGGTGCCATGTCCATGCCCAGGATCCGAACCAGCGAAACCTCGGCCGGCCGAAGTGGAGCGCGAGAACTTAACCAATGGGCCTCGGGGCTGGCCCCCATACCACTCTTTATACTCTGAAATTTGCATTTTCCACTTTAGCAATTTATCACGTATATCAATACAAATAGGTTTAATCCATTTTCATAATTGCATAGTATTCCATAGTAGGGAGGCAGTATAATTGATTCATGGATTTCCTTACCTACAGACAATCAGGTTGTTTTCAGTTTGTTTGTGCTTGTTTTGCACTACAAACAATACAATAAGCATCTGTATTGGTTTCCTGTGGCTACTTTAACAAATTACAACAAACTACGTGGCTTAAAACAACAGAAATTTATTTTCTCACAGTTATAGAGCCCAGAAGTCTGAAATCAACGTGTTAGCAGTGTTGGTTCCTTCTAGAGGCTCTGAGGGAGAATCTGTACTATGCTCCTCTCCTAGCTTCTGGCAGCTGCCAGCATTCCTTGGCATTCTTTAGATTTAGGGCCCTCCCTAAATCTAGAATGATCTCATTTCAAGATCCTTAACTTAATTACATCTGCTAAGATCTTTTTTCCAAATAAGGCTATGTTCACAGGTTCTAGGTGGACTCATCTTTTGGAGGACCAACATTCAACCCACTACAGCAAGCATTCAAACCACTACTACCTCCTTACAACTGATATTTTCTTTAGTTTTTCTACAGGGCAGAGTTAATATTTTTTTGGTCAATGGGTAGGCATGTGTATTTTAAATTTTAATAGATATTCCCAGATGACTCCTAGGAAGTTTGTGGCAATTTACACTCCCATCAGAGATGTACCAGGGCTTGTTTCCCCATGTATTGTTGACTGCTCTTGTTAATGTTTGCTAATTCAATGAGTGAAAAATGGATTATTGTTTCAACCTTTTCCATGACTATTAGTGAAATAAGCATCTTTTTAATGGGCCATTTGGATTTTTTTCTTCCATTAATTACCTGCTCCTATACTTTGGCCATATTTTTAAAACATTGAGCTACTTAGCTTTACAAAAAAAATCTATTTATAGAAACTCTTTTATGTCAGAGATACAATGTGTTTGCCATGTTTTGTGCAGTTCTATTCCATCTATTGTTTATTTTCTTTTTTTAACTTGTCATTATGATGTCATGCAAAAGTTTCAAAATATTTATGTAGACAAATGTTTTCATTTTTTCTTTAATGATCCTGGACTTCCTGTCTTGAGTTATGTTACTATTCTTTGAAAAGTTTCCTCTTAGTTTCTGTTTTGTATATTTTTATATCTTTAATTCTTCTGGAACTTATCTTTGAATATGGCACGATTCTAGCTTTGGCTTGTTATAAATAGTCAACTAAACCAGGATCATTTATCAAATAAACTCTTCCTGTATTACTGGCTTGTTGACCACCTTTGCTGTATTAGCTTCTACTACTAGATTCTGTCTCAGACTTCTCAACTGTTTGCCTGAGCTATTATAGTAGGAAAAAGTTTACAATAACTTTACAACATAGTAGTTTTACAATAAGTTAAAATTTGGTTTTCAGTAAGTGAAATTCAAGTGTGCCATGAAATTTCCTGGTTGAGGTCAAAGATCACAAAAGACAAGGTATGAGAAAAAGGCTGGGTAAATTGTAAGGCTCTACAGACAAATGTTAGTTGTTGCTATTGGAAAAATGAACCCAGAGAAAGAATCTTGGGCTCAGGAGGCGGGACTTTTGCTTTTATGACCACTAACAGTGCAGAGATTGAAGGGCCATCTGTGGGGCGGCCGACCCTGCGCCCCGACCCCCAGAACTGGAGCGACAGAGGGGAAGGGGGGAAGCGAAGTGCTGCGCCCAGGAACCGCGGAGAATGACCAAAGCTGCAGAATGGAATTACGGAGAGAGGAAGTGGAAAGAGGAGGCCAGCAAGGAAACCTAGGAACAGAGGGCTCCCTCGGGAGGCGGGTAGGAAGGCCGGGGCAGGTGGTGGCTCTTTCCTGCAGGCGGCTTGCTGGGGATTCCCGATCCCCTGGTCCGCCGGGAGCCGCAGAGAGGAGCGGCACGGCCGCGCAGGGCCGGGGCTACCGCTTCAACAGCCGCAGAGGACTAGTCGGCCGTGCTGCCCTTCTCCCCGTTCGGCCCGATCCGGCCCGGCCCGCAGGTCTGGCGGCTGCCGCCGCGGGGTCTGAGATTGGCTCGCGCGGCGCGCGGGGTGGGGCGAGGGCTGCCGGGAGGCCGGCCCGGGAGGCGCGCGCGCGCACACGGCGGCGGCGCGCGCGTGCTCCGTCGGTCGGTGCGGCGCCGGCGGAGCGGGCCATGGCAGTGGGCGGCGGGCTGGTGTAGCGCCGCGCGGGCCAGGCGGGGGGGGGACTGAGAGGGGCGGGATGGGGGCGGCGCAGCCGGACGGGCGCGGGGGCCTGGGCTGCTGACCGCGCAGCCGGAGCCTGGAGCTGGCGGCGGCGGAGCGCCGGGCAGGTGAGTGCGGCGGCGCGGGACCCGGATGCGGCGCGGCTGAGGGGCGGCGCGGTGGCGGCGGCCGGCTGAGGTGCCCCGGCGCTGCCCGGCGGCGCGCTCTTGCGCCACAGCCGGCGGCGCCGGCCACTCGGGTGCCCGCGCCGCGCTTCCTGCCGGCGGGGAGGACACCCGCCCCCTGGCTCGCCTGCGGCCCTCCCGGGGCTCTCCTCGGGGAGCGGCGCGCCCCGGCCGCCGGCGCTTTCGGTCGCGGCCCGAGGGCGCTGTGTGAGGAGGCGGCGTCCTCGCCCCTGGGGTCTCTGCGCACCCCGCCGAGCTGCCCGACCCTTAGGTGGCTCTTTCCGCAGAAGTATGTTTTAGGGGCGGGGATCCCGGACTGTTGGGCTGTGGTCGTGGTTTCAAATCGCAGCACCGCCGCGGACCCGCTGGGGGCCTTGGGCCAGAGTGTCTTGATTTGTGAAGGGGAGTGATAGATGATCCGTGCTTCCCAGGCTGGCGGTGAGGACCCGACGGGCGGATTGGCAGGACCGAACTGCAGATGCTCGGGAAGCGGCGGCTGTGAGGGGCAGCCCTGGTGCAGCGTCTCCTCTTAGCATGGCCGATGCCCGTGCGCGTGTACGTTTGGGGGCACATTCATTTCCGAACTGCTCTGGAGTTGCCGGAACCCCCGCTGGAGTCGCTTGATATCGGAGTCTGTTATCCTCCAGTGGCCGCAGTAGAATCCTGCGGTCTCATCTTAGTACCCTATGATCTCTTTCTTGCTACGGCTGACTTGGAATACCTGTCTCAGGTGCCGAGTGGGAATTGCCTTTGAAATAAACCTGAGCGAATTTAGGATTCGCTTAGGATGGAAGACGGTGGGACTCACAAACTTGAAGGGCTTTGCTGTTTAAATAATCTTAAGTGACACTTAAAACGCTGTCACTTGTTACAGAGTATAAACACGGAGAATATGGAAACAGACTCCTTTTTCTGCATTGCTACATCCGAAGGGAGTGACAAGTGCTTTTGTAAACATCGTTGTGGGCAGTGTTCCTGTCTGGTGAAGTCATCACAATTAAATTAGATGAGTACTTATTTTGAAGCGCTCAATGGCTGTTTGGAAATAGGATTCCTAATAAAATCGTCTCCAACGAGTCAGAATTCTCAGCAGTTCATTAATCACTTGGGGATTTTTATGCTACGCTGTGAGATATTTATGGTAAAAGCAGAACTGTTTAGGTCATGATAGTGTAGCATGGGAGACGGCGGTCAGGGTAAGGTTCTTAACCTCGTTTTAGAAGGCAAGTGTGGAACAGAGTAAAAATCGTAACCTTTAAAACTGGAATTGTAATCACTAACCAAACATGACTAAAAGCAAAAAACTTTGTTTTACACCCCCTGATTCACCTCTGCTGAGGGTCTTTCACCGTCAGGATGTTTTTTAGAAGTGGAGAAAATTGAGTTGGGTTTTGATTTACTGCTACTTTGCACCTCTTGCCTGCATTTCCTGCTTTTCTTAGAGACTCATCCTTAAAGGCTTTTGATCCGACTTGCTATGTGAATGCGAACAAAATCCATAGAAAAAAATTAAAAGTGAACTTCGTAAACTAAATTATGTTGTCTCTTGTCGTGTCATTATGTTCTTCCTGTCTTGTGATCGTCCCTGTTGTCTGCCTTTAGACTGGTGAACCCAACAGAAGCCCTGCTAGCCGCTGTCAGAAGGCGAGAGGTCAGAAGTCACATTTTGGTTCTAGGGCTGGGCCTGGGTCCCAAAGAGCTGAGGATTTGGGGGTGTCACTCAGTCTTTCTGGGCCTCAGTCTTTTCATTTATAGGATTTGAGTTTGTGTGGCTGGCAGGTTGGGAGGTAGGTGGTGGACTAAAGAATCACATTGTATAAAGGAACCTTCCAAGATATTATACTTTTTTGATTTTCCTTTTCTTCACTCTTTCTCTCTCTTGTGTTGACTTTTCCTTCTTTTCCTGAATTCAAAACATCCTGATGCCTCCCGGCTTCTAAGCCAGTCCCTCTGCTTTTTTCTACCTGTATTCTTTGTGAGTGATCTCATCATGTCCTGTGGTTTAAATACTATTAATGTGCTGTTGACTCTCAGGTTTTTATCTCCAGTCCTGAGCTTCAGATTTCTTCTACCTGCCTCCGTGACATCTTCACTTCATTTGTCTATAGGCACCTTAAACTTCATATGTCCAAAGTGGAGTTCTTGATTTTCATTCCCTAACCTAGGCCTTCCCCAGCAGCAAACCCTCTCACTTTTACCTCCAGACTGTATCTACTTCACTTTATTTTTATTGCCACCATCCCACTTTTTCCTCGGTAGTGCCTCCCTAACTGTCTCCTTGCCTCTGGTCTACAGTCCATTCATTTTCGAACAGCAGAGTGATCTTTACTTACTTTCCTGCTCCCGTGGCCTCTCATTACAGTAAGAAGTAAATCCAGACTCTTTACCTGCATTATCAACTAATTATCTTGCTTATTTTCTTGTTCATTTGTTCATGGTGCTTTTCCTCCAACATACTATAAGCTCTCTGACATCAAGGCCCTTGTCTGTCTTCCCTGGTATTCTCAGTAATCAGAACAGTGTCTGGAATATTTAACTAATGTTGAATGAGTGAATATGTGAATGAAATAAGTTATGAAGTCTTCTGATTCCAAGTATAACATGTGCAGAACACATTTTACCCTTTTTTGGTCCCAGATTTGAGCAAATGAGGAAGTAATCAGAAGGCCTAGAGTTATTCTCTTAGGCATCCTTACTCCCTCAGTCTTCATTAGGGTGCTGAAAAGGCTAAGCATTTAGACGTTAAGCCATTGATAACAAAAACAAATGTGAATTTTGTTCATTGTGTACTGGATTATTAGTATTTTTGCAAATAAGGAACCAAACAAGCTTTCCAGCCTTGTTTTGTCCTTTTGAGACATTGAATTTTGGTTTTGATTGGAGGGGATTAGTTCTAGAATGTGGTAGTTTGATTAAGTGTTGCATACTAATTCCTATAGGGTAGCAGTTGGAATTTTTACAGAGAGCAGGTGTTTTTATTTCACTTATGCTATTTTTTTGAATCTGAGATTACCCCATCGCATGTGTGCATGTGCGCGTGTGTATGTCTGTATCCTCTGAACCATTTGCTCTTTTTTTTTTAAAGATTGACACCTGAGCTAACAACTGTTGCCAATCTTTTTCTTTTCTGATTTTTCTCCCCAAATCCCCCCAGTACATGATTGCATATTTTAATTGTGGGTCCTTGTAGTTGTGGCATGTGGGACGCCACCCCAGCATGGCCCAACAAGCAGTGCTATGTCTGCGCCCAGGACCTGAACCAGCAAAACCCTGGGCTGCTGAAGCAGAGCGTGTGAACTTAACCACTTGTTAACCGCTTGGCCACAGGCTGGCCCTGAACCATTTGATTTTGTGTTATCTTTTTTTATTTTTTGAGGAAGGTTAGCCCTGAGCTAACATCTGATGCCAATCCTCCTCTTTTTGCTGAGGGCGACTGGCCCTGAGCTAACATCCGTGCCCATCTTCCTCCACTTTATACGTGGCACACCTACCACAGAATGGCTTGCCAAGTGGTGCCATGTCCGCACCTGGGATTGGAACCAGAGAACCCAGGGCCACCAAAGCAGAACGTGCGAACTTAACTGCTGCGCCTCTGGGCCGGCCCCTTGATTTTGTGTTATCTTATATTACTGTATCTTGGGAATAAATCCTTATCATTTGGTTTCTATTAACTGCTCATTTGAGAGCTTTGTCATATTGTAGAAAGAGGCAAATAAGTTAGGATTTTTTTCTCCGCCTGAGACCAAGTCTGTAGCCCTGAAGACTGTCTGGCAGGTATGTGAACAAAGAAGGGTATGAAAAATCAGAAGCGTACAGTTCCATTGTCAGAGCAGGAATATAGGGAAAAAATACATTGGAGGAGGAAATCCTAGACCAGAAGATTAATGCTGACTGAACATTTAGTAGAAGAAAAGGAAGATGAGGGAGAATATCATAGATTTTCCGGCTTGTGTGGGTCAACTTCCCTACTCTTAGCTCTCACCCCACTCCTCAAATTCTAACACTTGGGTTGTTTTCCCTCTGCCCTCTCGCCGTTCCCTGATTGTATGGGCTATTTTTCTAAGGAGTGCCTGTGAGCCTTCGGTAGCCTAATGTCTGCTAGAACACCTTGTGAGAGAGGAAACTAACCTTTTCTTGAAGAGGCCTTTTTACTTTTTCATAATCAAGGTTTGTCTTCTTGGATTTTCCAGCCATTGGGTCCAGCTTTACCCCTTAGAGTGACTTCAAACTGGTGCACTTCCTTTTTAGAAAAACCTGTTGTTCTCCCATATATTCCATGGTAGCCTTTATGGTATCATCTCCAGGTTAAATAATTCTGAGTCATGAGCTTTAGTTGAGAGAGGGAAAATGAAAGGGATTAGATGTATGGTTGGGTGTGTATAGTATGTTAGCTACCAGTTGCTCTAATAATGCAGACTGTATATTTCTTTGTTTTCCTTTTTTTTAGCGAGGAAGATTGACTCTGAGCTAACATCTATTGCCAGTCTTGCTCCTTTTTTTCCCTTCCCAAAGCCCCCCAGGACATAGCTGTATATTCTAGTTGTATGTTCTTCTAGTTCTTCTATGTGGGACGCTGCCTCAGCATGGCTTGATGAGTGGTGCCATGTCCGTTCCCAGGATCCGAACTGGTGAAACCCTGGGCCCCCAAAGCGGAGCACGAGAACTTAACCACTCGGCCACGGGGCCGGCCCCTTACTTGGTTTTTAAAGAGAAAATTTCTCATAGATAGAATATATCAGAACTGGAATGAGTAGATAGTTGATCAACCTAATTGTTGGTTTTCTTTTCAATATATAAGTGAGAGAAGTCCAGTCTTCAACATAATGAGTTTACATGCGGTAAAGTTATTGTATAACTTCTGTAACATGTTATGTGAGGCAAATCCCATAATGTCGGGTTACAATAGGGGCCGTCTAACAAAGAAATTTGGGGCCAAGTCCGTGATAAAATCGTAATGGATGGCATCACATATCTTCTCATCTCTCTTTGGTAAACCCAGAATTCCCATTTTCTGCTACCACCTGGTAAGCTAGAAATTAATTTTGCCAAGGATTGTGTTATAAAGTCTGAGCTTTTCTCCCTGGTCTCTCTCTAGCATTGTCACTTTCTGCTAGCCTGTCCATTTTATTCCAGCACTTAACAGTTGTTTTAGGTATTCAGCTTTCCTAGGGATTGAAGGAAGGATATGCTATCTGTATAGCTAAGAGGTGTGGTTAGTGTAGCTTTTCATTCTCCTGTTAACTTGGTTCTAGGCTAAGGCAGTTAATAATCTAGAAATTCCATCATTTCCTCAGAAAATTCACAAATCCTTACCCTGAGTCCTGGCTCCAGAATCTATCTTTTCCCCACCTCTTTACCAAGAATGTACATCTCCTCATTTCCTCAAATATTTAAAGCAGGTCACCTGAGGTTATTATCAGTTGGCCCTTTAGCCAGGAGTAGTTACTGCTAAAATATAGAATGTTAATCTGGACAGTCCCCTGTATTGTGGATGTTGCTAGAGCCAGGTCTGCAGCTCAGAATCCCCTAGTGCAAACCCAAGAAGGGCTGCCACATCCCTGACCCAGTAGCGTGTCATCCCATGGTGCTCTGGCCACTTGGGAGACCACCTGACAAATGCTCATTTGCCTTCAAGGGAAATGCGATCCTGATTATCCATGCCTTCAGGAGGAGGATTATGTGGATTAAAAGAAATCCATTGGTAATCCAGAAGCTTTATGTAAACTGCAGTTTAACCACATTCCTGACCATAGTTTTTCCTTGCATTTCTAATAACTAATTTATAATATTTACTAATTTCATATCTATCTCCTCCTACCATTGAGAAATAATGGCAGTTGTGAAGTAGAGAAAAGATGGGAGGAGTCAAAGGAGTTGGATAATGAGCAGGCATTGCCCCACATAATTTGGTGTTGACTGGGTGGTTTAACCACAGTGCTTACTAGACCTTGAAGACCTGAATTCCATGAATTCCTTACCTGCTGAGCCACTGGAAGAAATCTGAGGTGACTGTCAACAAGAGGTCAAACTCCATTTTGAGACATTTATACTTTACTAACTTAAATGATTAAGCTTTTGTGATTTAAATAATGAGCATATCAGATTGTCAGAATTATAAGTTTAATACAATTTAAAGTTTTCTTTAATGTTTCTTTAATACTTTAACCTATTGACAATTTTTTTAGGAATTAAACTGAAGACCTGCTCTTTGAAATAGAGATGCTCAGTTTTTGTAGCCAGGCCACCAACTACCTCCGACAAGTTATTTACATGTAGTTACACAGTAATTAATTTTTATTAAATAGTTGAAATATGGTCATTTAAAATAGTTTATTCTTGAACTACTGATTTAGTATAGGTCTTGTATTTAGATGGTGGTAAAATCAGTGTTTTCCTCTAGCTTTATAAAGCATTACAAATTGCTGCTGTTATGTTATCTGAACAAAAATTATAATTTGTTAGCTAAAACTTATCTCTCTGGTTGTATATTTTCAAAAGTTAGGTTCCATATTTATCAGTTATATAGATATCCTTTCCTTTAATATATATATTTTTTAATATTTTATTTTTTTTAAGATTTTATTTTTCCTTTTTCTCCCCAAAGCCCCCTGGTACATAGTTGTGTATTTTTAGTTGTGGGTCCTTCTTGTCGTGGCATGTGGGATGCCGCCTCAGCATGGCCTGATGAGCGGTGCCATGTCTGCACCCAGGATCCGAACCGGCGAAACCCTGGGCCACTGCTGCAGAGCACGCGAACTTAACCACTCAGCCACAGGGCTGGCCCCTAGATATCATTCCCTTTAATTAAGATTCATTATAGTTAATTTTGGGGAGAGTATCATGGGTAGAAACAGCTGGATTTTTTCTTCTTTTTTTGGTGAGGAAGATTGGCCCTGAGCTAACACCTGTTGCCAATCTTCCTCTTTTTGCTTGAGGAAAATTGTCCCTGAGCTAACATCTGTGCCAGTTTTCCTGTTTCTTGTATATGGGAGGCTGCCACAGCATGGTTTGATGAGAGGTGGGTAGGACTGTGCCTGGGATCTGAACCTGTGAACCCCAGGCCACTGCCGAAGTGGAGCACGTTAACTTGACCACTATACTACTGGGCCAGCCCCCTGGAATTTTCTTAACACGCTTGGTTTTTGCACTGTGAGCCTAAGGAAACATCCATAGGAGTAGAGTAGATGGTGGTTGATTTTGGACAAAGTTGTGATCAATTGAAATTATTTTATTTTTGTTGTTTGGATGGCTGTAGAAATTTCACATTTTTATTGGAAATCATTAGTTGTCTTAACTCTTTATATTCTTCACCTGCCATTTCATTATTAATATTTTTCCTAACTGAGATGGTTCTGGGTTTTAGGTTCTCATTCTACCTACAAGGAGTGTTATACACACACACACACACACACACACATAATTCTGTATATAAAATAGCTATGTGTGCCATACTAACCAGAAACAATTATTTTACCTTTAATTTATGAAGAATTCACTGTCTTTTTTTGAGCCACAGGCAATTATTTTATTTATTTATTTATTTGTTGAGGAAGCTTAGCCCTGAGCTAACATCTGCTGCCAATCCTCCTCTTTTTCCTTAGGAAGACTGGCCCTGAGCTAGCATCCATGCACATCTTCCTCTACTTTATGTGGGACGCCTGCCACAGCATGGCTTGCCAAACAGTGCCATGTCCGCACCCGGGATCCGAACTGGTGAACTCCAGGCTGCCAAAGTGGAATATGCGCACTTAACCCCTGCACCACTGGGCCAGCCCCTATTTATTTATTTTTATTATTTTTTTTAAAGATTGGCACCTGAGCTAACACGTGTTCCCAATCTTCTTTTCTCTTTTCTTCTTCTTCTTCTCCCCAAAGTCCCCCAGTAGATAGTTGTATAGTCTAGTTGTAGGTCCTTCTAGCTGTGACATGTGGGATGCCGCCGCAGCATGGCCTGATGAATGGTACCATGTCTGTGCCCAGGATCTGAACCAGTGAAACCCAGGGCCACCAAAGTGGAGCGTGGGAATTTAACCACTCTGCAACAGGGCCGGCCCCCTTGGCAGTTATATTTAATCAGTGATTTTAAAATTCTGTGTATTCTTTGTGTTGTTTTATGTTCTTTTGTTATTTAAAACTATGGCTGTCAATATAGCCTATTAGAAAAACTGTGTGGCTTACTGTACGGAATTAGACAGACTATAACAATAGTTAACATTTATTGGATACTTATGTGTCAGATTATGCCAAGTGCTCTTTTTATATTATTTTATCTTCATAACAAACTTGTAATGAAGTACTAATGATATCCTCATTTAAGAGATGAGGAAACTGAAGTTTGGGAGGTAACATGCCAAGTGGCAAACAGCTTTCAAGTGGAAGAGTCATGTTTCAAACTCAGGTCTTTCTGACTCTAGAGTTTGTGCTTTTAACTGATTACCTCATACAGTTCTTTATTTTTTGGTCCTTCCAAGGAAGGTTGAAAGAGACCGTGTAGGTTTAAAGTGTTATGTTTTTTATCCAGTTGTATGGATAAGAGTTAAGATTTAGTGAATTAGTTATTTGATGGATTATGCCTTTGCTTTGAATGTATGATAAGCTTTTCTTTTTGCCTTGGCTTTACAGTTAGAAAGACTTGTTTGTGGTTGGTCATGTATATGTAGCTAACAAAAATGCTTAATGTATGACCTAATGTAGTTAGGTGTTCTAGTAAGCTTCTGTAGATCATCTTTATAGAGTTTTCAAGTAAGAAAACTCAGAATATTTTTCCCCCTTCTGCTCAGGTAATTTGTTTGTATGGTATATTGAAACTTGTTGCTAAGCTTGATCCTAAAGTACTGGGAATAGAGGAAGATAGACATAAGCTTACTTTTGAGTAAACGAGCCAATAGACTACAGTTATTAATCTTTTAACCAAAAAACAAAAAACCCAAATAGAGAAGCATTTGTACTATTTCGCCTTTTTTGTCATAGTCACATGAGAAAGAAAAGAAATGTGAACATTAACATTATATCTACCGTGAATAGTACTTAGACGCATAGAAGGAGACACATAGGACACACAGATTTTCTGACTAACTTTGGGGCCCAGTCAGCTTGTTTCAGGCAAGTATATGGTTGTGTGTCATTACAAACCCTTACGACAGAGTGACTCTGCACGTGGGGGATTTAGGATTATTTTCTTTACTGCTGAATAGTTGAGCTCTTAATGAGTGTGCCTCTTCCTGTAGAAAAGCTGTGAGTGGACGTACATTGGGGCAGGGTGACTTTTCCCTCTCAGTAGTCTAAACTTTTGCTTTTAACAGAAATCTCAGTAACTCCCAAATCTTATTTTAGTTACCTAATTCTCGTTTCATGTTATTTCCCAAACCATGTATTATTTTACAAAATAAAAAGCAAGCACTTAAAACAAGAAAATCTGAGCCAACCCTGATGGCCTAGTGGTTAAAGTTTGGCACGCTCCCCCCTTTGGCATCCTGGGTTCTGTTCCCGGGTGCAGAACCACGCCACTCGTCTGCCAATAGCCATGCTGTGGTGGTGGTTTACATAGAAGAACTAGAAGGACTTAGAACTAAAATATACACCTATGTACTGGGACTTTGAGGAGGAAAAACACCTACAAAAGCAAGAAAATCCTATCTTGTCAGTTCCCTAAGAGTTATTTTGACCTAACCACTAATTTTGAATTCATTTATAAGCAGTGATTTCTCTAGATGAGGACTTTAGTTTTAAAATTACAGGGCTGGCCCCGTGGCCGAGTGGTTAAGTTCACGCGCTCCGCTGAGGGCATCCTAGTGTTTCGTTGGTTCGAATCCTGGGCGCGGACATGGCACTGCTCATCAAACCATGCTGAGGCAGTGTCCCACATGCCACAACTAGAAGGACCCACAACGAAGAATATACAACTATGTACCAGGGGGCTTTGGGGAGAAAAAGGAAAAAAATAAAATCTTTAAAATTACAAATAGTATTTCTTCATTACTGGGCATGGAGAGTAAAATCCAATGTAGTATTGTCTATTTTGAAAATGAACTATTTAGTAAATTAGAGAAGTTTTGCATTTGACTGCATCTAGTTGGATGCTAAAGTTGGGATCTGTTTTAAGTAAAGGAAAATATTTTTAAGGAGCCCAGTCCTTTCTGAAGTCTTCATATATTATTGTCAGTGTCAGTAATGTTTGCTTTAAAATATAATCTTAAAAAAGAGAAAATTTTTTTGGTGGATTTACGTAGTGAAGTACTTTACCTTTAAGAGAAACCCAAATTATTTAAAATTTAAATTATTTAAAATTAAATTATTTTAGGGGCTGGCCCCGTGGCCGAGTGGTTAAGTTCGCGCGCTCTGCTGCAGGCGGCCCAGTGTTTTGTTGGTTCGAATCCTGGGCGCGGACATGGCACTGCTCACCAAACCACGCTGAGGCAGTGTCCCACATGCCACAACTAGAAGGACCCACAACGAAGAATATACAACTATGTACTGGGGGGCTTTGGGGAGAAAAAGGAAAAAAAAAAATCTTTAAAATTAAATTATTTTAATTATTTTTTATTTATTTTAAAATTTATTATTAAATAATAAAAATTAAATTACTTAAAATGACATGAACTTTCACCTATCAACTTGGCAAAGATAAAATATTTTAATACTTTTGAATAGGATTGGGGGGAAGATATTTTCATACATTGTTCCTGAAAGTATAAATTGTTGCAACTTCTAAGGAGGGTGTTTTTGCAATATCTATTAAAATTATGAATGCACATACTCTTTGACCCATTAACAGTTTTGGTAGGAATTATCCTTTAGCTAAACTCACATATGCAAAATGATGCATGGACAAGGTTATTTGTTGCGTTGTTTTTAATAGCAAAATTCTTTTTTTAAAGATTGGCACCTGAGCAAATATCTGTTGCCAATCTTTTTTTTTTCTTCTTCTCCCCAAAACCCTCCAGCATGTAGTTGTATATTCTAGTTGTGAGTCCCTCTGGTTGTGCTATGTGAGACACTGCCTCAGCATGGCCTGATGAGCAGTGCCATGTCTGCGCCTGGGATCCGAACTGGCGAAACCCGGGCTACCAAAGCGGAGTGGCTGAACTTAACCACTTAACCACTTGGCCATGGGGCCAGCCCCACAAAGTTCTTGAAGTAACTTAAATGTTCATTAGTAGGGAATTTACTTTATTTTTTTCTGAGAAAGATTCTCCCTGAACTAACATCTATTGCCAGTCTTCCTCTTTTTGCTGAGGAAGATTTGTCTTGAGGTAACATTTGTTGTCAGTCTTCCTCTGTATGTGAGCCGCTGTGCCAGCATGGCCACTGACGGACGAGTGGTGTAGGTCCATACCCAGGAACTGAATCCAGGCCGCCGAAGTGGAGCGTGCCAAACTTAAGTGGAAGCAGTAGGCCACCGGGGCTGGCCTAGGGATTGACTTTAAAAAATAATATACATCCATATGCTTGAATGCTCTGTAGCCGTAAAACAGAATGAAGAAAGTTTTTACGTTCTGATGTGGAATGATTTCACCACATAAATGGGTGAAGTTAGAAAAAAAAAGTATGGTCACAGTATGTATAGATTTCTACCATTACATTTTTTAAAAAAGAAGGCAATAGAATATATCTATTTGCTTGCTTATAAATGCAGTATTTCTGAAAGGATACCCAATAAACTGGTATATGTTGGTTGCCTCTGGAGAGAGGAACCTGAGTTACTGAGGGACCTGGGTGGTGGCAGACTTTATTGTATATCCTTTTGTGCTTTTGAATTTTGAGTGTCGTATTCACCATGAAAGGTGACTATAATAAATGCGTATAATGAAAAAGTAGAGAAATTCAGCTATTTTGAACATTAAAAGGTAACCTTATATAACTATTAGAAAATTAAACAAAATGGACACTAACTATAATGTTTAAAGTATCATTAAAGTAAAACTTTAAAAAATTGTATTTACTCAGTTTTCTACCTTGGCTAGTGTTACACTGATAGTGCAGTTAATGCATAGGTGAATAAGATGGAGGTGTCTATTCACATGCATTCATTTTTGATTGAAAACTATGCCCCCTCTGCCACCGTCCCTTCCTGGAAGTTTTTACGTTATAGAAATAGCTCTGGGCTTCGCATCAGGAACAAAACAAAACAAAATGGATGATCTTAGCTTTACCACTTAGCAGTCACTGTATTATTTTAAGCAGGGAATTTAACACTGGATGTGAAGTAATATTTGTTGAGCTCCTGCTTGGGTACGACCCTGTGTTAGGCATATTAATAATGATAGCCAAAGTTTATGGAATGCTTATAGTGTGTGTACCAGGCACTATGCTAAATCTTTCTATGCTTTATCTCTTAATCCTTTCAAAAAGTCTGTGAAGTAGGTGGTGTTATCTCCTGTTTATAGGAGTAAACTTGGATTTTATTTTGTTTTATTTTTTTGAGGAAGATTAGCCCTGAGCTAACATCTGCTACCAATCCTTCTCTTTTTGCTGAGGAAGACTGGCCCTGAGCTCACATCCATGCCCATCTTCCTCTACTTTATATGTGGGACATCTGCCACAGCATGGCTTGCCAAGCAGTGCCATGTCCGCACCCAGGATCTGAACCTGCGAACCCCGGGCCGCTGATGTGGAACATGCAAACTTAACTGCTGTGCCACTGGGCTGGCCCTGTAAACTTGGATTTTAAAAAGTGGATTATCCAAGGGGCCTGCCCTTGGCCGAGTGGTTTGGTGTGCGTGCTCTGCTTTGGTGGCCTGGGGTTTCGCCAGTTCGGATCCTGGGTGTGAACCTGGCACTAATTGTCAAGCCATGCTGAGGCGGCGTCCCACATAGCAGAACCAGAAGGACCTACAACTAGAATATACAACTATGTACTGGGGGGCTTTGGGGAGAAGAAGAAGAAGAAGAAGAAGGAGAAGAAAAGATTGGCAACAGATGTTAGCTCAGATGCCAATCTGAAAAAAAGAATTATCCAAGATTACAAAATTTGTTAGTGGCAGAGCTGGAATTCAGACTGCTTTGCCTGACGGTAAAGCCTCCTGCTTTGCTATATACAGATCATTATTGGCTTATATTGGTTCTACTTTTGTGTAGCGTATACTTTTGTCTGTTTACATGCTGTCATCATAATCTACTTTTAACTAAAGTCAGCCTTCAGTACATTGCCTGATGATTTGGAGCTCTTGCATGGTGGCATTGATGGCTTGCCACTAGCCCTATGGGGGAAAGGCTACTATCAAGAATATTAATTTGAGGCCGGCCTGGTGGCACATTGGTTAAGTGTGCATGTTCCGCTTCGGCAGCCCAGGGCTCACCGGTTCAGATCCTGGGTGCGGACATGGCACTGTGTGTCAAGCCATGCTGTGGTAGGCGTCCCACATAGAAAGTGGAGGAAGATGGGCATGGATGTTAGCTCAGGGCCAGCCTTCCTCAGCAAAAAGAGGAGGATTGGCAGCAGATGTTAGCTCAGGGTTAATCTTCCTCAAAAAGAAACCAACAAAACTTTAAAAAAAATGGGCAAAGGATACACACACAAAAAAAGAAAAGTATTAATTTGGTTACTCCTAAACATAAAATTATTTGGAGAATTGCTCAGGTGTCCTATTGATTGCTTTTGTACAAGAAACCCAACATCCTTGGAGTAGAATTATAAAATATATTTCTGTGATCTGAGGGTAGACTTGGAACGATTCCCTTCAAAGACTGGGAAACAAGGAGGGGGAGGTGTTAGAATAGTCCAGAAGAGCAGTGAGGGATGCTTAACTATGACAGTGGGTGTGGGAAAGGGAAATTTGCATTAGAGAGATACTGAACATTTTGCAAGTTAACTGGGTTTCTAGGAAGAAGAGACACATCAGGAGGAACAGGAAAACTGCCTTAATTTTGTTTAAAAGGGCTGTGTATGTACATATGTGTATATGGTTTGTGAGAGATTCAAATTTTGGCTAATTTCTTCTGTGAGGAAAAATATGCTTCTCTTTTAGAAAAAGATAACAGGGCTGGCCCTGTGGCCAAGTGGTTAAGTTCGCGCCTTTCGAGGCCCGAGGTTTCGCTGGTTCAGATCCTGGGTGTGGACATGGGACTGCTTCTCTGGCCATGCTCGGGCTGCGTCCCACATGCCACGACTAGAAGGACCCACAACTAAAATATACAACTGTGTACTGGGGGGATTTGGAGAGAAAAAAAGCGGGGGAAAAAAAAAAAGATTGGCAACAGTTGATAGCTCAGGTGCCAATCTTTAAGAGAAAAACCAAAACAAAACAAAAAAGAAAAAGATAACACTCCTGCTATTTTCTAAAAGAAAAGTTAATAGGAATTAGCGTTAAGGTAGATTTTTGCCTTCCCTGAGATGTCCTTAGTTAGTCAGTAACCATATGCTAGTTGTAAAAAATTCAAATAAAGAAGGAAAATAGAGTAAAAAGTGAAACGTCCCCTTTCAGACCTTCTCACTCCATCCTCCTCTGTTCTCCCCATTTCCATTGCCTTCCTCCAAGATAACTACTGTTATACTAAGGCATATAGCCTGTGTACCTTTCTCTGTACATTTTTGTATATAAAATTTATTTTAATTGGGGTCATTTTACATTTAAGTATCTCTTTTACTTTTCATTGAAGTTCTCAAAGTGAGTTGTCATTTTTCAATTTAACACTTCTTTTCCAAACACTTAGTATATGTTCAGGTCTGTGCTACACAGACTTTTTTCCTTAAAGAGATTCTTTGATATCTAGTCATATCGGGGAAGAGCTATGTGGAGATTCAGGGGGAGCCTAGACACACACATGTGCTTGCAGAAATAGAATAATTATTATTTAATTATCTTGTAGAATCTCAGAATTTAAAGAGGAGACTTAGGGACAGCTTAGTTGTTAGACTAGGAAATGGGGTCTCTTGGGTCTCTGTTTAGTGTTCAGGATGAGAATTTCCAGTGTTCTGTGTTTCCACTTGCATAGAGTTTCAGTCTTTGGAAGTCTTTGGAAGAAGATAGAGATATGAGAATGGATGATTGTGTCATCACGTGGTTTTAGGGCAATGTTTTTTTAACCAGCCATAAATTATTTGCTTAATGAATCTGTGTCAAGCTGGAGGGCCATCACACTTATTGAAAGATAATTTTTGAATTTAACTTTTTTCGATGTTTTCAAATAGATAATATAGCCATTCAAAATTTGAAGTTACCAAAGGCTTCTTTCCTCCAGCCACGCTGTTCTCTTCCCCACAGGCAACCAAAGCCATCACTTTCTTGTATGCCCTTCAGAGATTTTTTCCTTTTTCAAACAAATGTATATGTGTGTATATATTCTACTTTTCTACTATTTACCATATATATATATGTATGTATGTATGTATGTTAGTATAGTCTGTACACTTTTCTGCATACTGCTTTTTGAGGACAGTTTTATAATTTAGTGATTAGGACCAATATTGAAGAAGTCCTTGTAAAATTTTGAGGTGATATAACTGTGAGCCGTGGCTGAGATTAATTCTTTATGTCGAATAATAGGATCTAAGTTCTTTTTTTTCCCTTTAAAGATTGGTACCTGCGCTAACATCTGTTGCCAATCTTTTTTTTTTTTCTTCTTTTCCCCAAAGCCCCCCAGTACATAGTTGTATATTCTAGTTGTGAGTGCCTCTGGTTGTGCTGTATGGGATGCCATCTCAACATGACCTGTTGAGCGGTGCCATGTCCGCGCCCAGAATCCGGACTAGCGAAACCCTGGGCCACTGAAGCGGAGCACATGAATTTATTTGTTTATTTTTATTTTTATTTTTTTATTTTTTTTAAGATTTTATTTTTTCCTCTTTCTCCTCAAAGCCCCCCGTACATAGTTGTATATTCTTCGTTGTGGGTCCCTCTAGTTGTGCATGTGGGACGCTGCCTCAGCATGGTTTGATGAGCAGTGCCATGTCTGCACCCAGGATTCGAACCAACGAAACACTGGGCCGCCTGCAGCGGAGTGCGCGAACTTAACCACTCGGCCACGGGGCCAGCCCCAGGATCCAAGTTCTAAAAGAGTTCAACAGACCAGACTAAAACTAACAAAATGAAATTTAACACATCTAACAATTAACTTTTGAGTTTAAAATTCCAAGTCATTTTCTGGAAGATGGCAGAGATTTTTCTTTCCTTCCTTCCATTTTGTGTCTTTCCAATTTTGTGTTGTTTTTGTTTTTAATGCCTCCCTTTGAAGCTTTTTTTTTTTGAGGAAGATTAGCCCTGAACTAACATCTGCTGCCAATCCTCCTCTTTTTTGCTGAGGAAGACTGGCCCTGAGCTAACGTCCATGCCCATCTTCCTCTACTTTATATGTGGGATGCCTGCCACAGTGTGGCTTAACAAGTGGTACATAGGTCAGCACCCGGGATCTGAACTGGCAAACCCCGGGCTGCTGAAGCAGAATGTGGAAACTTAATCACTGTACCACCAGGCTGGCCCCTCCAATTTCGTTTTTATGTATGTTTTTAAAAGGCAAAATTGGGATCATGTTACACCTACGGTTCTGCCACCAGTTTTCTTTCCTTAATATAGTAACATTTTTCAAGTCATTAAATACTCTTTTACAACGTGATTTTTAAAGTCTCTATAGTATTCCATCATATGGATATAACACAATTTAATCAATCTTCTTTTGTTAGATACTTTTGTTATTAATTAATTTACTTTTCCTTTGGGAATAACTTTATAGTGAGTGTCTATGAACTAAATCTTTACACAACCATTATTTGTTAGGGATGACACGTTAGGACTTGGAACTATTGAGTCACAGTGTTTGAATATCATAGTCTCTTCTTTTAAATTACCTAAATAATTAGCAGAGGTTGGAATTACATAGGGAAAGGGAAATTGATGTATATTGTACCATGAATGGTAGATAGTCCTAACCTACACATATAATATGCATAGCTCTTTAGTTGATCTGCATAAAAGTATTGTAAGACCAATCATTTCTTCCTTCTTCTATTTCTACTCAATAGACGATTCAGTTTTGCTTCCGCATCTCAGCTACTAAGTGTATGTGAAAAAATTCTGTACTTTTTCTATATAAGCATTTTATCTATTTTCATTTTATTTACTTTTTGTTATATATTTAATAAACATTTGTTGTCTACTGTCTGTGGAGTCTACTCCTGTTTCCTTTTTTCCCATTCTTTTTGCAACAGCTTTATTTATACATAATTCATATACCATACAATCAATCCATTTAAAGTGTACAATTCAGAGATTTTTAGCATATTCAGAGTTGTACAACCATACCAAAATCAATTGCAGAAAATTTTCATTACCTCAAAAAGAAACCTTTTAGCTATTAGTGTCCAATCCCATCCCTACTCCCTGCCCTAACAAATGACTAATCTACTTTATGCCTCTCTAGAGTTGCCTACTGGGGACATTTCATATAAATGGAATCATGTAATATGCAATCTTTTGTGACTGACTTCTTTCACTTAGCATAATGTTTTCAAGGTTCATCTGTATTGTAGCATGTCAGTACTTCCTTTTCATTTCTGAATAATTCTGTTTCCTTTTTCAGTTCCATTAATAAATGTGTTTTGTTAAGTATGGGGCCTGTTAATCAGATTATCCATGTGCTAGGTTTTCCTTTTGTGTATCACTTGGTTGTCAGCATTTTGCTGTGTATTTCTTAATCTCTAAGAGTTGGCATAGAGAGGGAAAAGATGTGAACCTCAAAGCAGTCAGTTTAGCTGTTTGTTAGTATCATTGGTAAGAATTTTATTTTAAAAGGAGTTTGAAACTATGGGATAAAATTAAGTGAAACTTGGGAATTACTCCTAGATTTTACTTTTCATGTTCTTTTCTCAACTCCTATTATTTATTACTTTTATTTGAGCTAATAAATACTGTCTATAATATCTACACTTGAACTTAAATTAAGGAGAAAGATAGTCAGATGAAAAATTGGAGCATCAGAAAAGAGACAGTTTCATATTCAGAGCGCTGCTACCCTGAAACCCAGTCCCGACAGTTTCCCACAAAGGGTTTCCCAGAACACCTTGAGTTGCCTTCCTGTCATCTCAGGTGTGTGATTTGCAGTGTGTATATTTTAAAGAATGATTTCTTAGTTAGTCTATCAAGGCTTAAAAGAACATCTAACTTTCTTTTATAAAGAGATTGGTTCCTGAAGTGTTTTGTTTGTTTTTTTGGCTCTGATGGGCTTTTTCATGAATATATGGGAGGGTTTTTTCCACACGTATTTTTCATAAACGTGGGAAGTATCTCTTTAGTCAAATGATGGCTGTGTGTTGAATGTTCAGGAGATAGAACTGGTGTGCTAAGAATTTATGAGTAGGCTTAGTTGTCTTGATGCATCACTACTCAAAAGTGTGATCCTTCTGCTGATTGCCGTGTCTACTATGACATCCCACAGAAATTGAGAGTTAATAATAAAATGTGGGCTTGCATTTTGTCTTTACTTTTCTATTAATTATTTTAATTGTATTTTAGGAAAATATTGGATTACTACAATTAGGGGGAAAAACCCCCACTAGGCCCCTACTACTGACAGTTTGAAAAGCACAGAGGACCATCAAATGCCCTGGTTCCAGCTTTAAGGAGCCTCTAGCCCAGTGGATTTAGGTTTTTAGGCTTTTTTTAACTGAAATTTTAATTGCGATAACAGTAGATTCATGTGCAGTCTTAAGAAATAATATAAAGAGGGGCTGGCCCCGTGGCTGAGTGGTTATGTTCGCACACTCTACTTCGATGGCCCAGGGTTTCCCCGATTTGGATCCTGGGCACGGACGTGGCACCACTCAGCAAGCCATGCTGAGGCGGCATCCCACATGCCACAACTAGAAGGACCCACAACTAAAAATACACAACTATGTACTGGGGAGCTTTGGGGAGAAAAAGGAAAAATAAAATCTTTAAAGAAAAAAAGAAGAAATAAACAGTTCATTTGTATACTTGACTGGGTTTCCCCCAATGGTAACATTTTATAAAACTGTAGTATAGTATCACAGCCAGGATATTGACATTTATACAGTCCACTAACGTTATTCAGATTTCCCCAGTTTTACTTGTGTGTGTGTGCATTAAGTTCTATACAATTTTATCACCTGTGTAGGTTTTTTATGCACCGCTGCAGTCAAGGTAATGAACAGTTCCAACACTACAAGGATCCCTTGTGTTACATCTTTATAACCACACCTACCTCTAGCACCCACCCCTCCCACCTTCCACTCTCCTCTGCTATCTCTAACCTCTGGCAACAGCCAATCTGTCTTCCATTTTGTCATTTCAAAACTGTTTGAAAATGGAATCACACAATAATATGTTACCTTTTGAGATTGTCGCTTTTCACTTGGCTTAATTCCCTGAAGATTCATCCAAATGTTGCTTTTACTAATAGTTTGTTCCTTTTTATTGCTGAGTAGAATTCCATAATATGGATGAACCACAGTTTGTTTAACCAGTCACTTGTTGAAAGATTTGGATTTTTTCCAGTTTTTGGCTGTTATGAATAAAGCAAGTATGAGCATTTGTTTTTCGTGTGAACACAGGTTTTTGTGTGAACACGTTTTTGTTTCTCTGGGATTAATGCCCAAGAGTGCAATTGCTGGGGCCAGCCCCGAGTGGTTAAATTCGCACACTCCGCTGCGGTGGTCCAGGGTTTTGCTGGTTCGAATCCTGGGCGCCGACATGGCACATGCTGAGGCGGCGTCCCATATGCCACAACTGGAAGGACCCACAACTAAAAATATACAGCTATGTACTGGAGGGCTTTGGGGAGAAAAAGGAAAAGAATAAAATCTTTAAAAAAAAACACAGAGTGCAGGGGCTGGCCCCGTGGCCGAGTGGTTAAGTTCGCGCGCTCCGCTGCAGGTGGCCCAGTGTTTCGTTGGTTCGAATCCTGGGCGCGGACATGGCACTGCTCATCAAACCATGCTGAGGCAGCGTCCCACGTGCCACAACTAGAAGGACCCACAACGAAGAATATACAACTATGTACCAGGGGGCTTTGGGGAGAAAAAGGAAAAAAAAAAATAAAATCTTTAAAAAAAAAAACAAAACAGAGTGCAATTGTTGAGTTGTATGGTAATTGCATGTTTGGTTTTATAAGAAGTTGTCACAGTCCTTTTTATCATACAAGGAATAACAGAGAAGCCTTATATAAACAGATGCTAGGTGGCTGGGGTCTGAGCTGGGGTTCTATCCTGGTTGGGCTGCTGCAGTGGAACTCAGCACTGAGTACCTCTGGGAGAAGCTGCAGCAGGACCTGCAGGTGGAGCATGTGCAAGTGGAGGACATGACTCCCAATTGTTGTGCGTCTAGCTTCCAAGTCCTGGTGGTGTCAGCCAAGTTCCAGAGGGAGCTGCAGCTTCAGAGACGCCAGCTGGTGAACACGTGCCTAGCCAAAGAGCTTCTGGACATCCATACCTTTGAGCAGAAAACCCTGACCCCAAGGCATTGGGCCTGTGAGTGGCAGAAATAAGGGACAGGGACCTGCACAGCCATTAAATTATGAATCAGGCGCCCCCTGCCTCCCCCACAAAAAAAGAAAAAACCAGATGCTAGCTGTAGTATATAAACAAATCCTAGCTGAGCTGCTGTTCTGGTTGAAGTAAGCTTGGACTTGGAGTTCCACCTGCTTGGTCACCACCCAGGGACTGTGCTGCCTTTATTCAGCGCTCTTTACTTAGGCTGGAACTGAAGGCGAGACAGGTGAAGTGACTTTAAAAAATTAAAAGAAAATATTTAGAAGTGATTTTAGGCTTGTTACTGGCAAAGCTGGTATTGGAACTCAGCTTTCTTGATTCCTAGTTTTTTGTTGTTTTTATAACTCAGAGTTATACTTTCGTATGTATAGTTTGAATGGTCAAATAGTCCTCCAAGCTTTGTTAAGAAAAACAGTAGTATTCTGTTGCTTCACTCCCTTTTAATGTAGTTGTACCAGAGCATTTACTATTAGCATAATTATTATTTTATACTGAATTATGTTCCTTTTATTTCTCCTTTATAATATAGTTAAGACTCTGCATAACATATACATATATATAATCATTTAAAATTATGTTTAGTTTGTATTATCTATAAATTTTGTTTCAGAATGGTAAAGGGATGTTATGAAATATTTATTTTAAAAAAGAGAGCATTGAGTCTGACCTGACTGAGAACCCTGAGGATAGGTGGGATGTGGTGGTGCTGCACATGGGAAAACTCTTTGGTGGTAGGAAGGCTGCATCTTGGAGAAACTGAAAGAAGGCCCTATATAGTGTGAGAGGAGAGAGTGAAGGGGAAATGTGCAGGATAGGGGGTGTGTATGATGAGTCTAGGAGGGAGGCAGGGGCTGTGCAGAACCTCGTAGGAAGAAGCTTGGAGAATTATTTGGCTAGAACAAAAGCTGAGGGGTTGTGAGGTATAGATTTGCTTGACCAAGTGGAATCTATAGCTGAAATGGAGTTTAAAGATCATATAATTTAACTATCCCATTTTGCGAGTAAGACATTGGAAGTTAAGGGAATTTTCCCAAAGTTAAACAGTTAGTGTATGATGAGCTGGAGCTAGAACTTGATGGTGCTAGTTCATTGTCTGCACTAGACTGCCAGGTTAAATTTTAGATAGTTGGGAGCATTTCGGGTTTTGAGCAAGAGAATTCCAAGATGGACATGGCTGGATGGCTGGTATGCAGACTGGAGGCAGTGGGTAACAGGAAACCACAAAATCAGGGCCGCCATGATTTTATCCTCTAGTCAAACTGAGTCACTAAATGTGAGTTCTGATCTTGACTTATGCTCAATTATTTAATAGTTTTTGTGTTAGTGTCCTTGTCTCCCCTTCTAGATAGTAAGCCCTTTACTTTTTACTTTCTATACATTCTGTCTCAATACTTTATTCATGAGTAATAAGTTTTTGCTTATAAGTTCCCCCAGCATCAGGATTTGAATTGGGTCAGCAACTTGCTAGAATCTTCATTTCATTTTCCTGCATTGGCTTTTTTTTTTTTTTTTCCTGAGGAAGATTTGCCCCGAGCTAACATCTGTGCCAGTCTTCCTCTATTTTTCAGTATGTGGGCTGCCAGCACAGCATGGCCGCTAACAGTGGTGTAGGTCTGTGCCCAGGAACAAACCCAGGCTGCCCAACTGGAGTGCACCAAACTTAACTAGGCAACCAGGGCTGGCCCTGCGTTGACTTTTTACCTGGTTATGTATTTTGGTTCTCTAGACTTAGGGTTGCCTGCAAAGATTAGTTCATGTTCTCTGTAGCAAAGCTTTTATCCAGCAACATACTTTGATGACTGTACTTGTAAGTAATATTGAACATAAGGAAATAGGAGCTCTGTGGTTTAGATCTTGTTCAGAAGATTATCTTTAAAAAGAGTTTGTGTATACTCAGTTCCCTGTAGTATTAGCCATGGATTGGTCCTATACTGGTACATTATCTGCTCACCCAGGTGAGGTGAATAAGCTCTCGAGTCCCACGTACCATTTGGTGACTCACAGTGAGGGCAGGCCCATTGTTACTAGTAAGTAAATAACAGTCTCCAGGGAGACTACTTCCTTCTGGTTTTTAAACTATTTTATTTAAATATATATTTATTTTTAATAGTTGATACATGCCTATTATATAAAATTTAAAACAGATGTAGCGAAATATAAGTTTTCTATCAGCTACCCAATTTTCTCTTGGGAGGTAATCACTCTTTTGTGTGTGTGTGTTGTTCCTTAGATAACCTATGCATTTATGAATATGTGCACACGTAAACCCTCACCCTCACAAATGCTAGCATTATTCTTTGCTCTTTGTGTCTTTTATCACTTCATAATATATTTGATACTGTGTATCTGTAGGTATAGAACTACTTTATTCTTTTTCATGGCTTCTTAGTACAGTCATGTGTCACTTAGCAACGGGGATATGTTCTGAGAAATATGTCGTTAGATGATTTCACCATTGTGCCAACATCGTAGAGTGTACTGAAGGGGAACAAAATTTGCCACCCCAAAATGTGTCTCTTTAACATGAGGATTATTTTAGGAGCTGTCACCTTAGTGTAACACTGAACTAGGTGGTAGACAGGAACCTCAAAAACTTGTTTATTGGACTGCCCTTTGTTTCTCTGTGGCCAAACATTTGTTTTCCAAACGTTTGCTCCTTTTCACCTACCTGTGAATTGCCTGCCTTCCCTTTGAAGTCCCTGACTCGCCGCGCCCCCCATCTTCTTTTGTCTTTAGCTGAGGATGGTGTTTAAGGTGAGGGCTTTGGCCTTTAAGGTGAGTTACTCAGTTTTCCTGGGTTTCTCCCATGTATACATGTTATTAAACTTTTGTTTGTTTTCTCCTCTTAATCTGTCTCATGTCAGTTTAATTCTTAGACCAGGTGGAAGAACCTAGAACAGGAGAGGAAAATTTCTTCCTGTCCTACAGTACTTACATAAACTAGATGGTATAGCCTATTACACATCGACGCTGTATGGTGCAAATCTTAGGGGACCACTGTCCTATGTTCGGTCAGTTGTTGACTGAAACATCATGATGCGGCACATGATTGCATTCTATTGTGTCAATATAATTTTCCTCTATTTGTATGTGAATAGATGCTTAAATTGTTTCTCATCTTTTGCAATAGTTTTGACTAGTTTTAAAGTGGCCAGATTTGCAGCTAACCTGTGTAAGGTATGTATGGAGACAGAGAGAGAGAAAGGCCATTATAATGATTTTGTCAAGGAAGGAAGTTGAGCAGGAGAAAATCTAGAGAGAGCTAGAAGGAGAATGAAGGGAAGAGAAAAAGTTAAGGAGAGAGGAATAAAAGATAGGAGTGAAATATCCCTGGTCTTCCCAAGACGGGTACTGAAACCCAAGACTCAACTTTTCTATTACTGTCTTGGAATCAGACTGAGTTCATAGTTATTAGCCATGTGATCTTGGGCACATTATCTGTTCTCTCTGTGCTTCCGTTTCCTCATCTGTAAAATGAGATAAACAGGGTAATAACTCCTCATCATGTGTTAATTCACATAGAGCTGTTAATATAGCACCCGTCCACTTTGAGCAAGCTTTCTGCTTCCCTCCCCTCCCCAGACATTGCTCTTTTCCCCTCCCACAGCCCCAGTACACAGTTGTATGTTCTAGTTGTAAGTCCTAGTTCTTCTTTTTTTTTTTTAAACGTTGGCACCTGAGCTAACGTCTGTTGCCAATCTTCTTTTTTTTTCTTCTTTCCCCCAAAGGGCCCCCTTACCCTCCTTACCTAGTTGTATATTCTAGTTGTAGGTTCTTTTGGTTGTTGTATGTGGGAGGCCTCCTCAGCATGGCCTGACGAGTGGTGCCATGTCCCCACCCAGGATCCGAACCGCCGAAACCCTGGGCTGCTCAAGTGGAGTGCACGAACTTAACCACTCGGCCATGGGGCTGGCCCCAGTCCTAGTTCTTCTATGTGAGCCACTGCCAAAGCATGGCTACTGACAGACGAGTTGGTGTGGTTCTACACCCAGGAACTAAACCTGGGCTGCTGAAGCAGAGCACGCCAAACTTTAACTGTTAGGCCATCAGGGCTGGCTCCCCAAACTTTGCCTCTTATTCGGCTTGTCAGCTCAGGTGTACTCCTCCCTGAAACCATCTAGGTTGCGCTAAGCCTCACTTCTGTATCCTATACTTTTGTCTTAGCTTTCATCCCATTCCTTTGAAATTCCCATATCTAATAATTTACCCTATTTGAGGGTGAGGAACCGTCTCTTGTAATGTCTTGTATAATTTAGTTTCACCCTGCAACCACTACTAAAATACTCAGCACACTGCCAGGCATATAGTAGGCACTTGATAATGTTAGACTTATACTGAAGAAAGCCTTGGGCATTAGGAACATTGGACCTAGAGAAATAACTATCCTTTCCATCCTTTCCCCAGCCACCCAGTTTTCATTCCCTGAGGCAACCAATGTTTAAAAAGGCATTTTTCCTGAGTTTTTATATAAATAAATACATACATATAAATACAAGTATGTATTTATATATTCTCCCTAACCCCCTTTTAAAAAATAAAACAATAGCATACTCTGAACATTATTCTGCACATTGTAGTCACACCAACATAGGAATGATGTTCAGTTCTAGGCACTGGTAAATTTATTTTTTCTTATTTTGAGATAATTGAAGATTCACATGTAGTTGTAAGAAATCATACAGAGGAATCTTGGTTACCCTTTACTCCTATTTCCCCAGTGGTAATGTCTTGCATAACTATAGAAAAATATCACAGCCAGGAAATTGACTGTGGTTCAGTCCATCTACCTCATTCAGATCTCACCAGTTTTACGTGGCCTTATTTGTGTGTTTAGTTTTATGCAGTTTTATTACCTGTAGATTTGTGTGGTGATGACCACAGTCGAGATAGAAGTTACATCACAAGAATCTCTCATGCTACATTTGTGGCTCCAGCTACCTCCCTCCCACTCTTTCTAATCTCTGGCAACCACTAATCTAATCTCCATCCCTATGATTTTGTCATTTTAAGAGTGCTATGTAAATGGAATCGTCCAGTATATGATCTTTGAGATTGGCAATTGTAATTAAGTGTAATTCCCTGAAGATCCATCTAAGTTGTTGCGTATATCAGTAGACATTCTCTTATATAGCCATAGTACATTTAAGAAATTTACTATTTATCAAATTTAAGAAATTTGCTGTTTATCAAGTTTAGGAAATTTAACATTGATACAATATTATTATTATCTAATATATATCCATGTTCCAGTTTTACCAGTCGTACTAATCATATTCTTTACACCACCACTACCCAATTCACTATCACATAATGCGTGTGATTGTCAGGGTTCTCTAATTTCCTTTAATCTAACAATCCCTTTACCTTTTTTGTCTTTAATAACTTTGATATGTTTGGATAGTATAGGTCAGTTTATGTTGTAGAATGTTCCTCAATTTGGGTTTGTCTGTTGTTCTTCATAATTAGATCCAAGTTCTGCATTTTTGGCAGGAAATGCAGAAGTGATGTTCTATGCCCCTCAGCATACACATGATGACAGTTCATGCCTTTATTGGTCATTTTATCTTTCATCACTTGATTAAAATGGTATCAGCCTGGTTTCTCCACTTAGAGTTATTAGTTTTTGCTTTTGTCATTAGTAAATGTTTTTGTGGGAAGATACGGTCATGCACCGCTTAACGACGAGGAATGTGTCATTAGGCAATTTTGTCATTGTGTGAACATCATAGAGTGTACATAAACCTAGATGGTATAGCCTACTACAGACCTACGCTATGGCACTAATCTTACGGAACCACCATCATGTATGTGTGGCAGTGTTGACAGAAATGTCATTATGCAGACATGACTGTGCTTTGAGTCTAAGTAAAGATCCTGTTCCTTATCAAACTTTCACCAAGTTTATCATCTCTTGAGTT
Source organism: Equus quagga (assembly GCF_021613505.1). Taxonomy (NCBI): domain Eukaryota; kingdom Metazoa; phylum Chordata; class Mammalia; order Perissodactyla; family Equidae; genus Equus; species Equus quagga. The sequence continues at coordinate 172,213,078 of NC_060267.1, read as the reverse complement.
TTTTTATTTTGGTGCCTGTATCAGTTATTATTATTATCCTGGTTGCAAAATGGTGATAAACTTTTATGGCCAGCAAAAAGGCAAAGCTAAGTTCTATTTCAGCATTGATTTAATAAGTAGAAAAAACCAATTCTTTCATATGTAGTAAGAATATAAAACCAAGCCTAAAAAAGCAAAGGTTAAATTGTATAGAAAAGGATAATAATTTTAGAGCCTCCCCAAAGTATAATTTTTAAGAGAAAAATGTTGATCTAAGGGGTAGTTCTCAAGAAGTTAAGATTTGCTTGTGAACTATGAAATGATAAAAGTATGTTTGAGAATCTGAGGGCAGAGGTAGTTTAAAACATTTTTTTAAAACAGTTTTAGGTTTACAGAAAAATTACAAAGTCCAGGATTCCCATGTACTTTGCACCCAATTTCTCCTATTAACATTAGTATGTTACATTGGTTTCAACGAACCAATGTTGATAGATTGTTATTAACTAAAGTCCATATTTTATTCAGATTTCTTTAGTTTTTACCAAATGTCTTTTTTTCTGTTCTAGGAGCCCATCCAGGATACTACAGTGCATTTAGTTGTCATGTTTCCTTAAAGGCCTTCTAAACTGTGACAGTTTCTCAGATATTCTTTGTGTTTGAAGACTTTGACAGTTCTGAGGAATACTGATGGGATATTTTTCATAATATCCTTCAATTGGATTTCTCTGGTGATTTTTTTAAATGATTAGACTGGAGTTACAGATTTTGGGGAGGAAGACCATGGAGCTAAAGTGCCATTTTCATTGCATTATATCAAAGTACGTACTATCAACATGACTTATCACTGTGGATGTTGACCATGATCACCTGGCTGAGGTAGTGTTTGTCAGATTTCTCTATCGTAAAGTTACTCTTTTCCTCCACTTTTCATATTATACTCTTCGAAAGAAAGGCACTATATGCAGCCCACACTTAAAAAGTGGAGAGTTATGCTCTATCTCCTCGAGGGGGAAGTATCTACATAAGTTACTTGGAGTTCTTCCGCATGGGCAGTTTTTCTTCTTCCCCCCCCCCCCCCCCCCGTTTATTTGTTTATTTTAATTATTTATTTATATTAGTATGTACTTATGGATATTTATACTTTAGGTTATAATGTAATACTGCTTTATTTTGTTGTTCAAAATGTTCCAGCTTAGGCCATTGGGAGCTTTGTCAGTTGGCTCCGGTGCCCTTTTGACACACCCCCATCATTGCAGGGTTTTTTTTTCTCCTTTTTTAGAGCACTTCTTACTTTCTAGTACTACAAGATGTTCAGGGCTTTTCTTGTTTATTTCCTGACTCAATCCTAGGATCAGTCATTTATCCAAGGAGCCCTGGTTCCTTTTATTGGAGTATGGTTTTAGAAACTAAGATCTGGGCATTAGATGTGCTCGTTATTACTGGGATATCATTGGTTCTTGGCCTTCTTGGCTGACAGAACAAGGAAACGTGAGTATATTAACCTGTGAATGTACCTATGTCTGTAAATATTTCTATATTTAACCTTCTCTCTCTATGATAAGCTAAACATGAGTTTATACTGATATTTCCAACTCTAATCCATTCTAGCCTCCTCTTGTTCCTTAACTGTCCCACTCCAGTGGTGAGAAACCTGGCTTTTGATTTTTTTTTCACTTCTTCATATATTTTTTTGATTTTTTTAATTAAGATTATGATAGTTTACAACCTTGTGAAATTTCAGTTGTACATTATTGTTAGTCATGTTGTAGGTACACCACTTCACCCTTTGTGCCCTCCCCCACCCCCCTTTCCCTGGTAACCACCAATCAGTTCTCTTTGTCTATATGTTAACTTCCACCTATGAGTGGAGTCATACAGAGTTTGTCTTTCTCTGTCTGGCTTATTTCACTTAACATAATACCCTCAAGGTCCATCCACGTTGTTGTGAATGGGATGATTTTGTCCTATTTTATGGCTGAGTAGTATTCCGTTGTATATATATATACCATATCTTCTTTATCCAATCATCAATTGCTGGGCACTTAGGTTGCTTCCACGTCTTGGCTATTGTAAATAATGCTGCGATGAACATAGGAGTGCATGGGACTTTTGGAATTGCTGATTTCAGGTTCTTAGGATAGATACCCAGTAGTGGGATGACTGGATCATAAAGTATTTCTATTTTTAACTTTTTGAGAAATCTTCATACTGTTTTCCATAGTGGCTGCACCAGTTTGCATTCCCACCAACAGTGTATGAGGGTTCCTTTTTCTCCACAACCTCTCCAACATTTGTCACTTTTTGTTTTGGATATTTTTGTCATTCTAACAGGTGTAAGGTGATATCTTAGTGTAGTTTTGATTTGCATTTCCCTGATGATTAATGATGATGAGCATCTTTTCATGTGTCTATTGGCTATCCTTATATCTTCTTTGGAGAAATGTCTGCTCATGTCCCCTGCCCATTTTTTGATCGGGTTGTTTGATTTTTTGTTGTTGAGCCTGGCTTTTGATTTTTTTAAGTGCCTTTCACAGAACAGAAGTTTTGAATTTAACTTTTGCTAACCTGTTCTGATGGAGAGCTGCTACTTTATGTTATTGTCCTTCTACTTATCTCCTTTGCTCTGGGTTTTGTAACCCCTTTCCTTTTTTTTTTTTTTTTTGAGAAAGAAACAGAAATTTAATAGAATACCCAAACTTAGCATTTATCATTGACAACAAAAACATGGCTCCTCCAAAGAGGGAAATAAGCACTGGGTAAAAGGTGTGAGGAAGATGAGGGGGGTCGTCCACTCCCTTGTGGCCTTCAGGGGACCCAGGAAATGGATCACAAAGTTTTCATTCATATCCGCATCTGAGAGGTGGCCCCGTGCACCTGAGTGTCCCCGCTGTGTCCCTGCTGTAGTTCAGCTGGTCTCAGGAGCGTCATCTGCCACCACCGCTGGGCTCTTTTTTGGTGTTCAGCCCTGGGCGGGAAGATAAGTGGCTCTTCTTGTGTTTGAAGAAGAGTCGAATCTTTCTGGTCCACTGGTATGGGGGCTCTAGCTGACAGGACAGGCTGTAGCTCGCCTCCTCGCTCAGGGGCTCCACGGCCTGGAACCAGGCCCCAAATTGCTTGTCAGGTGGCACGGTGTACAGATTTGCAGCCTTCTGGACCAACTTGATGTCCTTGATGAATTTGAATTCCTCATTCCGACAGCTGAGCACATTGCCCTCCACATAATAATCCATCTCATCATGCAGCAGGTCCAGGTAACTGAAGATCATCTCGAGGGAGGGGATGACACCCTACTGCTGCAGCCTCTCCCAGGCTCCATGGCGGGCCCTCTGTGCAGTGGCCAACACGGAGGTCGCCTCCTTCAGGAACAGTGTCTTGTTGACGTGCTGCTCTCCCCTGCACCACTTCTTAAAGGTGTACCCTTTTCCTTTTTTTTGATTTTTCTGGTATGGGGTCTTCCTGAGCATTTCTTGAAGAGGAGGTCTTGTGGCAATGAACTCCCTTAGCTTTTATTTATCTGGGAAAGTTTTTATTTGTCCATCATATTTGAAGGATATTTTCGCTGGGTAGAGTATTCTTGGCTGAGGGTTTTTGTCCTTCAGAGTTTTGAATATATCATTCCACTCTCTTCTAGTCTGTCAGGTATCTGCTGAGAAATCTGCTGACAGCCTTATGGAGGTTCCTTTGTAGGTTATTTTCTTCTGCCTTGCTGCCCTTAGTATTTTCTCTTTGTCATTGACTTTTGCTAGCTTCACTACTATATGCCTTGGGGTTGGTCTTCTTACATTGATAAAGTTTGGAGGTCTGTTGGCTTCTGTCACATGAAGTTCCATCTCTCTCCCCAGGTTTGGAAAGTTCTCAGCCATTATTTCTTTGAACAGGCTTTCTGTCCCCTTCTCCTTCTATTCTCCCTCTGGTATACCTATAATCCTTATGTTGCATCTCCTAATTGAGTCAGATAATTCTCGGAGAGTTTCTTCATTTCTTTTTAGTCTTAGTTCTCTCTCCTCTTCTGTCTGCAGCATTTCTATATTCCTATCCTCCAAATTGTTAATTCTGTCCTCCATATTATCGACCCTACTGTTCAGAGAGTCCAGATCTTTCTTAATCTCTTCCATTGTATTCTTCATCTCCAGTATTTCTGATTGGTTCTTCTTTATAGTATCAAGCTCTTTTGTGACATACCTCCTGAACTCATTGAGTTGTCTATCTGTATTCACTTTTAACTTATTGAGTTTTTTAATAATGGCTGTTTTGAAGTCGTCGTCATTTAGGTTATAGATTTCATTGTCTTTGGAATTGTTTTCTGGGTACTTGTCATTTTCCTTCTGTTCTGGAGATTTAATATATTTTTTCATACTGCTTGATGGCGTGTATTTGTGCCTCCACATAGAGATAGAGTTTAGTTCCTGCTTTCACTTGTTTCTACTGGTGTGGAGGGGGAGCAGCTGTTTAGACTGCACTCACCAGGAACCCTGTCAGCTGTTGCTAACTGGACCTGGGCCCCTCCTCATAGTCACAGTGGTCTTGTATGGTCCCTCGTCAGCTGTGGGGGCAATGGCAGGGGGCTTCAGGCTGCTGGTGCCTACTGTTGCCGACCACCTAGATGTGCTCCCTCCTTGGGGTCTGCAGCGGTGTTATGTGCTTTCCCAGTGGCTGGGAGCAGGATCACCTATATTCGCAGCTCTGTCACTGTCAGAGGCCACAAAATCTCACTTGTCCACTGTAGAGCTATGGGTATCTTCTGCAGTCTGTGGTTAGTTCACCTAGCTATGCTACTTTTGCCCCAGGGCCTTCCAGCCTTGTGATTGCCGGATGGGGCCTCTCCACTAGTGCTGTGCAGAGGCTTTCACTGAGGCTGCTGTGGGACTGTAGAGTTTCCCCCTGGGCCATGGAGCCGGGTTGCTGGAACTCCACCCAGCCTCCGACCACCCCCACGGGATCTCCGGGAGCCCCTTGCACCCTCTGGGACACAGCCGGAGTCTGTGAGTCTGGCGGCAGCTGGTGGGCTGCCGCCCTGCCCAGGATCCTCCTCTTTGGGAGCCTCCTGGCGTTCTGAATGCTGGATGGGGCCTCTCTGCTAATGGCGAGTAGAGGCTTTCCCTGCCGCTGGTGCAGGACCCTGGAGTTTCCCCCTGGGCTGCGGAGCCAGGCCACTGGAGCTCCACCAAGCCCCAGTCCACTCCCACGGGATCTCTGGGAGCCCCTTGCCCCATCTGGGAGACAGCCGGAGTCCATGAGTCCGGCAGTGGCTGGTGGGCTGCTGCCCTGCCCGGGATTCTCCTCTTCGGGAGCCTCCCAGAGTTCTGAATGCTGGGCGAGGTCTCTCCGCTAATGGCGAGTAGAGGCATTCCCTGCTGCCGGTGCGGGACCCTGGCGTTTCCCCCTGGGCTTAGGTGTAATCGCGGGGGGCTTAGGTAGGGCTGTAGTCACCTGTTTCCACCGTCGCTCCACTGGTGCATGCACACTCCTGCCCTTGCTGCATGGAGATGCTATGGGGGAGTCCGCTAGGAGAAAGCCGCTTGCAGGTACTAGGCTGTCTGGGGGTCGGGGGTCAGAGTTTTCACCTATCTCCACCTCCTCCCGGGGGGAAGTCTGTCCACCTTCTGATGTATAGCAGCACAGGTCTCTCAGGCATCCTGAGATGCTATATGGATATCCTTTGTTAACCGATGAATGTCCAATTAGTTGTAGATTCGAAGGGGGAGAGACAAAGAAGACTACTCACACCGCCATCTTGGTGACGTCCAGAAGTTTTGAATTTTAGTAAAGTCCAACATGCAGTTTTTTTCCTCCATGGATCTGGCTTTTGGTGTTTTCTAAAAAACTCATCGCCAAACCCAAGGTCACCTAGATTTTCTCCTGCAAGTTTTATGATTTTTAAAAAAGTTATTTATTTATTTATTTTTGAGGAAGATTAGCCCTGAGCTAACATCTGCTGCCAATCTTCCTCTTTTTGCTGAGGAAGACTGGCCCTGAGCTAACATCTGTGCCCATCTTCCTCTGTTTTATGTGGGATGCCTGCCACAGCATGGCTTGACAAGTCGTGTGTAGATCCGTACTTGGGATCTAAACCGGCAAACCCCGGGCTGCCGAAGCGGAACATGCGAACTTAACCATGCTGCGCCACTGTGCTGGCCTCAATTAATTTATTTTATTGTGGTCACATTGGTTTGTAACATTATGTAAATTTCAAGTATACGTCATTATATTTCAACTTCTATATAGACTGCATCGTGTTCACCACCAAAAGTCTTAATTGCCATAGAAGTTTTATAGTCTTAACATTTTACATCAGAGATAGCTTTTTCAACTTCTTTTAGCCGAGAGGATTTTGACTGTTTCAATAAGTAATATATTTTGGTTATTTTTCGCCCTTTGGTTTTTTGGATGAGACATAGATTTTAGTCATAAGTTTCATAGGAAAAGAAATGGTGAGATAAAATTTAGAACTTCTTGAGTGATGAATGAAAAGTTATAATAATGTCAGAATTGAAATAACATATGTCATATGGAGAAAATAAAGCCACCACCACAGCATGGCTACTGACAGACAAGTGGTGTAGGTTTGGGCCTGGGAAGTTAACCCAGGCCATCAAAGTGGATTGCGCCGAACTTAACCACTAGGCCACTGGGGCTGGCCCTCTTTCTAAAATTTTTTTAAGACCTTTTTTTTAATAGCTGCAGAGCATTCCATTATGTGGATGTACCATGATATATCTAACCAGCCTTCTCTTGATGGATTTTTAGGTTTACAGTCTTTTGTCATTACAAGCAGTTGTGAAATGAATAAATAAGATTTAGATTTTACTTTGAAACATTTGATTCAGATTGTCTGTGGCCCAAGATATAGATTTTGACCAGTGAAAGAAACAAGGTAAACTGCCATACTGCAAATAAATGGCTCACACTCAGAATAGTGATCAACACATCGATATGTATGCATGTAATTTATGTAGTTGAGGGCACTTCCACAAAAAGCTGGAGGAGTTGTGGAATGCTTGCACACAGTATAAAGCTTAAAAGTACAAAAGTTTATTGTGAAAAGTAAGCCTCTCTTCCCTTGCCTGCAGTGTCCCAGTTTCTTGTGTTTTTATGATAGTGTTCTTCCAGCCATGTGCAGCATTACCACTGGCCAATCGACTTATCTTCCAGGATGATCTCAGAAATCTCCTATCTTCTCTCTATTCCCCTAAAGTGAGCTCATATTTCTGGGGGCCATTCTAGCTCTTTACCTCCTCTTGGTCTCTTTTCAAGTCTAACTTACTCCAGAGTAATTCTCAATAAACAGGCTCCAGGTTCCCTGGAGTTCAGAGCCTTCTCTCTTCAATCCCAGCCTTGACCAGATAGGGTGTCAACGCAGTCATTCCTGGAACTCCTCTTTCTGCTGAGCATGTTTCGTTATCTTGTGGCTGAATGATTATAACAGTGATGGTCCTTTGTAATGTTTCTTTTCAAGTCTGAAAAATCACTGAAGATTTTATAAACAAACCACTGATGTGTTTATAATTGTGTGTTAACACACCTTTCTTTTAATCTATATAGAAACTGCTGCTCTGCTGATCTAATTAAGGAAATCCTGATTCTTTTTGTAAGGGGAAGAAACTTTTTTTTTCTGTTCTGTGAAATTAAATAAAATTTTTTTTATTGAGGTCATAATAGTTTATAATGTTGTGAAATTTCACTTGTACATTATTATTTGTCAGTCACCGTATAAATGTGCCCCTTCACCTCTTGTGCCCACCCCCAACCCCCTTGTAACCATTAAACTGATCTCTTTGTGTGTTTGTTTATCTTCCACATATGAGGGTGTCTGGCTTATTTTGCTTAACATAATACACTCAAGGTCCGTCCATGTTGTTGTGAATGAGATGATTTTGTCTTTTTTTATGGCTGGATATTATTCCATTGTATACATATACCATATCTTCTTTATTCAGTCATCACTTGATGGGTACTTGGGCTGCTTCCATGTCTTGGCTACTGTGAATAATGCTGCATTGAACATAGGGGTGCATAAGTCTCTTTGTATTGTTGATTTCAAGTTCTTTGGGTAAATACCCAGTAGTGGAATAGCTGGGTCATATGGTATTTCTATTTTTAATTTTTTGAGAAATCTCCATACTGTTTTCCATAGTGGCTGTGCTAGTTTTCATTCCCACCAGCAGTGTATGAGGGTTCCCTTTTCTCCACAACCTCTCCAACATTTGTTATTTCTTGTCTTGGAGTTATAGCCATTCTAACGGGCATAAGGTGGTATGTCAGTGTAGTTTTGATTTGCATTTCCCTGATGATTAGTGATGTTGAACTTCTTTTCATACACCTGTTGGCCATCTGTATATCTTCTTTGGAAAAATGTCTGTTCATATCCTGGGGAAGAAACTGTTTAAGATGGGAAGTGGGCTTCCTAATGCTGATTTTAATGCTTACTGAGTTTTCTAAAGGCTGCTTACAGTATACCTAGAAATGAAGAATTCTTAAGCAATTGTATGTCTCATATTTAATGACACTATTTTAGCTTATTTTGTAGGGATGTTCCTAACAGTTGGTGAGAATATTAAATGAGAATAATAAACATTGTTGTACCCACTTAGTTTTAAGGCCATAGGACACTTTTTGAAATAGGTAACAAAAAATAAATAACATTGAGAATATGGTGAAATTTTAGTGAACGTAATGGATAATAGTTTCTCTCCCCTTCACAAGAAAAGCCTGTTTTCGGGGCTGGCCCGGTGGCTCAGTGGTCAAGTTCACACATTCCGCATCTCAGCGGCCTAGGGTTCGCTGGTTCGGATCCTGGGTGTGGACATGGCACCACTTGGCACACCATGCGGTGGTAGGCGTCCCACATATAAAGTAGAGGAAGATGGGCACGGATGTTAGCTCAGGGATAAAAATACATAGTTCTGTATTTTTAGTTGTGGATCCTTCTAGTTGTGGCATGTGGGACGCCACCTCAGCAGGGCTTGATGAGCGGCGCCATGTCCTTGCCCAGGCTTCCTCAGCAAAAAGAAGAGGACTAGCAGTAGTTAGCTCACAGCTAATCTTCCTCAAAAAAAAAAAAAAAAAAAGAGAAAAGGCTGTTTTCTAAACTCTGACATTATTATAGTTCTTTGAACCTTGTTGTATGGGTATGCCAAAGTGAATGACTTTGTATGGTGCCATATTTACAAGTTGTGGTGTCAATGAAAAATATGTTGTGATTTTAACTACTAAAAGTTTAAGTGATTGGCTTTTATAAAACATAATAGGAGCTTGGAAATTATTTTGATGATTATTATTTTTCAAAGTATTCACATGGCCTTTTCTCTATAAGAGGTGAAGTAATTTGTCAGCTTGCTTCTGTTTGAATTTCCTTATCTAGAAAATGTGGTAACAGTATTAACCTGTTGTAAGTGATCTAACAGTAATTGAATGCTTTGCCAATATGATGTGGAATACAAGTGAGCTGACTCTGTTCATAATTCAGACCTTTGGAATGTCACATGTGTTCTGCCAAGAGGTTGGGGCTTTCCTGGGCATTCAAACTACAGAGATTTCCTGAAAATCGTGGCAAAGAGCCTCTGTGTTTTAGAGCTTTATTTTATTTATTTATTATTTATTTTTAAAGATTTTATTTTCCCTTTTTCTCCCAAAGCACCCCAGTACATAGTTCTGTATTTTTAGTTGTGGATCCTTCTAGTTGTGGCATGTGGGACGCCACCTCAGCAGGGCTTGATGAGCGGCGCCATGTCCTTGCCCAGGATTTGAACTGGCGAAACCCTTGGCCGCCAAAGCAGAGCGTGCAAACTTAACCATTGGGCCACGGGGCCGGCCTCTAGAGCTTAATTTTACAATTGAGAGTGGAGACTAGAGAAAGAGGCCATCAGCTCTGAGTGTTCAGGCTGTAGTGGCTCCCGTAGAGCCCCGGGCTCCATTAACTCTGCGCTGCATTTCCCCTGCACTCCTGAGAATTGTTCCAAGAGCTTTTCTCATTGTCTTCGTTAGCATGACATCCCACCCGAACCCCATCTCAGGCCTTACTGCAAAAGGGTTTCTTTTTCCTTGGCACAAGTTCTTCTTCAGATATCCAATTAACGAAGAAACCTGGACCTGTAGGTTGAGTATCAAGGTACCGGGCTAGCATAAGTGAAAGAGGTTATGTGTCCTATTTTCAGCAGTGTTGTAATGTTGGTGTTTAATTGGATTGGGAGGGTGATATTCATTCATAGAAATGTAAGGAGGCACTGATTTGAAAAAAAAATGCAGTAAAAATAGGGAAATATATATTTTCATATTCTGATTTGACAAAATTTTGAGACATTCGTAAGCTGAGAATACCTGTTTGATTTTAGTCATCAGTCTCTGGCACTCTCATTACACTCTCCCCTCTCCTTTTGTTTAAACAGTGGTTTAATTGTCTTGTTGCAGAGGTGGATACTTTTATTTAGTCAGGAGACTGGAGCAATGTGTGTATTTATAGTCTAAGATGCTTTTTAGGATCTGCTTTCCTTGTTCCCTCAGGGCTAAACTTTGAAAAGGTCTAATCTAGTGTGGTCATGCCAGGTCTGAATGTATCCTTTAATGTACTTCTGGCACTGCTAGAAAAAAAGATTTTTATTTTTTTTAAACTTAATTATTTTATAGAGGTCATATTGGCTTATAACATTGTGTAATTTCAGGTGTACGTTATTATGTGTCAGTTTCTGTATAGACTGCATCATGCTCACCACTAATAGTCTAGTTTTTATGTTACCATACATAGGAGCCCCTTTACCCCTTTGCCCTCCCCTCAAGATTTTTCTTTTATAAATTTCTGTTAGCTAAAGAGTTGGCCATCAGACAATCGACTTCTTTCACATATACTTTTGTATATTAGGGTGTGTGAATATTTTCCTGTATTTGCCATTTATTCATGGAATATTTATTGAGAAGATATTTACTATTTGCTGTCTGAGGCCCTGAGGTTGCAAAGTTGAAGAAAGCTCATGGCTTTAAGGAACTTTAAGAGCGACAGATAATTCTGGTTCTGTGTGGTAAGTGCAAATGATAGAGCCTATCCAGAGTATTGTGGGAGTACAGAATGGAGCAGTTCTCAAAGTATTGTCTGGGGACCCCTGGAGGTCCCTAAGCTCTTTCTTAGAAATCTGCAAGGTTAAAACTATTTTCATAACGTAGGACATTATTTGCTTTATTGACTTTCCTTTGCTTACAAATATACGATGGAGTTTTCTAGAGGCTATATAACTTGTGATATTGCAATAGATTGAATGCAGAAGCAGAGAGGAGAATCCAGCTGTCTTCTGTTAAGCCAGACATTAAGGAAATTTGTAGGTATGTAAAACACAGTATCACTCTTCTCAGTAAAGGTTTTGTTTTGAAAAAACGGGTTTAAAAACTAAAATGTGTTTATAAATAAAATGTTTTAAAGTAAATATTTAATAGGTTTATTATTTTTACATGAAGTAAATATTTTAAAATCCTCGGTTTTAATTTCAAGTTCAGTAAATATTCATAGTTATAACCTACATAGATAAGAGCTTTTGAGTCCTCAGTAATTTTTAAGAGTGCGAAGGAGATGTGAAACCAAAAAGTTTGAGAACCACTGAAGTAGAAGTTTCTAAGGTCCTCAGGAGAGAGGTGGCCAAGGAAGGATTCCTTAGGAGGTGATACCAGGCTTTAATCGTAGTTTTTTTTTTTTTTTTGATGAAGATTAGCCCTGAGTTAACATCAGCCACCAGTCCACCTCTTTTTGCTGAGGAAGACTGGCCCTGAGCTAACATTGGTGCCTATCTTCCTCTACTTTTTATGTGGGACGCCTGCCACAGCATTGGCCCAACAAGCAGTATGTAGGTCCACACCTGGGATCTGAACTGGTGAATCCCGGGCCAACAAAGCAGAATGTGCAAATTTAACTGGTGCGGCACCGGGCTGACCCCCAATCATAGGTTTTTAAATAACTGCCAGGAGAAGTGTAAAGTGGGAGGGAGTTTCAGAAGATAGATAGGAAGAGGTGGAGGCTTAAGGCCTTGTATGCCAGACTGAGAAGTTTGTTCCTGCTCCTATAGGCAGAAATAATAAAGAGTTTCTAAAATGTTTTAATTTCTACCCTTACGTATGAAATAGTATTGGAAGCTATTTTACTATGATATATGTATTTTTAAGTATAAGGAGATTAGAAGATTGTGTTTTTGATTTTGTATGATTTGCTAAATTGGCTTTCAGCATTTTGTATGTCAAAAGCGTATTCTATACACTACTATTTAGCATTGAACAATGAACATTTGAATAATCTGTGACTTCAAGTCCTCATGCTGTCTAAATGAAGTTGTTGTATTTCCTATAAAATGTAGGTTTCAAGTAACCATTTTTCAGTGATACCAAATTTTTGTAAATTGTTTTTAATATGCTAATTATAGTTATAAGCTAATACTGACAGAGATCTTCTGAACCTGGAGGTTAAGTTGATAGGAAAACTCAGATCCTAACCTTCAAGTAGAGGGCCACTGAGAAATATTAGCAAAGCATATATCTGACGAAGAATGTATATAAAGAACATTTACAACTCAATAATAAAAATTTAAATAACCCAATTTAAAAATTGGCAGAGTTTGAATAAATATTTTTCCAAGGAAGATATACAAATGGCTAATAAGCACATGAGCACTTGCTCAGTCTCATTATTCATGAGGGAAATGCAAATCAAAACCATAATGAGATACCACTTCACACCTGCTATAGGATGGCTAGAATCATAAGATGGACAATAATAGTGTTGCATGTTACATCAGAACCCTCATAGGTTGCTGGTTGGATTGTAAAACAGTGTAGCCACTTTGGAAAAACAGTTTGTCAGTTCATCAAAAAGTTAAACATAGTTACCATATGACCCAGCAGTTTCACTCCTAGTTATATACCCGAGAGATTTGAAACAGATGTCCATACAAAAACTTGTGTATGAATGTTCAAAGCAGAATTATGCATAATATATTGTCAAAAAGTGGAAACAGCCCAAATGTCCATCAACTGATGAATGGATAAACAAAATGCCGTTTATCTATACCGTGGGATAGGATTCAGCCTTAAAAGAGAATGGAGTTCTTACATATGCTACAATATGGATGAACCTTGAAAACATTATGCTAAGTTAAAGAGGTCAGTCACAAAAGACTATGTATTGTATGATTCTAATTATATGAAATGTCCAGAATGGGCAATTCCATGGAGAATTATTTAAAGATTTTATTTTTTTCCTTTTTCTCCCCAAAGCCCCCCAGTACATAGTTGTATATTCTTAGTTGTGGGTCCTTCTAGTTGTGGCATGTGGGACGTCACCTCAACATGGTTTGATGAGCGGTGCCCTGTCTGCACCCAGGATTCAAACCAACGAAACACTGGGCCGCCTGCAGCGGAGTGCGCAAACTTAACCACTCGGCCACGGGGCCAGCCCCATGGAGAATTATTTGAAATAATTGCAGAATTGTAGAAAAGTTTAAAAAATTATAGAGTTAAAGTTGTATGGATTAAAAGCTATCCTCAAGACTTTCCCTCTTTCCCAGTGGAAGAAACAAATATGTAAATAATAAATGAGAATCACAAGTACTAATAAGTGTTAGGAAGGTGATAAAATGGTAGAGAATGACCCAGATTACTTTCTTAACTGTGGTGGTATACAGAAAACCTCAGAAGAGGTAACTTCTGTGTTGAGACATGAATGTTAGAAGGTGGCAGATGACCTGGACCAGAGCATTCCAAGCTGAAAGAACAGCAGGTACAAAAGCCCTAAGTAAGGAACAAAGTGCATGAGGGACAGAAAGCAAACCAGTATGGCTAGAGAACAGTGAATGAGGAAGAAAGTGCAAGATGAGGGCCAAGGTAGACAGATACCAGATCATATAGGGTCTTTGAAGGTCATAGTTGCAACTGAAGTAGAGTTACAGTGGGAAGGTTTTGGAAAGTTTTAAGCAGGGAGTTGGAGTGATCTGATCCATGCTCTACAGGGTACATTCTGGTTGCTCTGGCCCAGGTGAGTTGCAGAGAGGCTCAAGTGGAGAGTGGAGGCAGAGATACTGATTAGGAGGTGTTGAAGCAAAACAGACAAGAAATGCTGATGGAGGCTTAAGACTGAGGCTGTGTCAGGGACAGTGGGAGTGTTGGGTGAGTTTGGTATGTTTTGGAGGTAGAGCCAGTTTTTTTGTTTTTGTCTGAGATGACGTTTGAGGGGGAACAGAACGGGAGGCTATTGATAGTTTACTTTGTAGCATTGTAAAAATATTGGAACTACTAAATACTCATAAACAATAGTACATCTACACAAGGGGGTACAGTACAGATATAGAAAAAGACTGAGGAATATCTCTGTGAACTGATATAAAGTAATTTCTCAGACATATTGTTATGTCTGGAAAAAAAGCACAGTGCAAAAGAGTAACTATAGTATGCTATCTTTTATGTAAGAAAAAGAGAGAAACAAGAATACAGATAGGTATTTGCACATTTGTGCAAAAATAAACACAGGAAAGATAAGCCAGAAACTAATTGAGATTGGTTTCCTCCAGTATTTGGATGGGAACAGTGTGGAAAGGATGAAGGGGATCAGAAGGGGGTAGTAAAGATGGAGAGAGTGATGCTTTTATGAGTCTATTTTTTGTATGAATCTGACTTTTAGAACTATATTAATGTTTCACATAATCATAAATACGTAAGATCTATCAGGATGGGCATTAAAATCCCAACTGAAATAAAGACACAAATGAACCTAACTGGATATCTAATGAATAACAACCACATTGAAAGGGAGAATGACAAACTAAAACAATTAACTACACAAAATTTTGACTATAAAGCCCAGGCTAAAAACAAAAAATCTGCAAACACTGAACTCTAGTTAGTAGGATTATTTTTCATAGTAGTTTAAGTTAGGAATTCCATAACTACTTTATGTGAATTTTAGGATTGAGTGAGTTTGTCAGTATATTGAAGATAATGAGAATTAGGTTTATCACTGTGGTAAAGAGAGTTATGAATATGACTTGAATGAACATTGTGTTGGATTGGGATCTGAGATATCAGTATGAATTCCTGGTCTTTTTAGATAGATTGGCACAGAAATAAATATGGATGTGTGTATGCATGAGTTAGTATATATATGCATATAATTCCTAGTTCTGTCTGTTGTTCCTTATCATTTTCTGATAGAGAATATAAAGCTACTGAATTCCTGGATATAGAGGGCAGGCTCAGGGTTAAAACTGTGATGTATTTAAGAGGCATTCTTAAAATTTGTCTTTCTAGGGGCCGGCCCTGTGCCTGAGTGGTTAAGTTTGCATGCTCCACTTTGGCAGCCTAGCATTTTGCCGGTTTGGATCCTGGGCGTGGACGTGGCACCACTCATCAAGCCATGTTGAGGCGGCGTCCCACAGAGCAGAGCCAGAAGGACCTACAACTAGAATATACAGCTATGTACTAGAGGGCTTTGGGGAGAAGATGGAAAAAAAAAAAAAAGATTGGCAACAGATGTTAGCTCAGGTGCCAATCTTTAAAAAAAAAAGAATGTTTTTCAAGAAATTTTACAGAATATATAGCATGAAAATAGAATGTTTTTGAAGAAATTTGTGCAGGAAGTGAGACAGTGATCATTTTGAGGAGTTAGCCACATAGAACATATTTTAGCATTAGCACCTAGTATATTTTAGGTAAAAGGAAATGATCCATTAGAGTAGTTTAAATATTAGAGTGATTAATTGCCCAGAGGAGGTGAGAAGGTTTGAGATCAAGGACATGGGCACAGGGCTTAACTCTTACAAAAGAGTAGCAACCTTTCTGCTTGGAAACTAGAGGAATGGGAAGAGTGGATGAATCCAGGAAGTTTTAGTCAAAGAGGGAGAAAAGTGTAGAATTCTTTATCCTACTTTTTTAATAAGACAGAGATTGAGGTTATCTGCTAGGCATATAGTTAATCACTGTGGGGTTGGGATCCTGGGAGAAGAAAATGTTTAAGGAAAAATTATAGAGTAATTGCCAAATTCACCAGATATTTATTGAACACCTGCATTGTGACAGCCACTCTTATAGACAAGATCAGTGTTCTCATGGAGCCAATCATTGAAATGAAAAAGAAAAATGACAAATCATAATGTGCTATGGAGAGAATTAAAACAGGGCAATTGATAGAGGGACTGGGTGGCTACTTTTTTTTTTTTTGAGGAAGATCAGCCCTGAGCTAACATCTGCTGCCAATCCTCCTCTTTTTGCTGAGAAAGACTGGCCCTGAGCTAACATCTGTGCCTATCTTCCTCTACTTTATACGTGGGACGCCTGCCACAGTATGGCTTGCCAAGCGGTGCCATGTCTGCACCCGGGATCCCAACCAGCAAACCCCGGGCTGTGCTGGAATGTGCACACTTAACCACTGCGCCACCGGGCTGGCCCCTGGGTGGCTACTTTTGAGGAGGTGACATTAAAGGAAGGTATGAAAGTTAAGAATTGCAGTCGCTTGAAAATCTCAAGCTGGTGTAAAAACCTCAAGGTGGAAATGTGCTTGATGTATTTGAGGAATGGAAAGGAGTCCAGTACTCTGGAACAGAGTGGATGAGGACTATAGTGTCATGAGGTGAAGTTAAAGTAGGCAGGGCCAAGCCACGTTGGTCCCTGTGGCCATGGTAAGGAGTTTGGACTCAAGGAAGTCCTTTAAGGATGGTTTTAAGCAGAAAAGTGTCATGATTTGGTACATGTTTTAAAGATTCCTCTGGCTTCTTTATGTAAGATGAATTACAGGAGTAGAGGGGAAGCAGGAAGGTCAATCAAGAGGCTTTTGGAATTGACCAGGCCAGAGATGATGGTGGAGAAGCTTATATGATCACCAGGGTAGAATAGAAAGGATTGCTGAGCAATAGTAAGAGCTCAGTTTAAGATAAACTAGCATGACACGGCAGGCAGTGTGAACTTAGGTAGCATAACCTTTTAGATGGAAATGAAGAGTTTGACATTAATGTTTCTTGAAATAACCGTCTATGGGATACAGGCTTGGTGAAAGGGAATGCGTTAAAGGACAAGAGGCTTTGATTGATTCAATACATATTTATATATGAGCACCTACAATACTAATATAACAAGAACTGTGCTAGCTGCTAGGGTTACCATAGTGAACAAAAACAGGCCCCTTTCTCATGGAATTGATATTCTCATTGTGGGATGTGGGACGCTGCCTCAACGTGGCCTGACGAGCAGTGCCATGTCCGCGCCCAGGATCCAAACCCTGGGCCGCCGCAGCAGAGCGCGCGAACTTAACCATTCGGCCACGGAGCCGGCCCCTGGAATTGATATTCTAATGAGAGTGGGGAAGGTAAACAATAAGTAAATATATACTGTGTTGGGTGATGGTGAATAGTATTAAGAAAAATATATTAGGGAAATATATTAGTGAAAGGTAGACATTGATGGGAGAAGGGTAGGCTTACTATTTTATAAGGCGTGGTTAGGGAAGCCCTATCTGATTAGGTAACATTTGAGCTGATAGTGCTAAATGAAGTGAGGGAGCAGACCAGGGAAATATTTGGGTTAGGGATCGGGGGAACATTTCAGGCTGAAGGAACTTAAATACAAAGGCTCTGAGACTGGACTGTGCTTGATGTGTTCTAGGAGCAGTGAGCGGGCCAGTGTGGCTGGGTTGGAGTAAGTGAGGGAGGAGGTAGTGGAAGTTGACACTGTGAAGGTAGAGGAGACTCGAGTCAAGTTGTAGACCAGGGTTAGGCCTTTGGATTTTCTTCTGTGCGATGATGGCGATGTGAAGATTCAGGGATGAGGATGTGAGAGGAGTGAAAGGCAGGGCTGTAGCTGAAAGGTGTAATTTGGGCCTGAGGACTCACGAGGAAGGTGTTCGAAGTATCTAAAGGTGATGATAAGAGAGGGGGATGTGCAATAAAGTGGTTTTGAATACCACAGGGAGGTAGGAAGAGTAGAGAAAGATAAGTTGAAGGCATGGAAGGCTTGTATACAGGTTCCTGATGAATAAGTTTATTTGGATTTGATTTTTTTTTAATAATTGTAAAATATACATAACAAAATTGGCCATTTTAGGGGCTGGCCCCATGGCCTAATGGTTGAGTCCAGGGTGCTCTGCTTTGGCAGCCCAGGTTCAGTTCCCAGGTGTGGACCTACACCACTTGTTGGTGGCCATGCTGTGGTGGCGACCTACATGCAAAATAAAGGAAGATTGGTACAGATGTTAGCTCATGGCGAATCTTCCTCGGGGAAAAAAAAACATTGACCATTTTAACAGTTTTTAAGTGTACAGTTCACTGGCATTAAATACATTCACAATGTTGTGCAACCATCATAACTATCCATCTCCAGAACTTTTTTAGAGTTTCTCCAAACTGAAATCTGTACCCATTACACACTAACTCTCCGTTGCCCTCTCACCCCAGTCACTAATAACCACTATTCTACTTTCTGTCTCTGTGAATTTGCCTATTCTAGATATCTCGTGTAAGTGGAATCATAAAATATTTGTGCTTTTGTGACTGGTTTATTTCACTTAGCATAATGTCCTCAAGGTTCATCTGTGTTGTAGCATGTATCATAATGTTCTTTTTAAAGCTGAATAATATTCCGCTGTATGTATATGCCGTATTTTGTTTATCTGTTCATCCATTGATGGACGTTTGGGTTCTTTCCACCTTTTGGCTGTTGTTAATAATACTGCTGTGAACATGGCTTTATAAATACCTGTTGGAGTCCCTGCTTTTAATTCTTTTAGGTATATATCCAGAAGTGGAATTGCTGGATCGTATGGTGATTCTGTGTTTACATTTTTGAGGAACTGCCACACTCTTCTACAGTGGTTACACCATTTACAGTCGCGCCAGAAATACACAAGGTTACAATCTCTCTACATCTTTGCCTGGATTTAGTTTATACTCTACCTTTGGTTTTGAGCAGTGGAATGTTAAGCATATTAATTTCCTTAAAAGAATGTTTATCATAGATTGTTTTCTAGTGGTTTTAGAAGTAATACAAACCCTCACGCTCTGCTATAAGGTCAGAACTGGTAAGAAAGTTGTCTTCTAGTTAAATTTTAGTGAGAGATCTTCGTGGGAATTAAAATTCTGGGGCCTTAAAAAGAATACGTTACCAGAAACTTATGGTTACTGTGTCTGTGTAACTTGGCTGTGATTTCTAATGTCCTAAGTACTTCACTTGGCTCAGGAGAAAGCTATGTGTTTTGATTACTAGGCAGGAATAACTGATCTTCCAGGATTGGACCAGATGATTAAATGAGCTAGAATGATTTTTTTCAAAGAGTACACTTGTTAACCTCTGAGACTGGAAATTTTATAAGGAGCTGGAGAAATTTTTATCTGCTGTTTACTGATACATTGTCTGTTTAACAGTTGGGAAAAGACATTCCTTCTGTGATGGATAATAGACAATAAAGGTTATTGAAGGAAAAAAATGTTGATGAGATTACTGCTTCTGCAGAGAGGTTTTTGAAGCTTTGTACCTTGTTTGCAGTTGTCAGCAAGTTTTGGAAATTTTTAAGTAAATCATATTCATTGTCTTCAATGTTGTTACAATAATTATGCTTTTCCTCGGTAAATGACATCTTTTAATTTGAAAAAGTTTACTTTAGAAGCTTCGTATGTTTTATGAACGTTATGAATAAACCGAGCGGTTTGTACTTGCCTTCCAGTTCTTGCTAGTTCCTCTTCCTCCAGTTCTTTGTCTTTGCCTGAGGGTTCTTTTTCTTTAGTATGCATTGAATGTTTACGCAGTTGAAAAAATGTTCATAAAGATTATATTGTTGAGTGCTTACTGTTTCTGGTACTTTGATAACATGCTTTTTGGTTTTACTCAGAAAATAACTGGTCAGATTGTCATATAGTCTGCCGTAGACAGTAAAGATATTGTGAAAGAAATTCTGGCTGTCTGCGTAGCGTGACCTTTCAAAACTGTTTTCTTTGCTGCAAGCATCTCACTTAGCCTTTTGACTGCCACATGACAGAGGAAGTAGTATATAAAGGGCAATATAAATGGCTGCCTTGTTGATCTCAATACAGTTTTCCAATATAAGAGCATGCTGAACAGTCACATACGTTAGTAAATATGGTTGTTTTATGTATGTGGAGGATGAACTAGTTTTATGTATAATACATAGAGTACATTTTAAGTATAATTTTATAAAATTTATAATGTCTAAAATTTAAATAGAAAATCATTTATGTTACTTAGAAAAAGGATATACTTTTTTTATTCAAAGTTTTAAGAATTATTGGTGAACAGAGATTATTATATACAGCTATGTCTACAAATCCACCTTTTTTTTTGATGAGGAAGTTTGGTCCTGAGCTAACATCCATTGCCAGTCTTGCTCTTTTTGCTGAAGAAGATTGTCACTGAGGTAACATCTGTGTCAGTCTTCCTCTATTTTATGTGGGATGCCACCACAGCGTGGCCTGACAAGTGCTAGGTCCGTGCCCTGGATCTGAACCTCCAAACCCCGGGCTACTGAAGCAGAGCATGCGAACTTAACGACTATGCCACTGGCTGGCCCCCAAATCCTCCATTTTTGTGGGCAAAGATTTTAAAGCAACTTTGGAGGCATCTTTCTGCTGTTCCTGAGCAGCAAAAAGAGGCTTCTTTAAAACTGTGAACGGGCCTGGGGAACATGAGTAAACACCAGCCCGATTTTAAACTTTAATCTTATTTTCCACTAGTAGCTTGGCTCTATAATGTGTGTATGCATGTATTTATTCGCCATTCAGCACATAGTTACTGAGGACATGTATCAGGCACTGTGTGGAACCCTGAAGATGAAAGAGCCTGTGCTTGTTATTCAGGAACTTACTATCTAGATGTCAGCAAGGGTGGCAAGAATAGAGTTTAGCAGGATCACAACTCCTAGCTCTACGTGCTAATGTTACTTCCCTCCTAGAACCTGGAGGTAGAGGCAAAGGTTAAAAGGAAAAGCAGTAGGGGCATGAGGATGGTCAGGATTCTTAGGTGGGAACAGTGCTGGAGGAGCAGCAACTGCAGGTGATAGGAAGAATCTGGAACTTTGATTTGGAAATTGCCTACACTAAGATCAGAGGAAGAGTGAAATGAGGAACGGGTCTCCGTTAAATGGGTTCTTCATGCCAGGTGCTGCCTAGGGGCTTTATATATGTTACCACTGTTAATCCATTAAAAAAGTGTGAAATTTAGCCTATATAGGAGAGCATATGTAGAAGCATATATAGAAGCTTCTATAGCATTTATAGAAGAGCACGTGAAAACTTAAATTTATAATTTAGAGAACAATAAAAAATAAAACCTCTCTGCATAACAGCCAGGACAATCGTATGTGTCTTCCTCTATCATTTCTCCCTCCCCCTCCCCAAGCTACACTTTGTTGCATTTTTATTTTTTTGCTTTTCTTTATAACTTACCGTTTCTGTTTATTATCTCTGAATAGTATTTAACTTTGTATTTTTATTTAAGTAAATGGAATATTGTATATATTCTTTTTTGATTTTTTTCTCTTGCATTGTAAGGTTTATTCATTGTGATGTGCATAGCTATATTTTGTTAATTTTCCATATTGTAAAATAGTCTTACATTTATTGATTCATTCTATAAATGTGTATTTAGATTATATCTAGCTTTTAGATATGAAAAATTCCACAGTGAGCATTCATGCACCTGTGACATCATCAGATGAGAGTTTTCCATGTATACCTAGTAATGGAATTTTTGATGCCAGACTCTTTGGAAGAGGTTGAATCTGTTTATTCTCCCACCAGCAGTGATCTATGAAATGGCATATCATTGTGGTTTTCATTTACATTTCCTTGGTGACTGATGAGGTTGAAGATTTTTTCCTCGTATATCTATGGGGTTTTTTGGCTTGTGTGAAATTTCTGTTTAATTATTTTGCCCATTGTTCTGTTGGGTTTGTGTTCTTTACATAATTCATTTTCTCACTATAACTTATAAAAATAGTTTATTTGATCAGTTTTTATTCACCTATTTATTTTTTTATTTTGTTTGTTTACTTATTTTTGGAAGATTAGTCCTGAGCTAACATCTGCTGCCAATCCTCCTCTTGTTGCTGAGGAAGACTGACCCTGAGCTAACATCTGTGCCCATCTTCCTCTCCTTTATATGTGGATTGCTTACCACAGCATGGCTTGCCAAGCTGTGCCATGTCTGTACGTGGGAGCTGAACCCGCAAACCCCGGGCCACTGCAGCGGAATGTGCAAACTTAACTGCTGCGTCACTGGGCTGGTCCTTATTCACCTATTGAACATTCTTCATTGGATTTTTTCTTATTTTTTGCATCAACAGCAGCTCTTTAAAATGGCCTACCAGAATCTGGATCTAGCCAGCCTCTTCAGTACCATTCTGCCTCTGTTTTCTGCCTCTCTCTGTTCTTAATGGGCATCTTTGAATTCCCCAAATGCTTAAGATTTCTTAGGTCTTTGTATATGTTCTTTCTTCCTTTGCCTAGATAATTTCCTTTGTTCCTTCAAGTCTGTATTAAAGTATCCCCTTTGCTTGGAAAGCACTCTTGGCTTTACCTGACTCAAATTCATGTATTTTGTGCCTTTACATTTATTTATGAAAAATATAGTAGTTCTAGTCAGATGACTAGTCAGAAGGAGAAAGAGAGCTGTCAATATGTTTATTTCTACCAGGAGATTAAAAAATGCATTGCACAAAGTGATAAACAAGGGTAAAAACTGTTGAGTTTAAATGAGTGAATGATTTGCTGGTGTCATAATGGTCTCGTCAATGTTGTCCCCCCACTACACTTCATAATTCTGTTTTCTGTTCGGATGGAGAAGGGTGATAAGGAACACACAGTGGTAGAGTAGACGGGGCAGTGGTCTGAATGTGACTGAGGAAGGATACGTGGGTTTTAATCATGGCCTTGCAGCTACCTAAGCTGTGTGTTTGACTACATTAATGAAGTACAAATTGCTGTAACAGACTGAAAATGAATAATGGCTCAAACACAATAAATGTCTATCTTTTACTCATGAAACATTCTAGGGTGGATGGTCCTTTTTGGTGGGTGGTTCTCTTTTAGGTGGTTCTTTCCATCTCATGACTCTTTCATCTGTGACCAGTGGAAGAGGAAAGAGAAGCTAGGCAGCACACCAACTTTCTTAAAGACCTCACCTGAAGTGGCACAGATCATTTCCACTCAACATTCCACTGGAGAGAACTTAGTACATGACCACTTCTTACTGCATAGGAGGTTGGAATGTCTGGTCTGCCGAGTGCCCAGCCACAATCCCATAACTGTGGAAGGAGAAAAACAGTCTCTGCCACAGTGGCCTTGGGAAAGTCATCCTATTTCTGTAGCTCTAAGGTCTCAAGGTATAAATAAGGGATCTATACTGAGAAGATTTATAACACATACACCCTTCTTCCTTAGAGATTAAATTTAAAAAAGGCACAAAGAAAGCGTTTCCGTTGTGTCTCCATTCACCGTGTTCCAATGTAATTTTGAAGGAAGGTGAGATGCTAAAGCTGGTTTCCATCACTGTTGGCTCCTTGTTGTCACAATCAGACTACTCATAGCTCTGTAGCTTTATCTAGGTCCTGGGTACAAACTACATCGTGGTCTTATAGTGAATGGAAGCTTCTTATGTGAGATAAAATAATTCTGAGGTTATGTGTTTGTGCCAAGTTATAGGTAAATATATTAGTTGGTTTTGAAAAATTAAGAGCTTGTTTAAATATTCTACATTTTCTTTGGAACATATAAGGATTTTAAATATACTTATAAACATCTAATTAAGGAAGCTAACTAGAGGTTACATCATTTATTCATAAATTCGGACTCAAGTTTCAGCAGTTATGATTTCAAGGAAGTTGTCTTGATAGTTTTTGTAACTGAAGTTTGATATGTCAAAGTTGGGTAATGGAAGTTTCATTTTTATATAAAGACATTTTTAAAAAAACTCATTTAACATATACCTCTCTCTTTTTTGAAACGATAGCAGCATTAAGATTATCATAGGTAATTTAATTTTAGCTTTTAGTTCTCAGTTCTATTTAAATTTCAGTAAAATTTTGGTCTGAGTGATTCTTATTTCAGAAGTTAACTTGTTTGCTAATATACTGAAGGTGTTTGTATATAAGAAGGAAATATTTCTTATGAGAAAGCCCTTGAGAAAAATCTATATTTAAGAAAATGTATGTATGTGTGTGTAACGTTTTTTTTAAAGAAGTGAATTAACTTTTGGCTGTAGTAGTTGCATGATTTGATCTTGTAATCTAATAGATCATGCTCCAGTTACCTATTGCTGTAACAAACTAACCTCAAACTTAGTGGTGTAAAACGTCCATTTTGTTATGCCCTTGGTATGTAGTCAGGAATTTGGACAAAGCACAGCAGGGTCACCTTATCTCTGGTCCCTGATGTCTGGGCCTCAGTGGAGAAACTCAAAGCCTGAGGACAGGAGTCATGAAGGCTTCTTCACTCAGAAGTCTGGCTTTTGGTGCCGGTAGTCAGTTGAAGTTGGTCAGAACACCTACACATGGCTCATAGAATGAGCATTTCACAAGCAAGTGCTGTAAGATGTGGCAAGTGGAAGATATCAGTTTCTTAAACTTGGATCCAGAAACTAGTAGAGCGTTACTTCTGCTTTATTAAATTGGTCAAGCAGTCACAGAGCTCAGATTCAAGGGGAGGGAGCATAGGCTTCACTTCTCAATAGGGGGAGTGTAAAAGAACTTGGGGGTCTGCTTTAAAATCCTTCCAGGTCATTAGGAAAAACTCTTTTATCGGGTAATTACAAGTCTTTTGGAGCTAGTTTTCAGTACTCTATTAAATTATTTGCATTCTTAAACCTGTCTCTCATTGCTAATGTTTTAGCCAATATGTTTTAAATTCCTTGAGAGTACCCCTTCAGTTTCCAGATGGTGTCAGTTTTGAAGCTGAGAAGTAAAACCAAATGGACCTCTAGTAGTAGCTCTTACTTGAAAACAAAAAAACAAGAGAAAACGTATAGGTTGGTTTTAATAGCTGCATTCAATCAGGAAACGTATTTTTAATTGTTTAGCTGTTGTGTTAGTGGTATGAAATTGATACTAATGACTTTTCTAATTTATTTGCTCTGTTAGTAATTCATTTGTGACAGTAGGTGATGTGAGTGGAATGAATGAGTAAAATGAAAATCCCCAACAAAGCAATATTTTAAATGGTATATTAAAAATTAAAGGAGAGATAAAAATAATGCTGTCTTAATGCCAACAAATTGGACCACCTAAAAGAAATGGATATATTCCTAGAAACATAGAACCTACCACAACTGAATCACGAGGAAATAAAATATCTGAACAGACCGTTTACTAGTAAGGAGATTGAATCAGTAATCAAAAACAAACAAACAAACAAAAGTCCAGGACAGATAACTTCACTGGTGAATTCTATCAAACTTTTAAAGAAGACTTATTGCCAGTCCTTCTCGAACTCTTCCAAAAAATTGAAGAGGAGAGAATACTTCCAAACTCATTTAACAAGACCAACACTACCCTGTTACCAAAATCAGACAAGGAAATCACAAGAAAAGAAAAGCACACGCCAGTAGCCCTGATGAACATAGATGCATAAGTTCTCAACAAAATATTAGCAAACCAAATTCAACAGTGTATTAAAAAGATCATACACCATGACCAATGGGATTTATTCCAAGGATGAGAGATGGTTCAACACCCGTAAATCAATCAATGTGAAACACCACATCAACAATATGAAGGTTGAAGATCATGTGATCATCTCAAAAGATGCAGAAAAACCATTTGACAAAATTCAATATCCATTCATGATAAAAACTCTCTAAAAAGTAGGTATAGAGGGAATGTACCTCAACATAATAAAGGCCGTATATGACAAGCCCACAGATAACATCATACTCAATGGTGAAAATCTGAAAGCTTTTCCTCTTAAGATTAGGAACAAGACAAGGATGCCCACTCTTGCCACTTTTTTTAGCGTAGTTTTGAAAGTCCTAGCCTAGAGTATTTAGGCAAGAAAAAGAAAAGGTATTCAAATGAGAAGTGGTAAAATTGTCACTATTTGCAGATGACATGATATTATATGTAGAAAACTCTGAAGACTCCACCAAAAACCTGTTAGAATTAACAAATGAATTGAGTAAAGTTGGAGGGTACAAAAATCTGTTGTGTTTCTATACACTGTTGACAAACTATCAGAGGGAGAAATTAAGGAAACAATCCCATTTACAATTGCATTAAAAAGAATAAAATACCTAGGAATAAATTTAACCAAGGAAGTGAAACCCTGTACACCAAAAACTATAAGACGTTTATGAAAGAAATTGAAGAAGACAAAAGTAACTGGAAAGATACCTCATGCTAATTGATTGGAAGAATTAATGTCGTTAAAATGTCTATACTACCCAAAGTAGTCTACAGAGTCAATGCAATCCCTATCAATCCCAGTGGCATTTTTCACAGAAATAGAACAAATAATTTTAAAATTTGTATGGGACCTTGAAAGCCTCCAGATAACCAAAGCAATCTTAAGATAGAAGAACAAAGCTGGAGGCATCATACTTCCTGATTTCAAACTATATACAAAGCTATAGTGATCAAAACATTATGGTATTGCCATAAAAACAGAGACATAGATCAATGGATTAGAATAGAGAGCTCAGAAATAAACCCATGCGTATGTGTTCAATTAATTTACGACAAAGGAGCCAAGAATATATAATGGGGAACGGACAGTCTCTTCAATAGATGGTGTAGGGAAAACTGGAAAGCTACATGAGAAACAGTGAAACTGGACCCACTATCTTATACCATATGCAAAAATTAACTCAATGGGTTAAATACTTGAGCATAAGAAGCCATATACTGAAACCATAAACTCCTAGAAGAAAACATAGACAGTAAGCTCCTTCACGTTGGTCTTGGTGATGATGTTTTGGATTTGACACCAAAAGCAAAGGCAACAAAAGCAAAAATAAACAAGTGGGACTACATCAAACTGAAAAGCTACTGCACAGCAAAGGAAACCATCAACAAAATCAAAAGACAACCTAATGAATGAGAGAAAATATTTGCAAGTCATATATCTGATTAGTGGTTAATATCCAAAATATATAAAGAACTCATACAACCTAATAGCAAAAAAAAAAAAAAAAAAAAAAATTCTATTAAAAAATGAGCAGAGGTTCTGAACAGACAGTTTTCCAAAAGAGACAGATGACCAACAGGTAAATGAAAAGGTGCTTAACATTGTTAATCATCAGGGAAGTGCAAATTAAAACCACAATGAGATAGCACCTCACACCTGTTAGAATGACTGTTATCAAAAAGACAAGAAATAATTACTGGCAAGGATGTGGAGAAAAGCGAACCTTTGGGCACTGTTGGTAGGAATGTAAATTGGTGCAGCCACTGTGCAAAAGTGGAGGTTTCTCAAACAATTAAAAATAGAACTACCATATCATCCAGGAATTCCACTTCTCAGTGTATATGGTAAGGAAACAAAAACACTACCTTGAAAAGATATCTGCACCCCATGTTCATTGCAGCATTATTTACAACAGCCAAGATGTGGAAGCAGCCTAAGTTTCCATTGATGGATGAATGGATAAAGACAATATGGGGCATATATACAATGGAATAATATCTAGCTATATAAAAGAAGGAAACCTTGCCATTTACGATAATATGGATGGAAATTGAGGGTATTATGCTAAGTGAAGTAAGACAGAGAAAGACAAATACCATAAGATCTCATTTATATGTGGAATCTAAACGCCCCTCCCCAAAACCAAACCCCCCTGAACTCATAGATACAGTGAACACTTGGTGCCACAGGCAGGGGGTGGGGATGGGCAAAATGGGTGAAGGTGGTCAAAAGGTACAAACTTATAAAATAAGTCATGGGGATGTAATGTACAGCATAGTGACTATAGTTTATAATACTATGTATTTGAAAGTAATAGAGTAGATCCTAAAAGTTCTCATCAGAAGAAAAAAAATGCTTTAAAAATAATGTTTTATTTGAGGTTTTCTAAACAAAATATGATTTATAGATTAAGTAATGTTATAAATTAAATATGGGATAATATCTGAAAGCTGAGTTTGAAGCATAAATGAAGATTTCAGATCTTTTGGGAACCTAGATGTAGTGACCTGTGATGATTTGTTCTACTCCAAACCATGTAGCTCCCAGTACTTGTTCTGTTGTGCACAGGTCATAGGCTGGGGCAGTGAGGCACTGAAATGGTTTCATGACAGTGATACAGTGGTGCTGACTTAACTTTTCAGGTGAGGTCTCCTGATACCCAGGCACTACCTTCCAAACCCCTTTGTGAAGTTCAAGCAGGTACTCCATACTTCCCTTTCCCACTATTTTGGCCTTGTCTCGTGTGGTTGAGGCTATGTGGGGGTTGAGGTGGAAAACACAACCTGCCTTATAAGCCTTCACTATCTTTCTCTGTTTTATTCTCTGCAGTGGCCTAAGAAGGAGCATCATCTCAATGAAACAGCAGACATATCTCCCATCTATCTCAACAGACCTGTGTGCTCTGACTCAGACTGGGTTGCAAACTGCTCTATTTTTGAAATCCCCTTTTCCTCAAATCAAGTGTGTGATATGGTGTCTTAAACAGAATGAGTACTTACTTATTAACCTGAAGTCCAATCATTTTTTTCTGTCTTCCTCTCTTGATCAAGGTCTAGCACTGAGATGACACTATCAGCCTGCCTCTCCTGACTTATAGTGTTTTTTAGAGAGAAAAGGCAGCGAAAGAAGAGTTAGGCACCAGGACAGATCTCTTTTCCTAGGTGTTTATTTCTTTTTTTTAATTCCCAGTTTATGTCACTAGTGAAGGGGAAATGAAAGCTACACACAGAAGCATTTTGTCATTCATGGCTGGATAGCTTAGGAGGAAAATTGGTCTCCAGGGAGAAGCTTTAAAACAGACAAACAAATACTTCATAGACCTAACTTAAACCAGTGTGTGAAGGAGTAATCCTGAAATGGCTTGGGAGAAATGCCAGCTTTATAGGATGCTTCTTTAATTTTTATGTATAACTTATCTTAAAATGATGGCAGACAGAAATAACTAAAAGGTTCAGAGCCTGGAATAGTGCTTTTTCTATAGCTGTAAGCTATTTAAAATTCTTCTCATGTTACTGCTTGCCATCCAGAAGGCATTCTGGCACTTGTTCAGTTCCTAGATGTGAGAGCTGTTGGTTGATTACTCACCAGCATCACCATACACTTGTACAGTTTGGCTCATGACTCAGCCTCACAGCACTTACTTGTGGGTACCCTTTGCTATATAGTCATTCCTGATTGTCATGATGTCACTTGTTATAAAACAAGTACCAGAATTGATTGGTTACCATTTCTGGGATGAAGGTTTGTTGACATTCAAAAGAACACTGCAGTTAGTCTGTTGGATCTCGTGCCACTGAAGTGAGAAAGAGAAGCTGTCGTCTAGACAATAAAACTTTTGTTTAAAATATATACGTGCATGATAGGTACAAAAGTGTATCCAATAAGCCAGAAGTATTTGCTTGACTCCTCTACTATTAACTAAAATGATTAAAAAAGCAAAAAGGGCTTACCCCAGAAGTCAGAGCTGTGGAGAGAAGTTGAGGAGAGGGAGGGGAGTACTGTCTGGTAGGAACACCCAAGGAGACTCGGAGATGCTGGCAGTGTTGTGTTTCTTGACCTGGGCAGTGGTTTGCTTTACAATAGGTATTTTCTTTTCAATAATTCATTGGGTACTTTTTTATGTATTATTTTAAACAATAAAAATGTTTAAAAATAGGAAATACTTGGCCATCACGTAGGAGAATTCCCTCAACTGTATCTTCAAAGGCGGAGATCACCATATTTTGTACTAGTTATCAGTAGTAAGTCTCTGTCCTATTAATTTTGTCTATTTAGGAAAATAAGCACTTTTACTGTAAAATATGGTTATGGTCAACCAGCGATTGAAATAGGCTTAACAGTTAGTTCCTGTGCCCAAATACTATTCATTTGGGCTTCAGGAAGAGAAGGCACAGGGTGGTGGGCGAATGTAGTAGGGATGAAAAATATCTTTCTTGGAAATATATATCCAGTTAGAATAACTTTATCTCTTGTTGATAAGCATGATTGAACATTTAGATTAGAAGAGAAGATGGCAGACTGAAAACTAGAACACTGAAAAATTAGCATTACTTAATAAAAAACTATTTAAATTAAGACTATTTAAACTTAAATGGAATATCTTAAAGAGGATAGTAGTGTAGTTTGGAATAATGAGGTGATGACTTTTATTTTTTATAATCTTTTTAGGAAGATTATTAACATTCTTTAGACCTGGGAATCTGCTGAATTAAAATTTCTTCATCAGCCCATTTGGTCTGAAGAAATAATACCAATAATGTTCCCCTTCCCCATTGGAGTACTGTTGTTATGGATTATATATCTAAATTTCTGTTTTTCTTTTTCTTTTTTTTTTTTTTTGAGGAAGATTAGCCCTGAGCTAACATCTGCTGCCAATCCTCCTCTTTTTGCTGAGGAAGATTGGTCCTGAGCTAACATCCATGCCCATCTTCCTCTACTTTATACGTGGGACACCTACTACAGCCTGGCTTAACAAGCAGTGTGTAGGTCGGCACTTGGGATTCAAACTGGCGAACTCCGGGCCACCGAAGCAGACTGTGCAAACTTAACCATTGCGCCCCCGGGTGGGCCCCTAAATTTCTGTTTATCTGACTGTAGTGATTTTTAAAAAGCTGTTGGGAGTGTGGGTGTTACCTGAAATTCTCTGATACCTTTTAAGTAAATAATGCTAATTTATATGGCTTGTTTCAAATCTTAATGTTTGTTTAGTGATTATCAGTAGAAAGCAAGAAAAAAGTAGGGTAAAAGTATGAATTGCAGAGCACCCTGTGGTGTGATGTTCCCTCTGCATTTTGAGATTCATTGCATTTCCAAACCTGTCCTAAGGCATAGATTCCTGCTGAGATTCTCCTGCTCTGGATCACCTTCAAAATTTAATCTGGAGTGAAAATCGTCTAGAAACCTCAGTGTAGAAAAACTGGGTTGCATTCCTCAGACCTCAGAGAGACCTCAGGCCTCTAGAATTAGCCTTGACTATCACTGATTTTGGAGAGTCCTAAATCATTACCACATAGAAATCCTCAATAGAGAAAGACATGTTACCAATTAGAAATGAAAACGCTGATGCTCCAGAATCGGCAATGAATAACAATAGTTAATTAAGTTAAATTAATTAATTTTTTAAACATAATGCCTTTTGGGGCCGGCCTGGTAGCGCCGCAGTGAAGTTCACACATTCCGCTTCTCGGTGGCCTGGGGTTCGCCGATTCGGATCCCGGGTGCAGACATGGCACTGCTTCGCATGCCATGCTGTGGTAGGCGTCCCACATATAAAGTAGAGGAAGATGGGCACGGATGTTAGCTCAGGGCCAGGCTTCCTCAGCAAAAAAAGAGCAGGATTAGCAGATGTTAGGTCAGAGTTAATCTTCCTCAAAAAGAAAAAACCAAGATAAAAAAATAAACACAATGCCTTTTATTTGAATACCGAATACATTCTGTCAGTGCACAGAGTATGCTGAGAATGGAATTTTTTTTTAATAGTTCCTTTATTTTATTTTTCTTATTGTAGTAACATGAGAATGGAATTTTTTAATAGAAAAAATAATGGCAGCAATACAATTAAAATAGAAAAAATATAATTTCTAATATAATACAAATGACAGATACGTTAGCATTCTGTGAAGGCCATGTAGGGCATTCCATTGTCTGATAAGCTGTAGTTTAATTTAAAATTATTTCAGATAAGTATTTGGAATTGGAATTTTTTTTCCTTGGAAAACAAGATTTTATTGCAAGGTGTCTTAGAAATTTAAGTGCTCCATTTTATCACAATGAAAATTATTCTCAAAGCAGATATTCTCTAAGATAACAAAGTATTCAG
The DNA here is from genome assembly GCF_021613505.1 of Equus quagga. Classification (NCBI taxonomy): domain Eukaryota; kingdom Metazoa; phylum Chordata; class Mammalia; order Perissodactyla; family Equidae; genus Equus; species Equus quagga. The sequence continues at coordinate 172,181,146 of NC_060267.1, read as the reverse complement.
TTTATTTGTATACCATAGTATATTAAAAGTTACAAAGCCTAAGATAAGCAAGAAACGGGTCAGGAAAACACAACTCAGAATTCTAACATTTTTACATGGTATCATTCATTATGAAATGCAAAAAGGCTATTAATGTTTAAGTGGAATGATCTCTAACCTATAAATTATACTCGTGTGACCAAACACATACAGAAATATAGATTCCAGTAAATATTAAAAGTTTGATTTTATAAGTAATCAGAGAAATGCAAATTAACTCATGAGAATGTTTTTACTTTTAGATAATTAAGATTAAAAAACTCTAGGGGGCCAGCCTGGTGGCATAGTGGTTAAGTTTGCATGCTCTACTTCGACGGCCCAGCGTTTGCAGGTTTGGATCCCTGGTGCAGACCTACACACTGCTTATCAAGCCATACTGTGGCAGCATCCCACATACAAAAAACAGGAAGATTGGCACAGATGTTAGTTCAGGGACAGAGTTCCTCAAGCAAAAAGAGGAGGATTTTCAACAGATATTAGATCAGGGCCAATTTTCCTCACCAGAAATAACAAAAAAGCTCTATTATAATCCTGCTAATGGACACTTTGTACATCCATTAATGCAGTGGGAATACAAATTGGTAAAACCTTTCTAGAAAGTACCTTTCTAGGAAGTTTGCCAATATGTATGAAGAAGCTTAAAGAAGTTTATACCAGTGATTCTAAACCTTATTCGATCCAAACCCCTTTTTTGTGGTATGTTTTGTAATACTTGTTTTACTATATTAAAATGAAATTCTTTTCTTTTCTTTTAAAGATTTTATTTTTTTTCCTTTTTCTTCCAAAGCCTCCCGCTACATAATTGTGTATTTTTAGTTGTGGGTCCTTCTAGTTGTGGCATGTGGGATGCCGCCTCAGCATAACTTAATGAGCCGTGCCATGTCCGCACCCAGGATCAGAACTGGCGAAACTCTGGTCCAGCGAAGCAGAGCGTGGGAACTTAACCACTCGGCCACGGGGCTGGCTCCCTCCTTAAAATGAAATTTATAGATAATATAATCTACCTGCACACATAATAAGAGAAATATAATGCTTTAACTGTAATTTAAAGGAAGGTGAGTTGTGATGAAAAGATAATATGCTTTTCAATATGTAAATACTCAGGTGGGACTGTAGTAGAGCAGAGTCAGATGCTCATATCTACGTAGATCACTGTGACTGCACTGACTGCAAGTAAAGACTGACACAGGGATGTTGTGTTGGCAACTTAAATTCCGTAAGTAGTACATGTAGCTGCTGCTTTTGATTGTATCTCCTGGCTCACAACATAAACTAAATGAAAAGTCCTTGCTCTGGTTACACGGCTTTTCATTCATAAACAGAACAGAAGGTCATTGAGCACTTCTCCCTCAGGAACCATGATAGATGCTCCAGGTGTTTTGGCCTTCATAAAACAAAATTTCTACTAATATACACACATAGTAGGAATTGCTCTGTCATATTGTATGTTATTGATATGATGCAGTGTCCGGTATTGTAATTTGATAAAGGAATATTCCAGTAGCTCATTTTGCTTTCTCTCTGAGCATTGTCATTAACCTTATCATTGGTTTTAGAACCTTTTTAGTAGTTGTGTAAATTGTATTTGTTTTGCCACAAGGGATGTAACTTTGAATTTTGCCCCTCTAATTTTGGTAACTTCTTTGAATTGTTTTTGAGCCATTGATCCTAAGATGAATGATGCAACACAATAGTAACAATAAATATTTAACAAAAGTGAACTTTCTAACAAAAATGAAGTTAAAAATACATTTGCTAAGACTAGAAATTAAGAGAAATTAAACAACATAGCTTTGCTAATGCAGGACTCTTTTGTAGGATTTCTGTAGAAACTATAATTAATTTTTGGAAAAGTATGTGAGCAAACCACCTGGTAGGTCACTAGAGACCACCTTTTGAGGAACACTGCTCTAATTCCTTTCACACCAAGCAATCAGGGCTCATGATTGTTTGCTGTGAATAGGAGGCATGGCTGCTCCTTTCATTGGAAAGAAACAGGTCTTATTGTAAATTAATGTTACTCATCAATTATTGAGTACTTTTTATATGTCAAGTGCTTTGCAAGGTACTTTTCTGTATGTGCTATTTTATTTAATCCTTACCTAACTCTGCAAGGTAGATATTACCAATCTTGTTCGTAAATTAGGAAGCTGAAGGTCAGAGAGGTTAAGTAAGTTATCTACGTTTATACAGTCTACGCTGTACAACAAAACGCATAGGTGAGACTATGTTATGTAAAGGACCTCTTAGTGTTTCAATAATAAAATCTCTGTATGTCTCGTCCAATGTTGGTGAGCCTTATACTAGATTACAGTGAATGATAGAATGAAAAATTAAATACTTGAGAACTATTTTATAAAATTAGAGATTTTAAACCATTCAAAATTAGGAAAAGTAACATTTATATAGTGAATAATTTTATCTGAGGTGATTCATTTAATTGGATTTGAAATTTTGTTTGGGAACTTGTCTTTTAAGACCCAAAGACAATAATCTGTCTTTTGGAGGGGAAACTTTAGTAACAATATATATTTTATTTAAATTTGGTACTATTTTAATTTTAGATATATACTTTCTTCTTCAGGATATTTGCTGTGATGGGTACCAGCTGTTTGTGCATTGTAGACTGCTTGTTGGGAAAAGTTTTAAAAGAGAGGAATGCCTTAAGCAAGACAGGAGTTAGTTTTGTCTGTGTCTAGATTAGCCACGGAAGTCATTTTGGTATATATATGTATATTTAAAACACTTTTTTTTTTTTAAGATTTTATTTTTTCCTTTTTCTCTCCACAGCACCCCTGGTACATAGTTGTGTATTTTTAGTTGTGGGTCCCTCTAGTTGTGGCATGTGGGACGCCGCCTCAGCATGGCCTGATGAGCGGTGCCATGTCCACGCCCAGGATCCGAACCGGCGAAACCCTGGCTGCCGAAGTGGAGTGTGAGAACTTAACCACTCGGCCATGGGGCTGGCCCCTATTTTGGCATATTAAGTGTATGTGTTGTGGTTTTAAAAAACTGCTTGGCATTCATGGACATTGAAATAAATCTGGCTTATAATAAACTTGTTTCGCAGAGGCATACTAAATATTTATGAATGTATTCTGTTTATAGTTAGGTTAAGTACTAAGAATCCAAATCTGCAGTTTAGAAATACTAACGAACACATACATATTAAGAATAGATAGACTAGCTCTAACCTGAGTCTGTCCTTTGGACTATTGAAAGTGTCCTCAGTAATAGAACTTTTAAAGAAGTATATAAGCTGTATGCCCTCATTAATGAAACATTGAAAAAAGGAAATATTTATTTATAAGTATTTTTGAACTACATTAGTGTATTTCTTTCCAGTCTTTAATTTTTGTACATTAGGTTGTACTCAATGGTTTTTTTCCTTTTTACAGTAAATAGAATTCTAATTATACTTTTGGACTGTTTTCTATTTTGCTTTTTTCATGTCATTTATAGACATTTCCATAGTATTGTACACGCTTGACAAGCTTCAGTTTACATGGCTGCTTAATATGCCATCAAGTGGATATATCATTGTTTATCTAAATATTTCTTCATGTTTGGACAATTAGGTTAGTTGCAAGTTTGTCATATTTGTATATTTTGCTTTGTACATAAAAGTTTTTTTGTATTGAAGTTTTCTTTTTCTGAGGAAGAGCCGCCTTGAGCTAACATCTGTTGCCAATCTTCCTCTTTATGCTTGAGGAAGATTTTCCCTGAGCTAACATCTGTGCTGATCTCCCTCTGTTTTGTATGTGGGATGCGGCCACAGCATGGGCACTGCCAAGTGGTATAGGTCTGCACCTGGGAACTGAACACGGGCTCCCAAAGCAGAACATGCTGAATTCAACCACTCAACCAGGGTCACGGGGCTGGGCCCCATTTTCAAGTTTTTAAATGCGTAAGTTATATAATTGAAATTACTGAGTTAGTAGGTATAAAATTTTTCAAGGCTTAGTACATATTTGCAAATATTTTCTAAAAGCAATTTAGAGTGCCGTGTTCTATTCGAAAGGATAAATTTAAATGTTATTTCAGTATAAATGATAGAGATATATAATGTTTAGCAATGTTCCTTAGTAATTTGTAGAATTACTTTAGAGATATCTCCTATATATAATTGCAGTGATTCAGATAAAATAACCATCTTTAAAAAATGAAGTGATAGATTGTTCAGTTTTTCAGTGCTCAGTATAATGCATACTTCACTGTAAACAAATCAGTAGTTAAGGCTGATTTGTTGTCTTTGAACAATGGAGGCAGGAAGACTAAAGCCCAGATGAATCAAGATCCCACCGCTTAAGTTGTTTGATTGAATCCTAAAGGTTGAGATAGTAAATGCAGTGCTCGTCATAGTGCATGGGCCCTTCCAGTGCTAATGTTCTGTTCTTTTATGACCATTCACTTTTCTTCTAGCTATATATTGTATAATAGGAAAGAGAGATATACTAGGTAAATACTATTGCATTTTATTTTTAAAAAATTCCCTGTCAATTTCTCTTAAAATTTCTTCCGTTATTTCCAAAGTAGTTTTTAGTTGAACTTGTTTATCTGTCTAACAAGTTTATGTTGGTTTCTGCTCATCATTTGATGTAAAGAGAGAAAAATCCAGTGACTCTGCTGGCACATTACTAGAAAAGCTGAGAACATTTTATTTTTTAGTTTTTTTGCTGAGGAAGATTGGCTGTGAGCTAACATCTGTTGTCAGTCTTCCTCTTTTTGCTGAGGAAGATTGTCCCTGTGCTTACATCTGTGCCCATCTTCCTCTATTTTGTATGTGGGACGCTGCCACAGCATGGGTTCATGAGCTGTGCATAGGTCTGCACCCAGGATCTGAACCTGCGAACCCTGGGCTACTGAAGCAGAGCACAAGAACTTAACCACTGTGCTACTGGGCCTGCCCCACTGAGAATGTTTAAACCCTTTCCTCTCTTTCTGCCAGTGAACAAGTGACAGGATATGGGTTTGTAATTATAGTCTAAAGGTTTAGTTTGAGCTAATTGTCACTGCCGAAGTTCCTTTGCCCTTTGATAGCTTCCTTGGAAAGTTGTTATAGTCATTTTGTGCTTGTCCTCAGCCTTTGATCATTTGCTTAGATGCTCAAACAAAAGAGTGATAAAAGACTGAGGATCTTTTGGGCTAGGTAGCCCTGTGAAGAATATTTCCTTTAAAGAGAAAAGAAAGAAAAAAAATAAAGGTAAAAATGAGTTAAAAAATATGCTAATTGGCTTGGGAAAAAATCTGACTTTTGGTCCTGGGTCTGCCTATGTGTCATCCTAGATAATTTATTCAATCTCTCTGGGCCTTAGTTTTCTTATCTTTAAAATGGGAAGGGTCTGTAACTCCTCAGGCACCTCCCAATCTGAAACTCTGAGTTACTTCTCAGGCTGGACTCTTGTGTGTGGTGCTCCTTACAAAATAAGGGTAACCAAGGGAAATAGTAACCAGAATATATTTTATTTTCAATTGTGTGTCAGTAATTTTATTTTCTTCAAAATATCTCTACAAAAGATTTATCCTTTAGCAGTTGGTTTCGTTACTCATTTGTTTAGCAACTGTGCCGCAGTTTTAGGTCTGACAAAGGACATGCTTTTTTCATTACAGTACAGCACATTTTGTGAGTATGCCCTCCTCTTGATATCTACCTTAAAGTGTTGTGCGTGACGCTCTGAAGAGCTACAAGTTACCCAGTGGTTTTAGTTAAACCACCTCATCAGTAAGTTTGTTTTCTAAGGGTCTTGCACACTAAGAGCTAGTTATACTGGCCTTAATTTCTCTGATCAGTTAAGGGGCTAAAGATTTCTTGACTTAGAGCTTCTTTTACCTCTCAAGAACTAGCCAAAGACAATGTAGTCAAATACAAGAAACCATTGATTGGCAAGTAGAAATGTATGCTAAGTTATGTTCTTTACTATTTTAAGTACATACTATAATTAGGTCTGGATAAATTATGGAGACTCCATTACTAATTTGCTTGTCTTTTCATATTATAAAGTGTCTTCCTAAGGGCAGCAGTTTTCAGTTTTGACGATATTCAACTTATCAATTTTCTATTTTATGAATTGTGCTTATGATGTTATATTTAAGAACTCTGCCTAATACAAGATCACAAGATTTTTTTTTTTTCCGAGGAAGATTAGCCCTGAGCTAACTGCTGCCAATCCTCCTCTTTTTGCTGAGGAAGACTGGCCCTGAGCTAACATCCGTGCCCATCTTCCTCTACTTTATATGTGGGACGCCTACCACAGCGTGGCTGTTGCCAAGCGGAGCCATGTCCGCACCCGGGATCTGAACCGGCGAACCCCGGGCTGCCGAAGTGGAACGTGCGCACTTAACTGCTGTGCCGTTGAGCCGGCCCCAAGATTACAAGATTTTCTTCTCTGTTTTCTTCTAGAGTTTTTGGGTTTACATTTAGACGTATGATCCAGTTTGAGTTAACTTTTATTTTTGGTGTGAGATGGATTGAGGTTCATTTGCTTAACATATGGATGTCTAGTTATTCCAACACCGTTTGTTGAAAAGACTGTCCTTTTTCTCATCAAATTACCTTTACATCTTTGAAATCAGCTGTTCATTCTCTTTTTCAAAAGTGAAATAATTTAGGGGCTGGCCTGGTGGAGCAGTGGTTAAGTTCACATGTTCTGCTTTGGTGCCCCGGGGTTTGCCAGTTCAGATCCCTGGTGTGGACATGGCACTGCTTGGGAAGCCATGCTTTTGGCAGGTGTCCCACATATAAAGTAAAGGAAAATGGGCATGGATGTTAGCTCAGGGCCAGTCTTCCTAAGGAAAAAGAGGAGGATTGGCAGCAGATGTTAGCTCAAGGCTAAGCTTCCTCAAGAAAAAAAAAAAGGGATAATTTAAAGCAAATACCAAAAATAATGTTATTTTACCTCTACATATACTTTCATTATTCATCTCTAACTGATAAGGACTGATTTTTAGAAACATAACAAACATTCCATTATTGTAGGCCACAAAGTTAACAATACATCCTTAAAATTATCTAATATTCAATACATATTTAAGTTTCCCTAATTGCTTCAAAGATGGTTTTTTTTTTTTTTTAAAGATTTTATTTTTTCCTTTTTCTCCCCAAAGCCCCTCCAGTACATGGTTGTATATTCTTTGTTGTGGGTCCTTCTAGTTGTGGTATGTGGGACGCTGCCTCAGCGTGGCTTGATGAGCAGTGCCATGTCCGTGCCCAGGATTCGAACCAACGAAACACTGGGCAGCCTGCAGCAGAGCGCGCGAACTTAACCACTCAGCCACGGGGCCAGCCCCTCAAAGATGGTTTTTTATAGTTGATTTGTTCAAATCAGCATTGGCTTTGGCTGTGTCTCCCATGTGTTCTTTTATTCTTTAACAGTCCTTCCACCACCTTCTTTCTTTCTTTTCTTGTTATTGTTTTATCGATGATCCCACATTTTGGGATCATCAACTGATTGCTTCCTTGAAGTGTAAAACTCGCTCCTCTATTCCCTATAAACTGGTAGATAGATTAGATCTAGACACTTGATTAGGTTCAAGTTCAGTTTGTTTTTTTTTAAGCCAAGTATACCGTATAGATGGTGGTTAGTATTCCCTGTTGTATTATAGGAGGAGACACATAGTGTTTGGATTATTCAGAGGGTTTAGGTGGTGTCAACCTCATATGTTAGTTGTAAAGTTCCTCATCATCCTTTCACCATATTTTGTAAGTTATTTTAGCATCCATTAATGACTGTTGCCTAGATTATTCCATTAGAGGTTGTAAAATGGCAATTTCCTAATTTTATCATTCTTTTTGCATTTACTATCTAAAGTTCTAAAAATTAAGAAAAAAAGAAAACTTGCCCTCATCACTTATTTGGTTATCCTGGAATAGTTTGTACAAGCAGATTAAATGTTTGATTTACTTCCCCATTCTTTACCAATTTTCAAAATAATTAGTTGGTCTTAGCAGTCTCCAGTGGTGACCAATAACGGATTGGTTTGTTTTTTGTATCATTATTAAGTTACATATTTGTATATATTTGATGTATTTCAATCCATGCATGATATTATTTTTGATGCTCAAAAATGCTTCAAGTTGGTTCCTGTCTCTTTTGGCATGACACTTTCATTCTTTGAATAAATGAGATTTGAACCTTGGTTCATTTAACTTCAATGCCTATGTTCTTCCCATTAGTATTGTTTGCCTTTTTGAAAGAAGCCCTTAAGGAATAGATGAGACTTAAACGGCACAGTTGAAGGGTGCATTTGTTGGGATAGGGGTTTGATACCAGGAGTGTCAACATATATATGAACATAGGTGTAGCAGCAGTAAGGCAAAAGGCACTTGTGGCACAAGGGGCTGGGCTGTGGAGTGGTAGGCCAATCCGAGGAAGATAGGCCAGAGACATAGCACAGAGAGCCCTGCCAGCTGGGCTGAGGGATTTCGTCTTTTTAATACTTAGGTGGTGGGTCATGGGACTAAGTTCATGACATTTTGTTTCTCACATAAGATTGATAGAAAATTATTTTTGAAAGAAGGCCCTCTTAATTGCCATTTTCATTGAAGTTGGCAGAGAAAACCTCAGCCAAAGAGGCCATTATCATCTAAGTAAACTCTGGAAAGTATTACCTGTTATGTGGTTGGTAACTGAATTTCTCAGGACCTATAATCCTTGAAGCTTTTCATTTTTCACATGTGATATACTTTTGTTGAATCTGAGTCAGTGTGGTGTATACGTATAATTTATGTAGTTATAATCAAAAGTATATATAAATGATTTCTGGTCACTTACTCCTGCTTGATTTAATTGGTCTCCTGTTACATTATTGACTATATTAAAATCAAAGGACTAATTATGGATTGGTGGGCTTTATCATATTTTAGTATAAAATTTGGCTGATTATCTGTCTGACTTAGTTTTACTTACGATTCTAGGGCCCCATGGTTATGAATGTGCTTCAACTTCATGATGCCTCCTGCTATGGCAGACAGCCTTGACATCTGGTCAGTGGATTCACAGATAGTATCTGATGGCTCCATACGTGTGGATTTCCTTTTACCCACTGGGATTTATATCCAGTTGGACGTACCTCGGGAAGCTCCCATTTCCTATATTAAACAGGTATGTTAATAGTTGGAATTTCTATAAATGTAGTTAACTTACTATATCACTTAGAGGAACATGTTCTTCTGTTATAGAAAATGTTATTAATGTAAATCATGTGGTAAATTTGAGGGAAGTTTAACCTTTAGGTCATTGCATTTTAAAGATTTTGATATGTGCTTTGTGTTATGTGACATAAAACATAGGCATTCTCCCACTTTTAACTAATTTTCTCTGAGGAACCTTTGCCCTGAGCTAACATCTGTGCCAGTCTTCCTCTATTTTGTATGTAGGTTGTCACCAGAGCATGGCTGCCAGTGAGTGGTGTTGGCCCACACCCGGGACCTACCTGTGCCGAAGCAGAGTGCCAAACTTAACCACTAGGCCAGGGGACCCGCCCCTTAATTTTTTTTTTTTTTAAGATTTTATTGTTTTTATTTTTCCTTCTTCTTCCCAAAGTCCCCCAGTACATAGTTGTGTAATTTAGTTGTGAGTCTTCCTAGTTGTGGCATGTGAGACGCTGTCTCAGTGTCACCTGATGAGTGATGCTAGGTTCGTGCCCAGGATCTGAACTGGCGAAACCCTGGGCCGCCAAAGCAGAGTGTGTGAACTTAATCACTCTGCCATGGGGCCGGCCCCTTAATTTTCTTTTTTGAACTATATGTGATACCTGAATTAAGAACAATTGGCTTCTGTTAGCTAGTTTGTAATGCTTTTCAGGTTATTAAAAGGAATTTGGCATTGTCAAAGAAGATTTTATTTTGAATTAAAATCTCTATAATTACTGTCTTTGAACTTGTTATATTTTTTCCATGTGATTTTTGGTTACTTGTCTCTTCTTCTTCTTCCCTTCCCACCCCCACTACTTTTCATGGTGACTGGGGGAAGAAAAAGTTTTCTACCATTCACTAGATTTTTCCTCCCAGTAATGAATGGTATGTCCCCATTTGGAAGCAAATTCTTTTAAATATCAAGGCTTGACTGTTATGTTTTGTTGGATTATTTTTTCAAGTGAATTAATGAGTGCCATTGGTTTGTGAAGACTATGATATATAAATAAAATTGTTTTTCTAAGCTTTCTCTTTAATGTTTTCCAAATAACTAGACCCAATATGAAAATCAGGGGTTATGATATTTTTAAGAGAACGTATTTATGGTAAACTTTTTTAAAGCTCTTGACTTTGGACAGCCTCTTAACTCTTTTCCAGTCTTCTTTTTCAGGGAGACATAAGAATTCTAAAACTGCATGATCCTTGAAGTAAAAAAAAAAGAGAGAGAATTGTTTTATGCACCCCACATGTGCAGAGAATACTTATGTTTATAGTCACCAGTGACAGCTGTGGAGCCTGTGGCTATACCTGAAGCTGGATTAACCATTGATACCCACCCCCCCTTTTGTTTTTTATTGTTATAGAATAGGCACAACATAAAATTTACCATTGGAGTCGTTTTTAGGTGCACAGTTTTGTGGCATTAAGTACATTCACAGTGTTGCCCAGCCATCACCACTGTACACTTCTGGCACTTTTCATTAAATAATAAACTCTGTACTCATTAAATAATAAACTTCCCCTTCTCCCAGTCCCTGGTAATCTCTAGTCTAGTTCCTGTCTCAATGAATTTGTCTTTTCTAGCTACTTCATGTAAGTGGAATCATACAATGGTTGTCCTTTTGTGTCTGGCTTGTTTGACTTAGCATAATATTTTAAACGTTCATCCATGTTGTAACATGTATCCAAACTGCATTCCTTTAAAAGACTGAATAATATTGCATTGTATGGATATTCCACATTTTGTTTATCTGTTCATCTTTTGATGGACATTTTGGTTGTACCCATCTTTTGGCTATTATGAATAATACTGCTGTGAATATTGGTGTACAAGTGTCTGTTTGAATCCCTGCTTTCTGTGTTTTTGTATATATACCTAGAAGTGGAATTGTTGGATCGTATGGTAATTCTGTTTTAACTTTTTAAGAAACTGTCAAACTGTTTTCTGCAGTGACCGTATACCACTTACATTCCCACCAGCAATGCACAAGGGTTCCAGTTTCTCCACATCGTGGCTAACACTTGTTATTATTATTATTTTTTTGATAATAACCATCCTTATGGCCGTGAAGTGGTATGTCATTGTAGTTTTCAGTTGTATTTCCCTTATCACTAATGATGTCAAGCATCTTTTCATGTGCTTCTTGGCCATTTGTAGAATTATCTATTCAAGACCATTGCCCATTTTTGAATTCAGTTGTTTTTTTTGTTGTTGAGTTATAGGAGTTCTTTATCTATTCTGGATATTAGCCTCTTATTAAATATATAATTTGCAAATATATTCTTCTATTTTGTGGGTTGCCTTCTCACTGTCTTGATAGTGTCCTTTGATGCACGAAAGTTTTTAATTTTGGTGAAGTCCAATTTACCTATTTTTTTCTTTTGTTGCCTAGCACTGCTTTCTTTTGTTTTATGTAGCTGAATCTGAGGACTGGCCATGATTTTTACCCAGCTCTGTTATCCTCAGCTCTTGGCTTTTGCACGTGCTGCAGTTAAAATATGTAATCCCACCTTGCGTTTGTATAGTGATCTTCTTTTATGTGATCTCATCCAGGATACCTGGGGGAGATGATGAGAGCTTAATTCTGCTCATGCTGACAGGGCAATGTTAGTTAATAAAGGTACCCCTGGTGAATAGAAAAGAATGCAGGGCAAAAATAATATAAATTTTGTTTGGGAGTAATGATACATACTTCAAATTTTTAATTTTTTTCTGATTAGAAGTTATGTTCACAGGAATGTTAAATACGGAAGTCTTGATTCTTACTCTTCATAGATATTCACTTTTAATAATTTTTTTATACAAATGCATTTTTTGTGCATTATGCCATTGTATTACTTTACAATAATGCGTTAATGCCATACATGTTCTCTTGCAATTTGCTATTTAATAAAAGACAACAACCTTAACACATCTTGGATAGCTTTCCATGTTATAGTGTATTTCTCTTTTATTTTCGCTGTTCTATAATATTCCATAATTCATTTAACCAGTGCTTTACTGGTAAACATTTGGCTTGTTCTCAGTTTTATAAACAGTGCTACAATGAACGTACCTGGAGATATATCTTTGTTCACTTACGCAAGTGTTTCCATTCCAGAAAATCTCTTATTATTTTTTCCTTCAGATGTTATGGAAGCAAGTTTGCGATTACCCAATGTTTAACCTTCTTATGGAAATTGACTCCTATATGTTTGCATGTGTGAATCAAACTGCTGTGTATGAGGAGCTTGAAGATGAAACAAGAAGACTGTGTGATGTCCGACCTTTTCTTCCAGTTCTCAAATTAGTGACAAGAAGTTGTGACCCAGGGGAAAAATTAGACTCAAAAATTGGAGTCCTTATAGGAAAAGGTAATTAAAAATATTCTTAGTATGACTTCTTAATATCTCTATTGCTATATGTATAAACATGTGCAAATATAATCTAAGATATTGCTTCGCAAAGTGTGGTCCATGGACTAATGCTGGTTTGTAAATTGTTATCAGTCTGAGATAAGGTAAGTACAGAAATTGAGAGTAAATGTTTAGAAAGTCCTCTAGCAATGTGACATTACCACAATATCCAAGGGCTAATGTTTTGTATATCTTCTTCTTTTCTGGTGACTTACTTTTATTTTACAAAAGTATTTGACAGATTGGAGAGAGCGAAGTTCCTTTGCCTCAGATAGTTTGAGAAGTGCTTTTCTAAGAGAAACATGCTTAGTTTCTTGTGAACTGCCCTTCTTGCTATAGTAATCATAAGTGTCTCAAGGGCCAGTGGTATATCAATATCCTGCCTTAGACAAGATACTAACTTGAACTAGGTACAAGGAGTTACTGAGGAGGAGACTTTGAAGTTTAAATACAAAACCCGAAAAATCCATTGGAGAATTTTGGATGTGGGTTGGCTACCTGTATTGATTAAATTTACTATTATAGGTTAATATAGTACCATCCTCTTTAAAATAGTAAGTATCTTTAAGATAATATGTATATATTATATATGTATAAGTATGGTTCTTGTCTAAGAACCATCCCCTTTAAGATAGTATTCTATGATCTTGGCCTGTAGTAATTCAGGCTAGCGTATGATTACGCTGTGGGACTAAACTCTTTTCCCTCAGAGTATTTAGAACAGAACCTTATTCATTTACTAAATGACACCCTGGTCTTTAAAAATGTTTGATTACTTCACAGGATAACTTTTCCCCCGTTAAATAGATTCATAATTATATACCATACACATTTTTTCCCTTATACAGTCATGTGTAGCATAATGACATTTTGGTCAATGATATACAATGGTGATCCCATAAGATTAGTACCATATAGTCTAGGTGTGTGGCAGGCTGTACTATGTAGATTTGTGTAAGTACACTCTATGATGTTCGCACAATGATGAAATCGCCTAATGATGCATTTCTCAGAACATATCCTGTTGTTAAGTGATGCATGACTATATTAATGGCCTCAGTAGAAAGCATTCCCTTCTTTTTTCTAGAGCTCCAAAGATATTTTTTAGTAGATTTTTATTTCTTCTCCATTAAAAAACATTTTTCCTTGGTTTGAATTGAAGAATTATATGGAAAAGTAGAAAGAATAAAAAATCACATATAGTCTTATCATCCAGGACAAAAATATCCACTGATAATGTTTTGATGTAGTTCTTTCCAAGCAATTTTGTGTGTGTGTGTGTGTGTGTGTGTGTGTGTGAAAATAGATAGCTTACGTGTATTAATGCTGACGGAAGGATGCAGACTAAAACCATGTTGATTGTTAGGGAAGTTAAAATATTTGGTAATGCATAAGGTTAGCACGATAGAGAGAGCTATTCATTAGGATATCGTTATCTTTTTGAGATTTACTATCTTTTATAAACTTAGATCACTGAGCTGTCTTCGGGTCTTGATTTCCAAAACATGGATTCATTAGCCACCGTTACTGCTCCCTAAGCTTGCCAGATTTAGCAAATAAAAATACAAGCAATGCAAACATGAGCTATACTTAGGCTAAAAAGTCATTCATTGTTTATCTAAAATTCACATAGAACTGGGCATGCTGTTTTTTTATTTGGCAACCCTAACTTTACCCTACCACAGCATAGGGATCTAATGTATGTACTAGAATTGATTTCTCTTTCTATAAACAATACGCTGTATTTCATTAGCATAAAGCTTATTGTACAGAATTTTTTTATGCAGTGCGCTCTACCTTTTGAATGATCAAGATGTAAGAAGTATTTTATTGCATTAAATTATGCAGTTTATAAGCTCTTAACTATTTATAAATTGTATTTTAGCTCTTCAGCATGTCTAGAAAAGCTGGTATTATGATCATATACACAAATTCAAATATTATCATTCACTTAGGAAGTTGAGTAAGTTTGTTTTAACATTTTAGAATGAATTTTCACTTTAAATATCTAACAAGTCAGTTTTTGCAGTTACTGATTTGTATGTAATGACTACAACCGGGGCTTGATGAGGTCATGCCTCCTGGGAAAACAATAAACAATTATTTCAATTTAACTTCAGGAAGAAGGTTGCTGCCTCCTCCTCTCCAAAGGAAACAATAGAACTTTTACAGATATGACTGCCCTGACGTATCTTAAAATTCCTTCTTCTCAAAGATGATGTGACTGACCATTTCAGTTTCTATGTTTATTCTAAATAATTATTTACAGAGCTGCTGTGCAGGTTCTGATTATTGTCTATAGTGAAAGTACGTGTCACTTCTGCGTTAATTTCTCCAAACACCCGGTAGTAAATCTTTTTTCTTTTTTTCAGAAGATTGGCACCTGAGCTAACGTCTGTTGCCAATCTTATTCATTTTTTTTCCTTCTTCTCCCTGATGCCCCCCAGTACATAGTTGTATATTCTAGTTGTAGGTCCTCCTGGCTGTGCTATGTGGGACGCCACCTCAGCGTGGCTTGATGAGTGGTGCCGTGTCCGCACCCAGGATCCGAACCAGCGAAACCCTGGGCTGCAGAAGAGGAGTGCGCAAACTTAACCACTTGGCTACAGGGCCGGCCCATCCAGTAGTAAATCTTGATAGCAGGATTTTGTCAGCATCCTGAAAAAAGTATTTGAAAACTCCCTTGTTTCCTCTTACTTGTCTAAAGCTGTGGCATATCTTAAAGTGAAGGAAATATATAGTCTGCAGAATTTTAACAATGTCTTTAATATGAAGAAATTGTTCACTCCCTATTTTTTTAATATCCAAAAATATTTGACTGTAAACTATACAGTAAAGTTATCTTACAGTTTAAGCTTTGCTATCAGATTTTTTTTACCAGAAGACATGTAGGAAATTAACTAGATTTGAAATTAAATTACTTAGCCTAAAGTCTTATTTTTGGCAAAGTTTCTATTTTTAAGAAACCTCTGTTGTTTCCAGATTCAAGCCTCATCAGTTTCTTAAAAACAGCAGATTCTCAGAGATTGAGATTCAGTGAGTCTGGGATAAATTAAAAAAATCTGTACTTTTCAGTTGATTCTAACAGTTATATGAACAGTCCCTTATTTATAATATACTGAAAAAAATTACCATACAGTAGTGATTGCAGTTAAACAGTGTATGTTGAGTGTTTATACTGGGGAATACAGCAGTAAATGTGCGTGATGTGGTCTTTGTCTGCTTGGAGCTCACAGTCCAGGGGGAAATATGGATCAGTAAACAGACAATTACAGTACAATGTGTGAGCTGCTATAAGTCAAGGAGGGTCACTTCAATCTACTGGGTGATTCAGAGGACACCATGGCTAACTGAACCTTCAGTCCTGATTAGGAGTTGATAGGTGAAAGCAATTGGAAGAAGGAAAAGCAAAAGGGTGTATGAAGCATGGCTTATTCAAGGAATAAAAGAAATGGATTATGGTTTTTTTAAGAGGATAGCAAGGACAAGCAGGAAGACTGGAGAGGCATCCAGCTTCAGAGCATGCAGGGCCATCTAGGCCATATAAAAAGTAAAGACTTACTCCTAAGAGCACTTGGGAAGCTGTTGAAGGATTAAGTAGAGGAGTACCATGATTAGATTTGCATTTTAGAAAGATTTGGGTTGGAGAATGGGTTGGAGGGATTAAGACTGGGAGTAGAGAAATTAGTGAAAAAACTGATGTAATCCAAGGGAGGGATAATGACAGTATTAAGTTAATGGCTGCAGGAGCTAGAAGTAGATAGAGATGAGAAACATTTACAAAGTGGATTAGACGTGACTTTTAGTGGATAAAGGGAGATAAAGAGTTTGATTTTTGTTAGATGTACTTGTTATTAGGTACTGATTGCCCTGTCGTTACCGGTAATACCTATTATCTGTGAATAGAAGGAGTCTGAACAGTGCTAGGAAGAAGCTCTAAGATGCTTCAGCTGCTCTACCTAATTTACAGTCCATTCATAGCTAATTTAGAGTAATGTATTTTTATTCCAGATCTAAAACTATCCAGGCAATCATATTGTACCCTCAAGATTGTGCCTTTGCTGTGATATGCAACTTAGACATTTAAATTTTTTTATATTTAATACCACAAATTGATTCTGATATTTATTTTTTAAATAATAATTGTTTTAATACATAAAAGTAAGTAGACAATGCAGATAAGTCCACTCTCCAGCTCACTCTTATTGACACACATATATTCAAATAGTATAGATCCAAATGATGTAGTATTGATTGGCTTTATGGAACAAAAAGCAACAGCTTGCCTAACTGTGCTCTTCTATCCAACACTATAAAATGCTGTTAAATTGTCATCTCAAGTATCTTTCCAAAACAAAAATTTATACATATTCTATATTCTTTCTTTTGGATTTGTATGAAAGGAATCTTTTGAGACCTATTTTGTCCCTGCTTTTAAAATTTAATATATTGGGCTTTTAACATAATGCATAGATCTATTTTATTCATTTTATTACTTGTACCACTATATAATGGTATATGGATGTATCTTAATATTTCTAACGCGGTCTTAATGATTAACTTTAGATTTTTTCCAGTATTTATATTATTATAAACAAAACTACAGTGAACATTCTTGTACTGATATCATGTTATTTGTATAATTATTTCCATAAGTTTGAGGAAATAAACAAAGACCACCCTTATGAGAATAGACTGTTTACTCAGAGCTTGCCGTAGTAAGAGAACTTGGTGTTTGGCACTGACTCAAAGGCAGGCAAGGGAGTGAGAAAGTTTTATATTGAGAAACGGGGAAGGCTTCAGGTGTGCCTGGTTGAAAGTTGTTGGCCGGGGGAAGCTGGAGAGGGGCTCACTAGAAGCTGGGCATCTTCTGTGATTGGTTTGGGGAACATATTTGGCTTTCTCTGGTTGGTCCTGAGTCTCTCAGGTTGAAATTCCTGTTGGTGAATTTTGAGATCGAATGATGTATATATATGTGTCTGTGTTTATATAAAATTTTAAATAACTATTCTATAAATTCTAATAAATATTCAATAAATATTCCTGTCTCTCTCTATCCCATCCAGCATAGTGTACAGTCAAATTTTAAAATGTCTGCCAATCTGATAGGTAAAAATTAATGCACATGTAAAAATTTATACATGTTCATTTATTGTTTTAGATTTCTAGAATTATTTATTAGAATAATCATAAGTTTATGAAAAAGTTCTCATATACAGTTGTCTTGGCAGAAGTGGTTCATAATTAAGCACAATAAAGAATAATTTTATGTTTATGAGATTTTTGACTAATTGATGTAACTTGAAAAATCACAGTGAACTGAAAGTTTAATCTATAAAATTTGTTTACTGAGTTTTAAATTAAGTTATAACTTGACTTTTAGGCTCATAATAATTTCAGTATGTAGTATTCTATTACAGCATTTGAAAAGTTCTCAGATTCTTAGGCTTTCTCAGATATTTTAAATGTGGTTTACTTGGTTTGTAAAGAAAAACTGTAGATCTTTTTGTAGTGTAGTGTGAATGTCAGTGATGATTTTTATAAAACTGCTAATCAACTACATTTCTTTAGACGGTTTCAAGTTTGTATTCTTTAGAAATCTAATCATATGTTCTTCTAGTCATGAAATTTATTATTTTATCTCACTATTCTTTTGCTCTTTCGTAATATTTTCTTGCCCAGTTTTGTTTGCTTGATGAAGACCAAACGTCCAAATTAGTTTTTGTTGAATATATTTTGTATTGTCTTTTATTCTTATTAGCTACTCAAAATGACACCTTTGAAAAATGTGTTTAGGTCTGCATGAATTTGATGCCTTGAAGGATCCTGAGGTGAATGAATTCCGAGTAAAAATGCGAAAATTCAGTGAGGAAAAGATTCAGTCGCTTGTGGGATTGTCTTGGATGGATTGGCTAAAGCAGACATATCCACCAGAGCATGAACCCTCTAACCTTGAAAACTTAGAAGATAAACTTTATGGAGGAAAGCTCATTGTGGCTGTTCATTTTGAAAATTGTCAGGTAGTATTATATTATTTTAAGAAATACTTTTGTCATAAGTTTGTGCTATTTACCTGAATGCAGCTCAAATCTTAGAGGAGGCTCTTGCTTACCTAGTAAACACTATTACAAAGAATATTTTTAGATTTAAGATGGAAATAAATTTAGGATTATGTCTAACAATCTAACTTGACATATCCCTTGCTCATATATGATTTTTGATGCAGTGGTATGTTAGTTTACATCGGGGTCAGCAAACTGCACTGTTTTTGATTGGTTTTTATATTTTTAAAGGGATGTAAAAAAAATCACAGAATTTTAAAAAAAAAGGTAAAGAAAGAAGGATATGCAACAGAGACCCATATGTTTCAGCAAACCCTGATCCTTGCAGGAAAAGTTTGCCAATCTCTGGTCTAGATAATGTTCTTTAGTGTATATATTATTGTGTTTCTCATGTGATTTTTCTTTTGTCTATAAAATGAGAGATTTGATCAAATGATCTCTTTTTTTCCATATTACATTCATGTTGTATGAATATGTGAATTAAGTGCTGATATGGAATTGGGCATTATAATTTAGTGTATACACAGTTAATCCATATCTGAATGTTCACAGCAATTTTACAAACTAGATTATGCTCCCACCTTTGTATCAAGTATGGTCATTTTATCATCTGGAGTCTGGCCTTAGAATTAGGGTAGGAATTCAAGGATATTTTATTTTGTTCTTCAATTACTATGATGACAACAGTGACAAAAACAGTGTATCGGTAGCCATTCTATGTTACACACTTATACGGCCAGCAACTGTGAAAGGTGTTTTTTATGTATTCTCCACTTCTCCCAACAACCCTGTAAAGTGTTGATGTCTTATCCCCATTTTACAGTGAAGAAACTGAAAGGGAGAGAAGTTTGATATTTTTTGTGTCAACCCTATAGCTGGTCTCTGGTAGCCAGGATTTTTTCCAGGTGTTTCTGGTTTTATCCAGTTCTGCCTCCTTCCCAACAACATGTTATTAATTATTTCTTAGGACACATGTGAAAAAGAAATTATACCTTCTGGCATATTACAAAGGAAGTTTGTCTAGGGAAAAAAAAATTTGTTACTCGATCCTGAGATATGTTGAGACTAAAGGTCAGTTTAAGCCAAGATTTGGATATCATAGAGTGTCAAGATCAAATTTAAAACACTGTTTAGGGAATTCTTCACTGTTGTAAGAGCTGAACCAGGGAATTTTACTGTTAAAAGGTGATTAGAATTCAACTTGAAAACACTGGTTCAGAACAATTTGCCCATCTAGGTCAGTTTGAATTTTATTACATATGGGTCACGTCTCTACTGGATGTACAAATTTTGATGTAATCATCATTGTAACAAAGTATTTGTGGAAAGAGGTGTTTTGAAGTTAAAAGAGAAATGGAGATATTTTGAAATCTTATTGGATTTTAAGCAGTCCTAGAATTTAATGCTGAAAGGAGTTTAGAGATCATCTAGCTAGACTCTTTGTATAACGTAATAATTCTTTTCACTGTCCCTTATATCCTGTGTCTCTGACCAAAAACGTCCATTGCTAGGGGGAGTGCTCTGCCTCCTGAAGTGGCATGTTTTAACTGTGGGCAAGCACACATTTAAATTTTGAATTAAAAAAATTTTTTAAATTAAAACTAGCCTTCTGTGACTTCTGCCCATCTGGTTATACTTCCTATTTTCCTTAAGTATTCATTCAATCTTTGCTTCATTCTACATGCCAAATATTCAGATAGTTGAAATATAGCTATTGTGTCTCTCCCTAGTCTCCTTTTCTTCTGACTAAATATTTACCCAGGGATTAAACCAAAAGTTCCTACACTTTTGGATTGTATAGATCAGTAAAATTATTGTTATTAAACAATTTTGGGAAGTCACGTAGAGTTATAGCTTTTTATTTAGGCAAGTAGGGCCATTTAAAAAAGTGCAAAACCATAATTTACCATCACTATTTCATAAATGAATAAATGTTTTACCACCAAAAAAAAAAAAGGAATGACAGAATCTCAGAATAAAGGATGATTGGCAACCTACTCTGTCATATATTCATTTCTCTCTTTCGCCTCTCTCATTTCTATAAAATTCTCATTTGGCCATTTCTCTGTCACTGCTGGTGACCAACATTGGGAAGCAGCATGTGGGAACACCAAACTAAAAGTGAGGGGAAATATAACAAGGTATTTACTTAGGTTAAAAAATGATTTTCTAGGATTGGTAGGGGGAAAGCTAGAGAGCAATTTCTGTGAAAAACATGCAAAATTTTAAATGACCACATAGTCAGTATCGGCCAACTGTAGAACATGGCTTTTAAGAAGCAAGATAAATATAATCATGGAACTATTGTGTCTCAATTTTACAGAATAGTCCCAGAGGCCAGATCACAGATGCTTTATTATTATTATTATTGTTATTATTATTTTATTTTATTTTATTTTTCCTGAGGAAGAGTCCCCCTGAGCTAGCTAACATCCATTGCCAATCCTCCTCTTTTTGTTTTTGCTTGAGGAAGATTAGCTCTGAGCTAACATCCATGCTGATCTTCCTCTACTTTTTAGTATGTGGGATACCACCACAGTGTGGTTGGTGAGTAGATTAGGTCTGTGCCTGGAATCCGAACCCACGAACCTGGACTGCCAACGCGGAGCGTGCAGAACTTTAACCAGTCAGCCACGGGACTGGGCCCCGACAAATGTGTTATTTTTGATTCCAAGAATCATAGTTTGTAGAGAATACCAATAAACCTGAGCAGCACTTTTAAATGTTTTTAAATTTTTTTTTTTTTACCTCAGCCTGCATAAGATATATGAAATAATTTTATCAATAAAGAGAGGGGCACATGTAATTTGAAATAGTTGCCTGTGTATTGGGGGATGGGGAGAGGGGAGTAGAAGGGGTAGGAGGTGGAGAGTGTGTTTTTTGGGGAATTCCAGAGAATATGTCGAAGCAAGGGCAGAAATGTGAGAAACAGTAGTACGGAAGGATGTAGAGTAAGACTATCAAGAATAAATATTTCCTCACCTGTGTAGTCATTATATGAATAACTACGGTTGTCAGAGTATAGATATAGTCACTAATGAACTGCATCCCTCCCTGCTGGAGAGAAGTATCTGTCCCCAGCCGTATGCCCAGTGTCCTTGTTGGATAGTCTCTCATTTATAGCTTTTTGTAAGCATTGAGCAATATAATACAAATTCATTTGCCAGGAAAATTACAAATCTTTGAGAAGATGCAATATTTTGTGAAGTATCTGAAAGTGATGTTGAAAAATTGATTGAAATACAGGAAAAGCCAGTCAAGTTGAGTTCTGACCAGTCAGTCAGTCAGTTTATGTAGAGAAAATTAAGAAGAGTGATGATGACACACGAGTAGTTCTTTAGAAGACATAAATGTAATTATCAAGGGATTAATTAAGATGCTTTTGGAGAAAAGTTTGGAGCCCTTGATGCTAAATACGATTCCAGTATATAAATGTATATCCATTATTGTCTTGATTGCATGTCCCTCATCACTGATAAGGATGAATCTCTTTTCACATATTTATGAAACATTTGTATTTCTGTTGTGTTTTTTTTGGTCTAGTTTTTATTATTTTGATTTTTTCTTTCTTTTTGAGGAAGATTAGCCCTCAGCTAGCTACTGCCAATCCTCCTCTTTTTGCTGAGGAAGACTGGCCCTGAGCTAACATCCATGCCCATCTTCCTCTACTTTATACATGGGACGCCTACCACAGCACGGCTTTTGCCAGGCGGTGCCATGTCTGCACCCAGGATCCGAGCTGGTGAACCCCAGGCTGCTGAGAAGCAGAACGTGGGCACTTAACTGCTGCGCGGCTGGGCCGGCCCTTTCTTGTCTACTTTTTAATCAGGTTGCATTTTCATACTGATTTGTAGATTTGGAGTTAGTGATCCTTTGTCATTAACATGTGCTGTGAATGTATTCTCCCAATATATGCCTTATCTTTTTATTCTTTGTTGCGTTTGTTCTGTTTCGCTTGCTTTTTATCCTTAAGTTCTAGTCATTGTTAAGATTTCCTCAGTTGTCGTATGTTATATATGTATATGCATGTATGCATACACACAGAGCATATCAAGTTCAACATTGCTGTTGCATGGAAAGTGCTGCTTTATGTGTTTCTGTTGGTATATACCTAGGAACAGAATTAATGTCAAGTGTATGTACATAATCAGTTTTTAATAGATACTGCAGAATAGTTTTTCAAATTTACATTCCTACCCAGTAGTATTTTGAGAGCTTGTTTTCCCACATTTTTGCCAGCACTTGTTATTATCAATAATCTTTTTAAATTTGCCAGTTTTCTTTTCATTGAATTTTAAGTTTCACTTAACACATTTTATTCCTTGGAGTTCTCTTTGATTATTCTTCAGATATACGTGCTCTTTATTCATTTTCGAGCTGCTCTTAAATCTTGAAACATAATAACCATACTTGTTTTATTTTCTGATAACTAGTTAACAGTATGTGCAGTTTTCCAAGCCCAGTTGTGTTTTCTGTGCTGTCTGCAGGTTCATGCTATCTGATGATGAGAGAGTCTTCTAGGTTGTATTTCTGAAGAGTTTATGTATGAAATAGAGAGTATATAGGGATCATAGAATAATTTTATGATATATGAAAGAGCCTGGGCTCCTTATCTTTCATACCTGTGCTATTTAATACAGTAGCCACTAGCCACATGTGTATATTTAAATTTAAATTTAAGTTAATTAAATAAAATTGAAAATTCAGTTCTTTACACTAAGCCACATATCAAGTTCTCAAGAGCCACTTGTGGCTAGTGGCTGTTGTATTGGAAGCACAGAATAGAATATTTACATTATCATCATCATCATTATTATTTTTGGTGAGAAAGCTTGTCCCTGAGCTAACATCTGTGTCAGTCTTCCTCTATTTTATATGTGGGATGCTGCCACAGCATGGCTTGATGAATGGTGTGTAGATCCGTGCCCAGGATCCGAACCCACAAACTGCAGGCTGCCGAAGTGGAGCATGCGAGCTTAACCACTACGTCACCGGGCTGGCCCTCAATATTGCATTATTAAAGAAAGTTCTTTTGAGTAGCACTGCATTAGATAGTTGTGACCATTTGTATTATGTTAAAAAAGAGTATCACATCTCTTTGTGACTCTCTTTTTAAAGATAGATTACTTTCTAAGCTGGGTGAGGGTTAGTTTTGAGGTGGATAGTATAAGAGGTAGGGAGATCAAATTGAAAGCTATGTTGCACTTTAGGCGAGATATAAAGAATCACTGAAGTTGTAGAAGAGTGTTACTAGAAATGGAGAGAAGGTGACAATTGGCATCAGGATATAAGATCATTGGTATCTTATTGGGAATTGAGATGAGGGAGAAAAGGGGAGTCGGGCACTTCTCAAATGACTCTGTGGGTCCTAGCTTGTGTGCTTTGATGCATATGACACCAACTCATTAAAAAAAGGGAGAAGAAGGGCCAAAATGCTAGAGAAAATAGATTGGAACACTCCAGTCTATTGGAGTGTTTTTAAACTAAGAAAGTTTAGGTTTCGAAAGTTGGAATTTGAGGGCCAGCCCTGGTGGCCTAGTGGTTAAGTTTGGCATGCTTTGCTGTAGTGGCCCAGGTTTGGTTCCTGGGTGTGGATGTACACCGCTCTATTAGCAGCCATCCTGTGCTGGCGGCCCACATACTAAACAATAGAGGACGATTGACATGGATGTTAGCTCAGGAGTCTTCCTCAGCAACAACAACAAAAAATTTTGAGATACTTTGTGGGAAAGGGAGGTGACTTAACTTAATTTGGTGGAAAATATTGCAAAATCAATTTCAGGTTAGTGTAGAGAATTTTCTAGCAATCACAGTTGTCCAGAGTAGCAGTTGGCTGTCTTGGGAAATAATGAGCTTTCTTCTGTCTTTGATATGTGATCATATGGTGGGAAATTACTTTGCTAGATTATGAGAGGATTCAGGTATTTTAAATAATTATTACTATCTGTACCTTTGAGATTTACAATGAACATGTTTAATAATATTCCATCTCACCTATCTTCCTTTTTCATTAAAATTTTTATGTTTCTTTTTACATGTTTGTAAAATTGGACAGAATTTTTAATTTATGGTTCAACTGATATATAGATCTCCCATGAGTAGACAACATATAATTCTTTTCTTAATATGAACTAAATTTGAACAAATACAGGTTTTTTTGTACCTTTTTAAGAAAGATATTCACTGGGAAATGCATGTGATAAACTATCTGTTGATAAACTTTAGTTAAATATTAGTAAACTTTAGTTAAATATTAATCTGACCTGTGGGAGCTCTGGAGTCTGTATAGGTTAAGACTATGTTTAGAAAGTAGGAAAATTTACTGGAATATTAAATGTAAAGGATGTACATGCATGAATATTACGTATGGATGTATATAATATAGTAGGAAGTATGAATGTAAAGAGTGATTTTTTTCAGCACAAATATAAATTTGCATCTTTTTCTTATTCCTCTTGTTAGGATGTGTTTAGCTTTCAAGTATCTCCTAATATGAATCCTATCAAAATAAATGAATTGGCAATCCAAAAACGTTTGACTATTCGTGGGAAAGAAGATGAAGTCAGCCCTTGTGACTATGTGCTGCAAGTCAGTGGGAGAGTAGAATATGTGTTTGGTGACCACCCATTAATTCAGTTCCAGGTATGTGTATTACTATCAATTCACCAAGGAAGTATGTGTGTATTTAACAATTTGAATTTATCATCAAAAACATGTATTGCCCTAGTAGAACATTTGGAACCTACAGAAAATTATACAGGATTAATAATAGATATCTGTAATACTAATATATAGTAATAAATATCCATAGTCTGGGATAACCATTGTTAATATTTTGGCATGTTTTTATTGTTTTACTTGCAGTTATATATATTTTTGGTGTAAAGATTATATACGTCTATTTGCGTATCTGTATGTTTGCATTCTTCTCTTTTGATTATTGTTATATCATAATTTCCAATAACATTATCAATTCTTAATACAATTTATTATAGCTGCATACTGTTTTATCATGTTGACATAATGATTTAGATATGAAATATTCTGGGGGAAGTAAAATATAAAATGTCTTGATTAAATGGTTATTAGTTGAATTGTATAAAAACTTACTTGTGATTATTAATTAGGTAAAATAATATTATAAATTTTCATTGTGATTTAGAAAACTTTTCAATTTCAGTCTAATATTTATATATGTAATCTCCCTTCCACCCTTTGTCTGTTACTTCCATATGTGGTAAGAATTTTGTGAACATTAGGTATCACCATCCTCAAAAGCCTTCCTTAATCTTTGAGATATTTATTTTCATTTAGTCATGAATTCTTTGAGTATATACTTTATGCAAGACACTGAAGTGCCTCAGATTATTTTTGGAGTAAAAAGGAGTTTAAATAAGATATGTGCAGTGTAACATCCCTTCTCCCACCATAAGGTATGCTATTTAAGAATAGAATCCTGGCTTAGCCTTCAAGGAACTTGAAGATATTTTTGTTGAAATTACATTTGAAGACTAAAAAATGGTCATTACATAAAGAATAATAGGCTAAGTGCCAATATAAATAGGTAAATAGTAACAGGATTTTTAGAAAAATATGTGATCACTGCTATTTATAATTTTTTCTTTTTCCTGGGAAAGATTCGCCCTGGGAAAGATTCTGTTGCCAGTCTTCTCTCTTTTTTTTCCCTCCCCAAAGCCCCAGTAAGTCCTTCTCGTTCTTTTGTGTGAGCTGCTGCCGCAACATGGCTGCTGACAGATGAGTGGCGTGGTTCCATGCCAGGGAACTGCACCTGGGGACCGAACCTGGGCCGCCAAAGCAGAGCACGTGGAACTTTAACCATTAGGCCATCAGGACTGGCTCTTGTTTTGTTTTAAGCAAAAGGGATATAGGCATGCCAAATATTAAGTTATGTCTGTTTGAGAATAAGGTGCTATGATTTATTAGCAGGGAACAAGGGATTTTATACTTTTCTTTTCAGACTTTTTGGTGTGGTCCTTAATCCTTGTGGTTTAGTGGGTAGGAAGTCTAGTAGCAGGTATAACTTTTGTGCGTAGCTTTGCCAGCTGTGGCGTTCTACAGTAAGTTCTTGAACTCTAGCCCAGGAGAGGAAGAACAAAGATGAAAAGTGCTTGGTGGTAGCATAGAAGAACTGACTCCTTCCCTTCTTGTTGTGCCATTTTTTAAGTAGCCTCCTGCTTCTTTAACACTTTTGTCTTTTATCTTGATATGGCGAAGGTCCATTGTTTTGTCAAAACCTAGAATTTGTCATTGTAAAATAAAATAAAGGCATGTGTGCGTTTTTGTACAAGGTCGTATGCGAGAGAAAATATAGAACATAAACAAAGGGATGTGAAGGGAATGGAATAATATAATTTTCATAGTGAAAAGTTTTTGAATCAATACATTTATCATAATGTTATGTAATGGCCACTTATAGGCCATTCTGGATATATTTTTTTTTTTATTAATGTTATGATAGATTACAACCTTGTGAGATTTCAGTTGTACGTTATTGTTAGTCATGTTGTGGGTACACCACTTCCCCCTTTGTGCCCTCTGGATATTTTTTTATTTCAAAAAATTGTGTTTTTAATGATTCTGAATTGAATACGATACATTGACTCACACTTTGTATGGGAAATTTATTCTTCTGAGGAATATCTGGATTTCTGTTCACCTTGTTAGGAATCTTTGGTAATGTGAAGAACCACCCCTTTTCTTATATGCCTCTGGAGAGTTTTCTTGGTTTCTTGGAAATAAAACAGAACATCAGTCAAGCTGGGATGGCCAGTAGGTTCTTTTCTGGGAAGACAGTACTGGTTGCCTGGAACCCTGTGCTGAAAAGGTACCAGGTCTACCTCAGGGATCTATGGGAAAGTGTGAATTGGCTACCTCAGGACTTAAGAAATGGCCACATGTGTACTGCATGTTCACCTTCCCTGACTGACTGGTCAGACCTTACACTGTGACATCACAGTCTATGATGGTCAAGTTTGCACCCTGGAAAGGTGCACCAGTTGGTTAAACTGTCAGGTCTTAAGTGCAGAAAAGGGAAGACAAAACATTTAGACTGAGGGACGTATTTCTTCAAAGTTTAGCAAACAAGCAAACAAAAAAGTCAGACAGGTGGATTTAAATCCAAGTTTTAGAGATGCTAGGCTTGTAGCTTAACCCTTCTGACTGTCAGTTCTTTTATCTATTAAATGGGGGATAAATCTCTCTTATAGAATTGTTATGAAGATTAACTGTAACTATAAGAAGTGTCTGGCTCAGTTCTTAGATACTTAGGTGTTCAATTAGTGGTAGCTATTTTATGTTGTGTTTTAATTTTATATTCTTTTTTTTTTTGTGGTGAGAAAGATTGGCCCTGAGCTAACATCTGTGCCAATCTTCCTCTATTTTTTTTTTAAATTATTTATTATTTTTTTTTCTGAGGAAGATTAGCCCTGAGCTAACATCTGCCTATCCTCCTCTTTTTTCTGAGGAAGACTGGCCCTGAGCTAACGTCTGTGCCCACCTTCCTCTACTTTATATGTGGGACGCCTATCACAGCATGGGTTTTGCCAAGCAATGCCGTGTCCGCACCTGGGATCTGAATCGGTGAACTTGGGGCCGCCGAAGCAGAATGTGTACACTTAACCACTGCGCCACTGGGCCAGCCCCAGTCTTCCTCTATTTTGTATGTGGGACACTGCCACTGCATGACTTTGATGAGTGATGCATAGGTCTGTGCCCGGGATCCCAACCCAAGAACCCTGGGCCACTGAAGCGGAACGTGCAAACTTAACCACTGCACCACTGGGCCAGCCCCGAATTTTTATATTCTTGACATTGAGTTAAGATATACTTTCACAGTGCATTTGGTATAATATTTTTCAGCCTAATTTTATTCTAATATTGTTTTAATTATTTGCTTGACTACTCTACCTTATTCTTTCTTGCCACTGTAGTATATCCGGAACTGTGTAATGAACAGGACCTTGCCCCATTTTATACTTGTGGAATGTTGCAAGATCAAAAAGATGTATGAACAGGAAATGATTGCCATAGAGGCTGCCATAAATCGAAA
Organism: Equus quagga; assembly: GCF_021613505.1. Lineage (NCBI taxonomy): Eukaryota > Metazoa > Chordata > Mammalia > Perissodactyla > Equidae > Equus > Equus quagga. The sequence goes on along the minus strand of NC_060267.1, from coordinate 172,152,447 downwards.
TTCATCTAACCTTCCCCTTCCTTTACCACCAAAGAAAACGCGAGTTATTTCTGTAAGTTTCATGTGTGAACTGTTGGTAACCCTAAAAGACATGTGATTTTGTTAAGTTGTATGCTTAAGCCTCACGTGGATTTTCTTTGCTCACTCCTCCCTCTGTGAAAAGCAATGCATATCTGCCAAAGATCCATCATCATTTATTAATAATTATTTTTCTAGCTACTATTCTTTTTCTTTACTCAAGCTATATGTAATTGTAAATATGCCATTTATATTTTTGGTGTTCTTTTGGTGCCAAAGAAAAGTGCGATTAAATTAGAGATTTTTTTGAGGTTAAAGTTAAAATAGTACTTCAGTGAGCAATTTGAGATGTTGTAGTAGAAAAGTTAGATGTGCAGAAATAGTTGATTTACCAGTATATTCATTTCTATCAGCTTAGCTGTGATAGTGTTTTTGATACACTTTGCTTGTCTTTTTCTTATTGAATACGTTTAGACTTTAAATGTATCAGAGGCACCATTTTCTCTAGAATGTAATATATTTGTATAAAGCAAATCTTAAGTTTGTGTTCATTGGAACTGTTAACATTTTTTTAATAGTTATTCACTCTTAGCAAATTGTTTATTTAACTGCTCCTTGTTAAGATATTATTTGTGTATTAATTTGTGATCATTTCTTAATTTAGCCAGAGCTTTTAGTACTGTTTGTTTATGGTGTTTAATTTATTGAATCTCTTAGAAGTACTGGAATACTGCCTGTGTTTTGCCATGAGAACTAAGTGCTAGTGGTTACGATGCTTAATTTACTGTATGTGATTTTCCATTGTTGGTTCAGAGGTCTGTTTTCACTATTATACCAATGGACATAAGAACTGATAAGACGATTTCATTGCTAGTACAAAATATTCATTTCTTTCATTAAAATACTCTTATGTTTATTTCATTCTTTTGCAGCACGTTTGGGAAAATAACAACCCTTTCCAAATTGTCTTGGTTAAGGGATATAAACTTAACACAGAAGAAACTGTAAAAGTGAGTACTTGCTAAGATTTGAATTTGTCATCTGCTCCATTATTTGAACAATTCACTGATATGCTCAGTGAACATTACATTAAAGATTAAATTTTACCCATATTGGTCAATTACACAAAAATAGAATATGGCAGTTTATTATAAGACAATCAAGAATTTTTGTTTTAAAGTATTTTTTGAATAGTTGGAGATGTACTGGATAGATTGACATTTTTCCGGTATATGCTATGTAAAAGAAATTGTGTTAGATCATGAATTCAGCAAGTAAAATTTAAGCCAAAACTATAGATCACGTGTTTCTATGCTAACTTAGTCTCCTTTCTCAGTCTTGCTTAGAGCTGCACTCAGCTTCCTCTGTCAGCCCTTTTTTTCTTTTAAACTTGCTGATCACAAAGAAAATGTAATAGCATTTCCTGGAAGAAAATAGATGACTGCATTATAGACCACAGGTTGTTAGCACATGGGACTTTATTGCACAACCCCATACAGTTAAGTAAAGACTTAACAAGGCATTTGGTCTCAAAGTGTAAAGCATGCATTTTCCCCTATTTTGCTTGGCAGGAAATTAAGTGAATAGTTTTGTGATCCAAAAAAGAGATTCAGTTAGTTTGAGATGTTTGCTGGCATGAGGTTGTATTCAGGAGCACCTTGCCAAAGATTACCAATGGCTTGCTTTTGTAAATGGACATTAAAGATTCTTTGGTTAGCTCTCATTAAAATAAGGGCCTTTTTGCTCTTATATTCTCAGCTAGATTTTAATTTTTAATGAGTGTGTTTATGCCAATTAGCCTTTATTTTCTAGTTTAGTCATAATTCTACTTTTCCCTTTAATGTAAATTTTCCTTAATTTTTTTCCAGTTGCAAAAGTGTAATATAATTGTTGCAACAGGTAAAAAAGTCCAAACATGATTAAAGAAAAAGTTACTGATCTCTCCTCCCTGTCTCTTTACTATCATATGGAATTCAAGGTCAGTGAGCCTTGTGAAGGACCCTCAGGTTTTTAATTTTTTTTATTATTATTATTATTTCTTTTGGTGAGGAAGATTGTCCCTGAGCTAACATCTCTTGCCAGTGTTTCCCCTTTTGCTTGAGGAAGATTGTCCCTGAGCTAACATCTGTGCCAGCCTTCCTCTATTTTGTATGTGGGTTCCCACCACAGCCTGGCTTGATGAGCAGTGTATAGGTCTGTGTCCAGGATCCAAACCTGTGAACCCCAGGCCACCCAGTTGGTGCACACAAAGTTAACCATTATGCCATTAGACTGGCTCCGTGACCTCCATGTTTATACAAATGTTTATGAACATAGGATGTGGGGGTTGAAGGAGATTTGGTTGTGTTTATTTTGTTGATTGGTTGGTTTGTGAAACAAAAAGAGATGGCATTATATACATTATTCTACAACTTGATATATTCATTTTATAATATGTCTTGGACTGTTCTCTGGATTAGTAAATATTCAGTAGAGTTCTTTGTGTATTGTATTCCCAAAGGCAGAAATCGCATATAGGCACATCTCCCCTCAAGTAATATGGAGTATAATGTATGTATGGTTTTGATCAGTGATTTGTGTATTTAGATGTGTAATTTACATTGTAAAAATTGGAATCTCTACTTGTTCTCATTTGTAGGTTATTGTATTTGCCTTCTGTAGATAATTTATCAGTTAATTCTTTTGTAGTTATTATTTCTCTGCAGCTTTTTGTTATTACTCAATTTCTTCCTGAAGAAGACCAAAGAATCCTTCACTATATGCTTTATTCTCTGGAGCATTATGCTTTATGTCTTTGTCGATGACGGAAGAAATTATTTTTTTCTCAGTGACATTTTATTTAGATTTTGCCAACTTCCGTCAGCTTTTTCAAGCTGATTGATTCTATTATTTGTGATTATATGTTCCTAGGACTAATAGGCTTAATGATATGCACCATTTAAAGTATCTGTCCCTCCCCAACTCTTTTCTTTTTCCAGTGGGGTTATATAGTTGAATTTAAGTAAGTTAGTGCTAATATGACATAACTTTCTTTAGATACACCTCATTCTTTTTTCTTTTTTTATTGAGGTATAATTGACATATAACTTTGTACTAGTTTTAGGTGTACAACATAATGATTCAATGTTTGTATATCTTGCGAAATGATCACCTCAGTAAGTCTAGTTAACGTCTGTCACTATATATAGTTACAGAATTTCTTTTCTTGTGATGAGAACTTTTCACATGTACTCTTAGCAGCTTCCAAATATGCAGTACAGTATTAGCTATAGTCGCCATGCTGTGTATTATATCCCCATGACATTTATTTTATAACTAGAAGTTTGTACCTTTTGACTACTGTCACCCATTTTGCCCACTCCCAGACCTCATTCTTTTTCTTTATTTTTATTGAGGTTATGATAGTTTACAACATTGTGAAATCTCAGTTGTATGTTATTATTTGTCAGTCACCATATAGCTACGCCCCTTCACCCTTCATGCCCACCCTGCACCCCTCTTCCCCCTGGTAACCACTAAATAGTTCTGTTTGTCCATGTGTTTGTTTATCTTCTACATATGTGTAAAATCATACAATTTTTATCTTTCTCTGTCTGGGTTACTTTGCTTAGCATAATATCCTCAAGGTCCATCCATGTTGTTGTGGGTATGACAATTTTGTCATTTGTTTATGGCTGAGTAGTATTCCATTGTGTATATATATACCATATCTTCTTTATCCAATCATCAGTCAGTGGGCACTTGTGTTGCTTCCACATCTTGGCTATTGTGAATAATGCTGCAGTGAATGTAGGGGTGCATAAGTCTCTTTGACTTGTTGATTTCAAGTTCTTTGGATAGATAACCAGTAGTGGGATAGCTAGGACATATGGTATTTCTATTTTTAATTTTTGGAGTAATCTCCATACTATTTTTCATAGTGGCTGCATCAGTTTGCATTCCCACCAGCAGTGTATGATGGGTCTCTTTTCTCCACAACCTTTCCTACATTTGTTAATTTTTGTCTTGGTAATTCTAGCCATTCTAACGGGTGTAAGGTGATATTTTAGCATTTCCCTGATGATCAGTGATATTTAGCATCTTTTTATGTGCCTGTTGGCCATCTGTATATCTTCTTTGGAGAAATGTCTGTTCATATCCTCTTCCCATCTTTTGATCGGGTTGTTTGACTTTTTTGTTGTTGAGTTGTGTGAGTCTTTATATATTATATATTATGGAGATTAACCCCTTGTCACATATATGATTTGCAACTATTTTTTCCCAGTTCGTAGGTTGTCTTTTCATTATGATCCTGATTTCCCTTGCCTTATAGAAGCTCTTTAGTCTGATGAAGTCCCACTTGTTTATTTTTTCTTTTGTTTCCCTTGTCCATAAGACATGGTGTTCAAAAAGATCCTTTTAATACTGATATCAAAGAGTGTACTGCCTATATTTTCATCTAGAAGTTTTATGGTTTCAAGTCTTACCTTCAAGTCTTTGATCCATTTTGAGTTTATTTTTCACACCTCATTCTTTTTAATTGCTACACAGGAGCTCCAGTACAACATTAAAGAGAAATTTGAGAAAACAAAAAAGGTAGGGGAGGAGGGACAGCTTTACTTTTTTCCTTCTAAACTTTTTCTGGCTAGGAGCTTCAGTATGATGTTAAATAGAAGTGGTGAGTGTAGATGTATTAGTCAGGATTCTCCAGAGAAACAAACAGAACCAATAGGATGTGTGTGTGTGTGTTTGTTTAAAGAATTGGCCCACATGATTATGGAGTTGGTGAAGTCTCATGATCTGCAGGGTTACTTGGCAAACTTGGAGACCCAGGAGAGCTGTTAGCTTAGTTCTAGTCTAAGTCTAAAAGCCTGAGAACCAGGAAAGCCTTTTATGCAATTCCTGTTGAAGGTCAGCAGGCTCAAGACCCAGGAAGAACTGATGTTTCAGTTTGAATGGAAGGCAGGAGCTGATGTCTCAGTTAGACATCCAGGCAGGAAGAATTCTTTCTTAATCTGAGGTGGGTCAGCCTTTTTGTTCTGTTCAGTTCTTCAACTGATTGCATTAGGGAGGGCACTCAGCCTTAGTCAGTATGCTATTCAAGAGCTAATCTTATCGAAAAACACCCAGAATATCTGGACACCCCAAGGCCCAGTTAAGTTGACACATGAAATTAACCATCAAAGTAGACATCATTGTTTTCTTCTTAATCTGAAAAGAAAGCATTCAGTCTTTCAACTTTAACTATAATGTTAGCTGTAGGTTTTTCATAGATGCCCTTTATTCAAGAAATCTTCTTTCTACTTTGCTGAGAGTTTTTATTCTGAAAAGGATAAAAAAGGTGCACTTTGCCAAATGCTTTTTCTATTTATTGAGATGATCATATGGTGTTTATTTTTTTGTCTGTTAATTTGATTGATTTTCAAGAGTGGAAACCAATGTTGTGTTTCTGAAATATGCTCCCTGAAATGTAGCAGCCTTTTTATATTTTATATTTTGCTGGATTCAATTTATTAATATTTTGTTATGGATTTTTGTGTCTATGCTCATGGGAGTATTGGTCTGCACTTTTCTTTACATATAATGTTTTTTGCTGATTTTGGTATCGGAATAATGTTGGCCTTATAAATTGAGTTGAGAAGGCTTCCCCTTCTCAGTTTTCTGAACAAGTTTATGTAGGATTGGTATTATTTCTTCCTTAAATGTTTGGTGGTATTTACTCTCAGCCACCTGAGCTTGGAGTTTCCTTTGTGGGAAGGTTTTTAATTAGATATTTAATTTCTTTAATGGATGTATATAGAGAAGGATTTTCTGTTTCTTTTGTGTAAGTTTGGTAATTTTTGTCTTTTGAAGAATTTGTTTTAAGTTGTTAAATTTATTGGCCTTAAGTTCATAATAGCCCCTTAAATTAGTTTTCTATTGCTGTGTAACAAATTATCACAAACCTAGGCGCTTAAAACAAGATTTGTTTATTAGCTCACATTTCTTTGGTCAGAAGTCTGAGCATGGTCTCGCTGGGTTCCTGCTTATGCTCTTACTAGATTGAAATCCGGGTGTTAGTTGGGCTGCATTCCTTCCTGAAGGCTCTGGGGAAGAATCTACTTCCAAGGTGATTCAAGTTACTGGCGAAGTTCAGTTCCTTGCGGTTGTAGGACTGAAGCTCTCATTTCCTTGCTGGCTGTTTGCTGGTGATTATTCTTAGTTACTAGAGTCGTTTTTCAGCAGCTGGCTCTGTGGCTCTCTCCATTTTTAAATGTGGAAACAGGATTTCCCCAGCATCTAATCTTTATGCTTTGAATCTCTTGCAAAGAGAGCCTGGTTCCTTTTAAGGGCTCACCAATGGGTCGGGCCCATGAAAGACAATCTCCCTTCCTTAAAGTCAACTATACCACATAGTATAACCTAATCACAGGAATGAAACCATTATCTTTACAGTTCCAGAGATTTTACAGGGCACATAATTCTCTGGAGTATGTAATGAAAAGCCTAGGTGGTCAATGAAGATTCATTACTCTGCCTGACTGGCACTTGACTGTCTTTCAATCCTGTGAGAGTGCTTACACTTCTGTAGCATACAGCTTCTTGGTTAGTCTTTTCCCAGCCTTGTGGCATTTCACTTTTCAGGTGTACATCTTAATATTCAGCAGAAGCCTGAACTCAGTGCTGTCCCAAAACTAGAAGATGGCATTAGTGTAGTCAGAGCTCAAAATGCCTTCTAATTATAGCTTTTGTGGGAAAGGGGTCTTGTACCTCACAAAGAGAATGAGGATCTCCCTCTCCACTTTTTTTTTTGTGGTTATTTTCTCTGTTCTCATTTGCCCCAGTCTCTAAGAAGTCCTGTGGCAAGAGCAATGGGGACAGACCTAAAATGTAGAGAGTTGAACCTTCCTCTCTTAGGAAGTTAGGGGAGTTGTAGCTCCAAGAGAATGGTGTAAATCCTCCTTGGCTTCCTCCCTACCCCCCTTTCTGTTCTTCTGCTGTTTGGCATAGTTGCAGGAAGTGCACGTGAATAAAACCTTAGCTTTCTGGCTGAGTGACAAGAAAAGAAGAGCCCCAGGCAACCAGACATACGTGGATGATTGCAGAGTGGGAAGAGCTCAGGAAAACAACCCCTTAAAGTTGTTTATGCTTATAGGTTTCTTCCTGAGCTGTACATATGTGGATCTGAGTTTTAACTGCCTACATACTTTCAGAACTGAACTGTGGTGTGGACTACCACCCAAGTCTCAGACTGGTCATTGTATAGTGCACACATAGGACAAATCCAAATAGGCCTGCAGAGGATTTGAATAGTGAACCGGTATTGGAACCACTGCGTACAAGAAGGCTTGTTGGAACTTGCAGCCTGAACCTAACCATTGTCTCCTAAAACAAACATATTAACGTTCTCTGTAGGATATAAACAAGACCCAGAATTTTATACCATAATGGTCAAAATGTCTAGGATGCAATACAAAATTAGTTGGCTTATAAAGAACTAGGAAAATCTCAAGTCATATGTAATGATAATCAACAGATATCAATGCTGAGATGACATAGATATTGAAATTATCTCACAAAGATGTCAAAGCAGTTATTATTAAAAATGTTCCAACAATTAAGGGCAAACATAATTGAAAGGAGTGGCAAAATAGAAAGTCTCAGGCAAGAAATAGAAAATATAAGGAGGAACCAAGTGGAAAATTTAGAGCTGAAAAATAATAACTAATTAAAAAACTGAACTAGTGGAATGATAATGAGAAAGGAAGGAGTTGGTGAACTTGAAGATTAATCAATAAAAAACTTCCAGTTTGAACAATAGAGAGAAAAATTGGGGAGAGAAAACTCTACAGAGCCTCAGATACCTGTGCAGCAATATCAGAAGATCTAACATTTGTGTTATCTGAGTCCTAGAAAGAAAAGAGAAAGAGTACAGTTCATAAAAACTGTTTAAGGAAATTATTACTGTAACCTCTCCAAAGCAGGCAAAAGACATAAATAGAACAGATTTAAGAATCTCAGCAGACCCCAAAGAGGATAAACCCATAGAATTCCAAGCCCAGATACATACCATAATGCACTTATTAGTCATAAATCATAACACCTCATAGTCTTGTTGTATGCCTCAGCACTCCTAACCTGTTAAAATATTTATAACCTGAGGAAAGAAAGAAACTGTATCTTAATCTTTTTATCTCAATGCCTGGAACACTAATTAAATATTTGGGCAATGAATTAATACATTTCAATGTAACTATCTCTTAACATCTTTGTGTCCTTAGTTGAAGGTAGCAGATGACTCCTCCCATAAGCCAGAACAAATCTGCCACTTTACAAAGTGATACTTGATGAAACCATGGGAATTTCAGCCTAGTCATGCTACTGATCTTTTTTGTGTTCATCAAAGGCAAAGTATAGTGGATTTTGGCAGTATTGTTGAACAAGAAGGAAATTAGGTGTCAAAGCCCAACACAGAACCTTTTTTTTTTTTGAGTACTTTATTTTTATTTATTTATTTTATTGAGGTCATAATCGTTTATAACATTGTGAAATTTCAGTTATACATTGTTATTTATCAGTAACCATGTGTATGTGCCCCTTTACCCCTTATGCCTACCCTCCAACTCCCTTACCCTCTGGTGACCACTAATCAGTTCTCTTTGTCCGTGTGTGTATCTTCTACATACGAGTGAAATCGCACAGTGTTTGTCTTTCTCTGTTTGGCTTATTTCACTTAACGTAATACCCTCAGAGTCCATCCATGTTGTTGCAAATGGGACAACTTTGTCACTTTTTATGGCTGAGTAGTATTCTATTGTATATAAACACCACATCTTCTTTATCCATTCATCAGTTGATGGGCACTTGGGTTGCTTCCATGTCTTGGCTTTTGTGAATAATGCTGCAATGAACATAGGGGCACATAAATCTCTTTGAATTGTTGACTTCAAGTTCTTTGGATAGATACCCAGTAGTGGGATACCTGGGTCGTATGGTATTTCTATTTTCAATATTTTGAGAAATCTTCATACTGTTTTCCATAGTGGCTATACCAGTTAGCATTCCCACTAGCAGTGTATGACAGTTCCCTTTTTTCCACATCCTCTCCAACATTTGTTATTTTTTGTCTTGATGATTATAGCCATTCTAATGGGTGTAAGGTGATATCTCAGTGTAGTTTTCATTTGCATTTCCCTCACAATTAGTGATTCATGTGCCTGTTGGCCATCTGTATATCTTCTCTGGAAAAATGTCTGTTCATATCCTCTGCCCATCTTTTGATCGGGTTAGTTGTTTTTTTCTTGTTGAGTTGTATGAATTCTTTATATATTTTGGAAATTAACCCCTTGTTAGGTATATGATTTGCAAATATTTTCTCCCAGTTGGTGAGTTATTTTTTGTTTTGTTGATGGTTTCCTTTGCTGTGCAGAAGCTTTTTAGTCTGATGTGGTCTCATTGTTTATTTTTTCTTTTGTTTCTCTTGCCTTGAGTAGACATGGTATTTGAAAAGCTACTGCTAAGACCAACGTCAAAGAGCATGCTGCCTGTGTTTCTTGAAGGAGTTTTATGGTTTCGAGTCTTACCTTCAAGTCTGTAATCCATTTTGAGTTAATTTTTGTGTATGCTGTTGCTGCCAGGGGCCTGGGTTCTTGTACTGGTAGAGCTGTTGTTCGGGCTGCTGCTGCTGAGGGCTAGGCCACAGGTTCTGCTCTGATTTCTGAAGCCTCAGGTCACAGGTGCCACCTGCCACTGCTAGGGTAGGGACTAAGCCACAAATGTTGTTGCTGGTCCTGTAGCGTCTGGCCAGTGTGCTTTGTGAGACCGCAAGTCAGGGCACCCTGTTCCTGCTGGGAATATCTGAGTTTTGGTTGCTGTCCCCACTGCTGGAAAGACCAGCGCCACTGCCAGGGCAGTAGAAGGGGGCTGGGTTGCTGGCACTGCTCTGTGTGTGTCCTGAAGCCTGAGGACATGTGTGGCACTTGCCATGCTGAGGAGGGGCAGGGGCCAAGCCATAAATAAGTGCCTTTGCATCCTGTGGTTGCTGGCGTGTGTGCTAGTATGAGGATCCCCATTTTGGATCGCCACTTCCGGAGGAGGGAGAGGGAGCTGGTCTCCTAGTTCCACTGCCTCCTAGAGATCCAGTCCACCAACCTTTAGATATATTGAGGCATGGATCCCTCAGGCGTTCTCGTGTGCTGTTCAGGGAGTCCTTTGTTGGTCCATAGATGTCAGACTGGTTGGAACTTAGAGGAGAGAGACAAAGGGAACAACTCACTCTGCCGTGATGCTAATATCGCTATCCTGTTGAACTCCTTTTAAGATAAGATTTGGTACAATGGGGGCGAACCTTTCCTAACCTCCTGATAAATTAAAACTCCCATCTGTAGTGTGTTTTCAAACTGATGCTCAGTCTTCCTGAGATATATTAGGAAGGAAAAGAAGACTTGGAAATCTGGGTTTTGCGCTCTTTCTTCCTACCTTCCATTTAATTTTACTAACACTAAATGCCATTTATTGAGCATTTCCTGATGGGGCTATTTCTTAATTGCTGAGCAAATAATTGTTTTATAGTTCTTACAGGCAACTGAAATTTTCTTTAGAGAATAAAGTAATTATGAAAATAAACAATTGTGTATCAATATGCTTTCTCTTATTCTGTCTTGGCTGTTATAAATACTAGTATTGTTGGTTGCTCATAGTTTAGATACTTTGGGTATAGCATAAAGATAGATACAAAGATTTCCTAAATGTGCTGTTATATGTAAGTCCATCTTTGTAATTATCCTTATCATCTTCTTTACAAACTAAAAATGAAAGTCCCCAGACTTTTTGCCTAATTTCTGTGAACACAAGGAAATATCATTTAAAGTGGTTTAGAGACGTGGACTTAAACAAAAGTTGCCTAGGCTATGGCTATTCAATCTTGAAACTGTTTGTTTAAAAATGGGAAGACAAACCTAAATGATTGTTTTTAAAAAGGAATACCAAAAAAAAATTTCCGTTTCCTTCTTACTTTTGTTACTTTGAATGAGTTTTGGGTTGATTGTGGGCATTTGGTCGTATATCTGTTTATAGGATCTTAAATTTAGATCATCCAGCTATTTTATGTGATGCTTTGTAGAATATTAATTATTAAATATTTTAAAGATAACATTATAAAATAAAATCCAAGATCACTTAAGACAATGACAAATCACCAATATTCTTGCTATCCTACTACTTTTATTTGTATTCTTTTCTTTACACACTCAACATGTGAATATGCTTTTGATGAGTATATATAATATTTTATTTCATGTTTTATTTGATTACATCATAAATAATTTTCCCCTTTTATACAGTGTAGGTTTCATGATACATTGAAAGTAAGAGACATAGAGTATCTAAGTAGATGCTGGTACCATTCTCGTTGTGGTAGAGAAAATAGGTGATTATGGTTAGTTAGTTTCTAAGGAAGAGTTTTGTTTGAGTTTTATATGGGAGAGACTTGCATAGGTTTATAACCTGCTGGGGAGAGAGATTTTTTCCCCAGTGCAGAGGAGCAAAGGAGCAAGGTCTAAGTACTTGGAAAGTTGGAACAAGGTGGAACCAGGAACCCTGACTAGAAGGAATGCCCTTTTTGTTGTGAAGTTGAATGGAATCAGTTCTGTGTTCAGATAAAAATTCCTGGTGGCATGAGAGTTTACTGTATTTTTAGTAATCCTGTGTAATCCCTATTACTTACTTTACTGTGTTAAATAATCGATATGTATTTGAAATAATCAATTTTCTTCTTTTAGCTTCATTTTTTTTAAAGATTTTATTTTTCCTTTTTCTCCCCAAAGCCGCACAGTACATAGTTGTAGATCTTTTTTTTTAGTTGTGGGTCCTTCTGGTTGTGGCATGTGGGATGCCACCTGAGCATGGCTTGATAACTGGTGCCATATCCGCACCCAGGATCCGAACCAGCAAAACCCTGGGCCACCGTAGTGGAGTGCACGAGCTTAACCACTCGGCCATGGGGCTGGCCCCTTAAAATTTTTTTAAAGGAAAATTTCAAACATACACAAAAGTAGAGAGATAATATAATCAACTTCTATGAACCCATCACTTGGCTTCAGTAGTTATTCTGACAGCTTTTTAATAATTTTTCTTTTTAATTATCTTTTTAATGATTTTGAAATATTTAACCCTTTAATCCATCTATGTTTATTTTGCAGGAGTTAGATTACTGAATACTATTTATTAAAGTAAGCCATCCTTACCCTGTTATATTATGAAGTGTTTAGTTTACTAGCCTGTAGTTCTTTTTATGCCAGTATAACATCATTTAAATTATCTTAATAGGTTTTAAACTCATATAATTGTAATATATTATGAATATTTATAATAATTTAAAAAATTAATGGTATCAATATTTAAAATTTTGTATTACAATTTACTGTGTTTTAATATCTTTGGATAAGAGATTCTTGGGTTTAGCTTCATTTTCAAAATTAGGATAGTCACTCTTTTAACAAGTCAAAATTTTTATTGATAAGCTTTTTTAAAGATTTTATTTTTTCCTTTTTCTCCCCAAAGCCCCCCAGTACATAGTTGTGTATTCTTCGTTGTGGGTTCTTCTAGTTGTGGCATGTGGGACGCTGCCTCTGCGTGGTCTGATGAGCAGTGCCATGTCCGCGCCCAGGATTCGAACTAACGAAACACTGGGCCGCCTGCAGCGGAGCGCGCGAACTTAACCACTCGGCCACGGGGCCAGCCCCTTGATAAGCTTTTTTAAATTAAAGAAAGACAAACCTAGTAATTGCACATATGTATTCATTCGTTCAGTAAATATTTATTGAGTACTACTGTGTGCTCTGATTCTAATTCTAATTCAGAGTTCTAACTCTAGTTTTAGAATTCTAATGCTAATTCAGATGTGACTGGTTGACTAATGTCACATCTGAATAAATCAATATAAAAACCTTTTACCTTAAAATGCTTTTACCTTAAAGTATGTCATTGAGTTAGTTTCTGTGCTTTAGTACTGTTTTTAGTTCTACTTTTACTGCTCATTTTTAAATTGGAGATAATTAGTCATGTCTTTTAAAAAAACTATATAAATGACTGAGTAAAATTTTCTGGGACATTTTACATATGTCTTGCTTCACTCTGGACCTGAGTCTTTAGGAAAAAATGAAAGACAGCGATTTGTAGCATAATCGTAACTATGGCTAGAATAGCTTTAGTTGGCTCTAGGCTTATAATGACAAATTCATAAATTATTAAGAAGTAGAGAGAGACTTTGGAGACATTTTGTCTGCATCTGCTTTCTCAACTATACAGAAGAGTAAGACAAGGCCCCGAGTAAATGAAGTCAGTGGAAGCAAGCATATGATAGTAGTTTTTATACTTATAGTTTTGGTTTCTTTAGACCCATTTATACCATTGAGACCCCTGGTATTTTTTAGATGGCCTACGCAGTAAGTGAAAAATAGGTTAAGCTAACAGTTTAAAATGTGAATAATTTACTGATTAATTTCAGTCTGATGGTTCTGTGGACAGGTAGGCTTTTTTAGAGTTGGTGTGCTTCTCCCAGTATATGTTTCTTCATTCTCCAAAATAGAGGTGTTTCAGTGGTGCAATATTCATGATTCTGTGTTTGTTTTTGTCTCTCTCGTTACAGGTTCACGTCAGAGCTGGCCTTTTTCATGGTACTGAACTTCTGTGTAAAACCATCGTAAGCTCAGAGATATCAGGGAAAAATGATCACATTTGGAATGAACCACTGGAATTTGATATTAATACTTGTGACCTGCCACGAATGGCTCGATTATGTTTTGCAGTTTATGCAGTTTTGGATAAAGTGAAAACAAAGAAATCAACTAAAACTATTAATCCCTCTAAATATCAGACCATCAGGAAATCTGGGAAAGTGGTAATTATATACTTATATACTAACATCTGAAAAAATTTTTATAATGGAATAATTTTAAGACCCTTTGAAAAAATTGAATAATAGAAGTAAAATTAAATCATATAACTTTGATCCCTAAGAAGTGATTTCAAAAAGACAATAAATCTCCATTTTTATGTCCTGTTCATTCGTTTCTTCTTTTGGCAAATTTATTTTAGTAAATATACTATAAGTGTTATAAATGTAATACTTTTTAGCATATATAGTTAAAAAAGAATGAGGAGATTTAAAAAATTACAGATCTATAGTCCCTTCACAAAAATTCCAGGTGCCGGATATGTACAGGTCCACAGTCCCTTCATGAAAATTCCACGTGCCAGATATGTTTCAAAATTCAGAATTTTGCACATTTTAGAAAGGTCATTGATTTCTCACTCAACACACCTTGGAGGGTCTGGGACACAAATCTGTAGTCAAACACATCAATATCTACCAGTGAAATACATGGAAATTCAAAATAAATGAGACAAATGACTATTAATTAGCTTCATGTTATTTCTGTCCATGTTTTACTGTCAAATGAGTTACCAAAAAAACTTTAATTTTCAGAGTTTTTTGGATTTTGAAAATGTGGATAAAAGACGGTGGATCTTTTCTGATATTCTCATCTTCCATTTTATATTTTTAGTCTAGTCTTTTTCATTTTTTTCTTAGTTTATAAAAAGTTTTTTTAAGGGATGGGGACATGAGTTTTATACGTTTAAGAAAAATTGGTTACTATATTTATCTATGTGAATTTGTATTCTTTCATTCTTAACATGAGAATGAAAGCATTTCCTCTGGTAATTATCATAGGTTTTTTAAAAAAATAAATTTTAATGTCTAAAAAGTCACAGAAGAGTTGCTTCCTTAGTGTTTTTCTTCCACTGATACAGAATTTTACTCAAAGCATTCGAGTATTTATAAGGTTTTTTGATAAACTGTGACCAAGTTAATTAGTCTGAGTGTCTGAGCGTCTACATAAAAGTCCCATTAGCTTGGTGCTTCCTTTTTAGAAATAGAAATAAATTCTGTAATACCTGAAGACTTGGCCTTCTCTTATGTTAAGATTTGTATGCTTTGAAAGCTTATAAAACATACAACCTGACATTATGTCACACATATTTTCTTGAATCATTAAAAATTCCTCACTGTTGTCAATGGCTATACAATTCTGTTTTTTGGATATACTATTTTATTGTGAGACATTAATTGACTTTTGGGTTTTCTGGAATCATTATAAAGATGTTGAACATTTCCCTATGGATATCTTTTTATTTTCACTGGTGTTTTGGGAATCATCTAGAACTGTAGAAATTTGTAGAACTAACATTATTGAACACAAAGCATGTACATGTTCACACCTTAAAGTTCATTCTTAACATATTTGTGCAATGTTATCTTTTTCAACAGCATTATCCAGTAGCATGGGTAAATACGATGGTTTTTGACTTTAAAGGACAATTGAGATCTGGAGACGTAATATTGCACAGCTGGTCTTCATTTCCTGGTGAGAATTACATCTGAATCCTTAGTGTTAAAGAGTAACTTTTGGCATGTGGAGTAGCTAATGTTTCTTTATGAGTCACTCTTTTTTCCATTTAGTAAAGAAACCATTATTTCGTGTCTTTGTTTATTCTAAAACAGGTTTCCAAAAAAAAAAAAAAAAAAGTGATTTGTATTTGAGTATATTTGTTATGTCAATGCATGTGTTCTCTCTTTAAACATTTTGTTTTTATAGGTTTTTGAGAAATTTTCCTAAGAAATAATGTCT
Organism: Equus quagga; assembly: GCF_021613505.1. Taxonomy (NCBI): domain Eukaryota; kingdom Metazoa; phylum Chordata; class Mammalia; order Perissodactyla; family Equidae; genus Equus; species Equus quagga. Next base: position 172,136,779 of record NC_060267.1, on the reverse strand, counting down.
TCTTTATAACAACCTGTATTGCTCCTAATTGTACTAAATTTCTACACTAATAGAATGAACATGCACCACTGTGGGAGGAATAGACAAAACACTTGTTCTTTAGTTGACTTTAGCCTGAAATTTGAGCTAAGAGGAGCAACATCCACATGCTGTATTTCTCAAATACTAATCAGAGTACACTCAGGGGGAGATGGTTTTATCCCCATTTTACAAATGAGGAAAGTGAAGCTCAGAGATAAGAAATTAGTCATTGTTATATAATTGGTTCAAGCTTAAGATTTGTACAGAAAACTGCTTGACTCATTCCATTATCACATATTGCTTTCCCAAATGTTGGAAATTTTAGTGTAAACTGTGCGTTATAACAGTTGTTTTCTTTTTTTTCTGTCTTCATGGTTGGTTGGTTAGTAAAATTGTGTACTTGCATTTTTAAATTATTTTGTGGGTGACAGGCGTTTGAAAATGTTCATCTGTTAGTGGTTGCTACATGAGAAAGTGTTCTTGGATAATCAGTTATCCGTGAACATATTTATAAACTCCTCACATTCTAATACTTTGTGTGTGTGTATATTGTTTTATTCCTACCCTTTCCTGCATATACCTCCAATAATTTTCACTAATCACATTATTCTCCAAATATAGAAGAGCAGTGTGCATTTACACATTTCTTAAGAGGAACTGTCGTTTTACTGAGTAAAAATTATGCATTTCACCAGTATACTTTTTTGAAAATCTTAATTTAGATTCACACATGTTTTCCACAACACCAAGCAACTTGACTTGTATTTTTAGAAAAATTTTTGGTGGTATTCACTTGGCATGCCATGAACCTGACTTAGTCTTTAACAAAATGTAAGATGAAAAATAATAAATGAACACATTTGCCCTGCATGTATCAACTCTAGAATTATCATATTTATCTCAATAGGATCAAGCCAGAAACAAAGGAACTACTCTATAATCTAGAGTCCCTATGTCATCATTAAAAGATATGTAACCACTTTTATTGGTTGCTTTTGTATCTTTCCAGAATTCTTCATGTATACGGTAGGAAATACAAATGTAGATTTCTGTTTTTCTCCCTATTCTTCCGCAAAATACCACGTTTTGTGCCATGTTCTGCTCTTTGCACTTTTAACCTTGTCTATCTACATAGAGTCTTACTGCTGCTGCTTAAAGCAGAGTTATCTTTTGATGTTATAAACAGTGTTATAATGAATAACCTCGCTTATGTGTGGGTATATATCTAAGATAAATTTCCAGAGGTGGATTTATTGAGTCTAAGAATACATACAGTTTTTTTTTTTTTTAAAGATTTTTATTTTTTCCTTTAGTACATAGTTGTATATTTCTCGTTGTGGGTTCCTCTAGTTGTGGTATGTGGGACGCTGCCTCAGCGTGGTTTGATGAGCAGTGCCATGTCCGCGCCCAGGATTCGAACCAACGAAACACTGGGCCGCCTGCAGCTGAGCGCACGAACTTAACCACTCGGCCACGGGGCCAGCCCCTGAATACATACAGTTTTAATTTTGATCAGTAATCACAAATTGCTCTCCAATAGAGATTGTACCAATTTGTACTCTCCAAAAGTGTCTTTATTTGTGGTCACTTTTAACCAAGATTACCTTTACATGTTTGGGGCTGATAGGAATACAAAAATGCTAACATTTGACTTCAGGTAGGTTACATTTGAAGGACAAATAAGTATAATGCTATTGGATAGCAAGTATAGGATTATAATTTGCTGAGATATCAGCCTTAGAGGTGTATAAATTAGGAGAATTGCTTCTGTTCAGGTGAAAATGGAATCTGTGAGATGTGAGAATATTAAACAAGAGCAGCAAAGGATTAATTATGGAGCTGAAACTTGTAAATACTTTGTAAAGATTTTCTAGCTTTGGGAGATAATTATGAGTGCGCATACTATCTGGACGTTAAACCTAGACCGAATGGACTTTTGTCTTTTATTTCCTCAGGAAGTACAGAGAGAGCAGCTGTGCTAAAAATCAGTAAAGGGAAAGAGAATTTAGTTTGGAGAGGGTAGACTTGAGATTGTAATGCTAACTGTTCTCTCTTCTTGAGTTTATGTCTCTTCACAGTTTACTTATCTGTGAAATGAGAAAGTTATATGAGCTCCAGGGTTTTACGACAACATTGAAATTTTTAGATTCCCGTGCACAGTCCTATGAATGGACCATGTTTCGAGTGGTAGAGAAGAAGAGGGAGGGCACTGAAGAGAGAAGCAGTTGGCGAGATTAAAGGAGTTCCACTTGAATAGAGTGTTACAGAAACTACCAGAGAAGGTTACAGAAATTACCAGAAAAGGTTAACTGTATCAGCAGCTACGGGATAATAAAGGAACATTAACAACATTAGATTTATTAAAAGGAGTGTCATTGATGATTGTCAACATATCAGTTTGGGTATTGTGATGACCGTGGAAATCAGATTACATGTGATTAAGAAATCTATATATGGTGATGTGTCACTTAACGCTGGGGTACGTTCTGAGAAATGCATTCTTGGGTGATTTTGTTGTGTGAACTATAGTAGTGTAGCCTACTACACACTATATATACTAAATTTTTTTGTGAGGAAGATTGGCCCTGAGCTAACATCTGTGCCAATCTTCCTCTGTTTCTTGTATGTGGGATGCTGCTACAGCATGGCCTGATGAGCGGTGTGTAGGTCCACGCCTAAGATCTGCACCTATGAACTCCGGTCTGCTAAAGAAGAGCATGTGAACTTAACCACTATGCCAGCAGGCTGGCCCCTGTATGGTCCTAGTATTAGGGGACCATCATCATATATGTGGTCCGTCATTAACCCAAATGTCGTTATGTGGTGCATGACTGTACAGTAATGAAATAATAACATTTTCTATGGGCCACCTAATTTTGATGGAGGGAGAGCAGTTCCAATTAAGTTTTTTCCAAGATTGAGAATACGTAACAGATTTAAAGAGGTGAGGTAGCCATTAATTTTTGTTAACTTTCTAGTTGCAAAGATGTATATAAACTCATATTCAAATTTTGTGCCAAGCATTAACAGAAAATTCAAGGCTTACTGATATAAATGTCTACTAAACTTCCTTAGATGACACACTTTTTAAGTAATTTTTGTGGTTGGAGTACATTAAATTTCTTAGTTAAGTTTCAAAAACATTTTCTTAAGCATCAAAATTATTTGCATTTTTTAGATGAACTTGAAGAAATGTTGAATCCAATGGGAACTGTTCAAACAAATCCATATACTGAAAATGCAACAGCTTTGCATATCAAATTCCCAGAGAATAAAAAGCAACCTTATTATTACCCTCCCTTCGATAAGGTAAGCTGATTATTTAAAGGGCCATTATGCATGAAATAATTGAATTATTAGTTTCTGGCTCTGTGTTTATAGTTTAAGCTCTCTATTTCTCTTTCAAAATGTCAAATACATTGACAGCTGGGTTCACTGGAAAGATCACTGAACAGGGAGCCAACTCTGTTTAGTCCTGGCTTTGTCTCTGACCAGGGGAGACATGGCATCTCTGGAGTTCAGGTTTCTCATTTATAAAATGAGGACATCATAGTTGTTCTCTGAGGGTCCTTTTCAACTTAAAAGGGCTATACACGCATTCATATGTAACTCTGAACATGTGGATACAGTAAAACATGCCCAGCATGTTGGTTCAGAGACTAAAGACATAATCACTGCTGTGTTAGAGCTGGTATTCGAAGATGATTTTTGTTGAATATTAATATTAGTATGACTTCCTAAGGTACTGTTATTTTTGTAGAATCTACAGCAAGGACTTTTGTTTGTAAAACACATTGCCTTAGTATACAAACTACCTGTCTTGGGAATGAGGAGAGTATCTGTTAGGGGCTGAAAATAGGGCTTTGATAATTTACATGCTAAGAGGGCTAAGCGTTGTGTATCTTCATTTTTGGCATCTTTGTTTCTGCTGTGATTGATACTGATTTTTGTGAGGAAATCTTTGGGCAAATTCTCAGATAATAAACAAGAAGTTTCTTTTATTTCTTTAATCCATTTGAGAACAAGCTAGCTTTAAAATTTGGTATTATACTAAGTAATATTTAGATTAATCTACCTGTTCACTTAATTGTATTTTAACGTTCAGCACTACCAGACCTGTATAGAGTAGATTTTTAAGGTTGTATGTAAATTAAATTTATGTGACTCAATGTTTCTTCCTTTACTTTCATTTTAATTGAATTTTACTCACCTAAGAAGTAGCTTTTTGTTTAAAGTTCTTCTAAATTGTTTTTCTGATCAATAATATACAACCAAATTAAATTTTGTGATTATTACAATAGAAATCTCAAATATGTCAGGAGCTGTATACTTTAGTGTACATTGAGTAGAAAAATGTACCTTTTGATTCATCAATTACATTTATGCCATGGCTTTCTTCCTTAGAATAAAAGTTTTCCATGATGCGTAGCTATCTGTGATACATTTAATAGTTCTAGCTCTGACTATTTTTGTGTTTAATTATGTCAACAATCAGGTATAGTTCATTTTGGATCAAATGAGATGCTTTTTGAGGTATTTTTATAATATAACATACTGTGAAATTATAAGTATTTCAATCTAATACTTCAAGAAAAGTCCAGTTTCTTTAAAATGTTTTATTTCAGCTTTGCTTAATCTACAATGGTCACTAAACTTTCCTTTTGCCTTTATAAAATCCTTTGGAGAGTCTGTCTTTGAAGATCAACTTGGGATGGAGATTTTAGTCTTTAAATATGTATAAATATGTTTATACTTAGTCATTTTCCTTTAATTGTACAATTTATATATTATCTTTGTAAAAACAAATCAAATAATACAGATATAGAGTGAAATTTCTCATTCGTTTTATTTAATGTAACTTTTTTTGTTGTACTCACTTGCAAACATTTTGCTTTTCAAATCAATTTTAATGGTTATTGCTTAATTATTCAAGAATTTGCTTCATTCTTTTCAAGAATCAGAGTCCCTTTTGAACTTAATGAATTTTAAAAATATTTTTAGGCTCTCTCTTGACATTCCTTCTACTTTTGATATCTGTTAATTCAGAAAAAAACATAATGACAAATGACAAAAACATTCTATTTTTAGTAACTCTTACATAGCTGCATTTTCTTAACCAGAATACATTTATCTATATTAAAATACTTTTTTCATGTACATGTGCTAGCCACTACTTATTCTATGTACAGACAGTCTTAGTGCATCCTATGAATCACAGTCCCTTTTAGTAATACCATGGTTTACCAGTGGTCAAGAGTGTGAACATTGGGAATCACTGCATAATATTGTTTTGCATTAGAAATTCATGTTTACATTATAAAGAGTGGAAATGACAGACCATATTACTTCCTTGTAGTCTAAGTACAAGTGTAGTGATTTACACTTAAAATTTTACAAATATGCGGCCAAAATTTAATTAAAAATTTTTTTTTGAACAGATTATCGAAAAGGCAGCTGAGATTGCAAGCAGTGATAGTGCTAATGTATCAGTAAGTATCAAGGTTTTAAAATGGCCCTTTCTTATTATAAAGTTGTGCTCATTATTAGTTACCTTCATCTCGTTTATGGTAATGAACTTTCAGAAGACCATAGTCATATGCAAGAACAGTCGGTGAGTGTGCATATGTACATACTAATGTTTTGTTAAGTAGCAGCTGTGTGTAGGTGGTGTGTGTTCAGTGGTAAGCCGTTTTCTGATACAGGCATGAGTTCAATAGCTAGTGTGTAAGAGATGTTAGACACCTCATAGATTAACTGTTGTTATTCAGTTGAAGGAGGAAGCTCTAATTTTATTTATTTCTCTCATGTAACAGCAGATATAATCAGGCCAGGCTTCTCAGTGGTGGGGACCCAGGTTTCTTCCATCTTGGTGCTTTGCCATGTTTAACATGTAGTGTCTATCTCATGGTTTAATATTGGCACTTGAGCTTCCTACATTGCTCCATCCCAGCCAGCAGGAACAGGAAAAGCACGACTAGAGACCACACACATTCTTTTTGAGAATATCATTAATGTGTCTCATTTCTGTCACATATCGTTAGCCAGAACTTAGTCACATGGCCATACCTAACAACAAGTGAGCCTGGGAATTGTAGTCTTTAGCTGGGCAGTCATGTGCTAAGAGTAAGAGATTCTAGTTACTAAAGCAAGAGGAGGAGAATGCATATTCAGGGAGAAACAGCAGTCTCTGCCACTCACACTGTTCCCATTGTTTCTGCCCAGAGACTACAAAATAGTTACTTTATTTACCTTGCTTGCAATATATATATTATTTCTACTATCTATACTTTTTAATTTAAAATTTTTTCTAGTTTAAAACGTTGCTGAGTTCTAATCTGATATTCTCTCTTTGTGTCATCAGTTTACAACTTTTAAGTGTCTTCAGTAAAGCCATTCTACATAGAATGGTAATTATATAGGGGCCAGGAGGCACGATGGAGATGATGTATATGTTTTTGTCGTTTGCACAAAATCACAGCACTGTTTCACGTTGGCTAGTTCAGAAATGCCTGGCCTAGTCTGTTCTTCTGCTTTGCCATTAGAGTTCTCAGAAACTTCCATAGCCCCGCAGGGCAAGTCATCTGCTACTACAAATACTTTGAGTGGTTCTCTTTAATGAAACAAAAGAAGTTTATAACGACTATACACTTATCAGCTTGTCAGGCAATTAGTGAAACAGATCATATAGTTTAAGTTTAAGAGGTAACAGTTATATAGGGATATCTTCATTCTAATGCCTCTTTTTAGTTACCTTTTATTAGTCTTAGTATTGCTTGTTGAACATCAGAAACATAAATTAAGTTTTACTATTTCTACTGGAATCCACTACTAGATTACAGGGTTTTCTCCTTGCTGAGGATGCAGTATTGTTACCCAGGTTTGATGTACTTTTGTTTTTGCTGAGGAAGATTTACCCTGAGCTAACATCCATGCTTATCTTCCTCTATTTTTTAGTATGTGGGCCACCTGCACAGCATGACTGCCAGCAGAGCAGTGTAGGTCTGCGCCCAGGCCGCTGAAGTGGGGTGGCGCTAAACTTAACCATTAGGCCACTAGGGCTGGCCCTACTTTTTTTTTTTTTTTTCCATTGGGCACATAGTACAATTAATGAATTGTGAAACCAAAAATGAAAGTTTTTTTTCTGTAATCCCCACCTGCTTTCCTCCTCAGAGATAGCTGTGTAAATAGCTAGCTAATAGATAGCTACAAGCTATCCAACTTAATACTATATATGCACTTAGATACCTTTATGTGTAAATATGTATGTCCTTTTTTTAAATAAATGAGATCTTTATGTACATAATTTTTCCCTTTTTCTTTTAATGCATTTTGTGGATCTTGTCGTGTCTTCATGAAGAGGTCCACTTCTCTCTTTTTAAAGCCTTCTTAACATTCCATGGGATTAATTATTAGTAACCATTAGTTATTAAACATACATACTCCTACTCATGGATGTTTTGCTTATGTCCAAATATTCTCTACTAAAACAGTGTTTCAATGAATATTTTGTACATTCTTCCTTTTACATTTGTGTATTTTGTAGGATGTATTCCTAGAAATGAAATTATTAGATCAAAAGATATGTGCCTTTTTCATAAGAATTTTGCCAAATTGCATAGCCTGAAAGATGTAAAATTTACAACCCTGCCCACATTGTGGAAGAGTTCCTATATTTTTGCATTTCTGCCAACCCTTTTAATATGTCAATCCGGTGGATAAGAAAATGGTGTCACATAACTTTAACCTGCATTCCCTTGTTACTAGTCAGGTTCGGGTTTGTTTGCTTTTTAAATTTCAGTAATCTTTTAAAAGATTTCTGATTATTTCTTTTTTGTGACTATAAAGTCACCTTAGTTCTCTCTGAGGAATTAAATAATCTTGTTTTTAAAGTGGTCTTGCTTCTTTTGGCATCTGTCTTTCTTCATATTGGTTTTTCTCAAATGTTTGATGATTCTTAGTTGAGCTCTTTTTATATTTCTGACTCTCTGGTTGTCTGCCTATTCCCTGTAACCTACTTTCAGTAACTGTAGGAGTTAGAGTAGACTGTGTTGACTGCTGGGGTCTCCTGTATGTGAAGATTTCTATACCTTCTGGGATTAAGTGGTTCCCTAGGTCTCAGTACCCATGCTCCTCACTTCAGTCTGGGGTCAGTGCCGTTGCTGTTTCAGCTCAGCACAGAGGAAGGGGCATGCCTGATCAAAGCCGCTGCTCCACCTGCTGATCCCTTGATGATCTTCCTGATAATTCTCCCTGGCCTCCTCTCACCTCTTGTATCCTTTGATTCTGAGCTGTGTTCCCCTAGAGCTGTGTTTCTTACTACTACATGGATCTTAGCAGATCTGATCCCTGGTTCTATCTGCTTTCTTTCATTGAAGGATTCCTGTGTTAGATACTCTTTCTCTTTTCCAGAGCTGTTACTGATTAGTATTTTTTAAAAGATGTTTATCTTTTCTGACACTTGTTTCTTTTGAATGAGAGGAATGAAGAGAACTTGTTCTCATTCCACTGTTATAGTCCACTATTCACGTACATGCCAAGAGCAGGTTACATTCCTTAATAAGATCATGGTAAGTTGACTTGTTGAATTGTTTGTGTGTGTGTGTGTACATTTATAGGTATATATATTAAAGATATATTATGTATATATATATATATATTATGTGCACATACAATTCCTCAGGCAACTTTACCATCATCTTACTAAGGGACTTAAATCTGCTCTTGGAATTAAAAAAAAAACTTAATTGTAGTAAAATACACATAACATAAAATTTACCATCATTTTTAAGTGTACAGGTCAGTGTACACTTAAAGTACACTAAGTATATTGTGAATATCCTTAACACATTAAGTGCAACTGATCTTCAGAACTTTTTTATCTTGCAAAACTGAGACTCTACATCCATTAAACAATTCCCCATTTTCCCCTTCCCTCAGCCCTTGACATCCACTATTCTAATTTCTGTCTCTATGAATTTAACAATACCTCATAAATGGAATCATACATTATTTTATCTTGTGACTGAGTTCACTTAGCAAAGTGTCTAGAGATTTTCTTGGTTGTCACAACTCAGGGGAGGGTGCTTTTGGTATCTATTGAGTAGAGCTCAGGGCTGCTGCTCAACTCTCTACAATGCACAAGAACATCCTCCTACAACAAAATATCGATAGCACCGAGGCTGAAAAATGCTGCTCTAATCTAAAACATCTGTGTTGTAAATAAAGTTTGTCTTATTTTCATACTGCAGAATCTCAGGCACAAAATCTTCATGGCTGGCTTTGGAGAATGCAGAGGAGAATGCAGTCTTTAGTGCAGAGGTTCTAGGGATCTACCTAGAATGTTTTCTTAGTAGAATGATTCAGAATCTTGACAGCCTTCAGTTTTAGGGAAAGGAAATATCAAACGTTTAAAAAAGTATTTCAAAGTTACTGAAAACTTGCGAGAAGAGTACAAAGAATTCCCATATGGCCTTCTTTCAGCTTCCCCAACTGTTGACATTTTACCACATTTGTTTTATCAATTTATGTGTGTGTGTATGCATTTTTTTCTGAATCATTTGAGATTAAGTGGTATACATCATGCCCTTTTACCCCTTAATTCTTCAGTATGTATCTCTTAAAAACAAGGACATTCCCACACTTAACCAGAATCCATTCATAAAAATCAGGGAAATAATATTGATACACTTCTATTGTCTAATCCACACATTACATTCAAATTCAGCGAATTGTCTCAATAATGTCCTTTATAGGTCCAGGATCCAACTGAGGATTACTTTCATTGCCATGTGTCTTTAGTTTTCTTTGTTCTAAAACAGCTCCTCAGTCTTTTCTTATCTTTGACTTTCACATTTTTTAAGAATATAGGCCAGTTACTTTGTAGAATGTCACTCAATTTGGATTTGCCTAATGTTTTGTCATGATCAGATTCTAGCTATGCATTTTTAGCATGAATACCGTAGAAGTGGTGGAGTGTTCTTACTGCATTTTATCAGGAGGTGAGCTGTGTCAGTTTGTCTCATTACTATTGATGTTAATTGTTATTACTTGATTAGGATAGTGTCTACTAGGTTTTTCTACTATAAAGTTAATGAGTATTTTATGGGAGGATATTTTACGTCAAACTTTCACCCACTTGTTCTAATATTTATTAATCCATCTTGCCTGAATCAGTATTATTACAATAGTTTGCTAAGTGCTGATTTTCAAATTTGTTTTTCCTGTTGGATTTATTAGTTGGCTGATGCCATAGGGTAGAGGTTTCTTGACTACCTCATTTATTTACTTAACTCATTTTTTTTAACTTATAGTAGTATGGATTCATGATTTCTATTTTTTTTTTTTAAAGATTTTATTTTTTCCTTTTTCTCCCCAAAGCCTCCCGGTACATAGTTGTATATTCTTCGTTGTGGGTCCTTCTAGTTGTGGCATGTGGGACGCTGCCCCAGCGTGGCTTGATGAGCAGTGCCATGTCCGCGCCCAGGATTCGAACCAGTGAAACCCTGGGCTGCCGGCAGCGGAGGGCGTGAACTTAACCACTCGGCCCTGGGGCCAGCCCCCATGATTTCTGTTTTATTGAATGACTTATAATTGGTTACTATCATTTATTTTGATGTTCAAAATGACCCAGATTTGGCCAGTGACAGCCCATTCAAGCTCTCTCCTGTCATTTTGACATGTCTCTATCATTCTTTGAGCATTTCCTTCTTGCTGGTACAACAGAGTGTTCCAGGCTCCTCTAACATTTTCCCTGCCCCAGCTTTGGAATCAACCATTTCTCCAGGGAGTCCAGATTCCTTTTATTTGTGAAAAGTATTCAGAATCTGAGAGCTAGGCACTGGGTATGCTCATATATAACCCCAGAGATAGATTTCTCTATCTTTCTATTAAAAGCCATGAGTTCTTATCAATGCCTCTAATTTGGATCCACCACCACAGGATTTTTTTCTAAGCGTTGCCTTTCCATATTTTTAATTCCCTTTTCTGACAGACATCTGGATTCCTATTAACCTCAATATATTTATTTCTTCATCTCCTATTTGTAATCAATCTCCCAATCATGTAACCATCTTCTTAGTCCCTGTCCCACGAGCCCTGACTTCCTGTGCTGTCTCATTCCCAGCTGCGTGTTGGTGAAGTCCCTATCCTAGCCAACATGTAGTTAATTCTTTCCTTGGCAAGCACACTGCTAACATGCTGCCTGAGTCTCCAGCCCCTTTGGTTATGACATATGAGTTTTCCAGTGCTTTCCATAGGGAAGGGTAAGGAGCCATAGTATATTTCTCATGTGCTTATAGCAAGTTATATATGTTTTGTTTTATTTTGGTGAGTACTCTTCTATTCTAACATGTGTATGATTTTGAAAAAGGTAAACGTAAAGAAAAACACAGTAGAGAATATGGGTGTTAATTTTCTTTGCTTCCCACTGTTATCTTCCATTATCTTATTTTATTTCAAGTATTTGAACATGTGTATAAGTACACCAGTTATGCTGTACAATATAATTTTTCATTACTGTTTGTTTTGGGTTTTGTAAAAGAATGTATGATTCTGTGTTTTCTTGGGCTTCCTGCCACATTTCTGATAGTTGATTGTTTTCACCTTGGCATTATTCGATGCTGTGCTGTTCATAGCTCAGTAAACAATCACACTACAATTATACAGCTAACCCCCTGCTCTTCCCTCTTAGTTTACTCCTAGGTCTTCAGGATATTTACTTACAGTAGGTCTATAAAGTCTAATTTTGATCCACAAAATTACAGTATGTCTGCTAGCTTTTTGCAGTATTGAACTTAATAGCAGTCTGCCTTTCTTTGACATGAAGAAGTTATACTCTGTGTTATTTGCAGTAACAGGTTTCATTTTAAGACGTAAGTGTAGTAGTTTGATTTTCAAATTCTGATGACTTTTCATGATCATTTTTCAGAGAAACCCAGTCATACCTATAAAATAGAGGATATCCTTTTTAAGTTGAGGCTCTGAATATAAAACCACTATAATCATATATAAAGTCTTTGTGTGTGTGTGTGTGTGTCTGTGTGTTTAAATAAGACTATTTTTTAAAGAGCATTTTTAGATTCACAACAAAATTGGGAGAAAGGGAACAGAGATTTCCCATATGTCCCTTGCCCATACACGTGCATAGCCTCTGCCGTTATCAGTATCACTCACCAGAATGGTACATTTGTTACCAAGGATGAACCTACATTGACACATCATAATCACCCAAAGTCCATAGTTTATGTTAGGTTTCACATTGTTGTTTTGCATTCTATGGGTTGGGACAAATGTTTAACAACATACATTTATCATTATAATATCATACAGAGTGTTTTCACTGCCCTGCAAATCCTTTATGCTCTGCCTGTTCATTCTCCTACCTGACAACCACTGGTCTTTTTACAGTCTCCATAGTTTTTGCCTTTTCCAGATGTTGTATAGTTGGAATCATACGGTATCTGGCCTTTTCAGATTGGCTTCTTTCACTTAGTCGTATGCATTTAAGGTTCCTCCATGTCTTCTTGTGGCATGATAGCTCACTTCCTTTTAGTGCTAAGTATTCCATTGTCTGTATGTATTACAGTTTATCCATTCACCCACTGAAGGACATCTTTGTTGCTTCCAAATTTTGGCAGTTTTGAATAAAGCTGCTGTAAACATCTATGTGCAAGTTTTTGTGGAGGCCTAAGTTTTCACCTCCTTTTGGTAAATACCAAGGAGAGTGATTACTGGATTGCCTGGTAAGAGTATGTTTAGTTTTGTAAGAAACCGCTAAACTGTCTCCCTAAGTGGTTGTAGTATTTTATATTCCTACCAGCAGTGAATGAGCGTTGCTTTACATCCTCGACAGCATTTAGTGTTGTTGGTGTTCTGAATTTTGGCCATTCTGATGGATGTGTAGTTATATCTCATTGTTGTTTTAAATTGCATTTCCCTGATGACATATAATGTTAAGCATCTTTTCATATGCTTATTTCCCATTTGTAGATCTTACTTGGTGAGGTGTCTGTTCAGGTTTTTGACCTATGTTTTTGTCTGGTGGTTTATTTTCTTATTTTTGAGGTTTAGGAGTTCTTTGTATATGTTGGATACCAATCCTTTATCATATATGTCATTTTGCAAATATTTTGTCCCAGTCTATGGCTTGTCTTTTTATTCTCATGACAGTGTCTTTCACAGAGCAGATAATTTTAAATTTAATGAAGTCCAGCTTATCAGTTCTTTCTTTGAGGGTTCATGCATTTAGCGTTATATATATAAAGTCATTGCCAAACCTGAGGTCATCTAGATTTTCTCTTGTTATCCTTGAGGAGTTTTATACTTTTGCTTTTCATGCTTATTTTTACATAAGTCTGGTAGTATCAATTCTTCACCTTTGTTCTTCTTTAGTATTGTATTGGCTATTCTGGGTCTTTTGCCTTTCCATATAAACTTTAGTATCAGTTTGTTGATATTCACAAAATAACTTACTGGAATTTTGATTGGGTTTACATTGAATCTATTGATGTAGTGGAAAGAACTGACATTTTGACAATATTGAGTTTTCCTATCTTGGGAATATCTCTCCATTTATTTAGATCTTTGAGTTCTTTCATTAGAATTCTCTAGTTATCCTCATGTAGGACTTGTATATGTTTTATACCTGAGTTTTCATATTTTTGGATGCTAATGTAAATGGTATTGTGTTTTTAATTTCAAATTCCACTTTTTATTGCTGATAAGTAGGAAAGCGATATACTTTTGCATATTGACCTCTGCATATTGACCAAGGTTGTATCCTGCAACCTTGCTTTAATTTCCTATTAGTTCCAATAGTGTTTTTATTGATTCTTTCAGATTTTCTACATAGATAATCATGTCATCCCCATTCTTTTTTACATATGCATACACTATTCTGAATCTCACTACTTTAGGAAATTTGTAATATGACTATTTTATGTATTTATTTTTTATTGAGTTAATGATAGCTTACAATCTTGTGAAATTTCAGTTGTACATTAATGTTTGTCATTCGTATTGTAGGTGCACCACTTCACCCTTTGTGCCCACCCCCCCCCTTCCCCTGGTAGCCACTCATCTGTTCTCTTAGTCCACATTTTTAAATTCCTCATATGAGTGGAGTCATACAGAGATTATCCTTCTCTAACTGGCTTATTTCACTTAACATAATTCCCTCAAGGTCCATCCATTTTATTGCAAATGGAATGATTTTGTTCTGTTTTACAGCTGAGTAGTATTCCATTGTATATATATACCACATCTTCTTTATCCATCCATCTGTTGATGGGCACTTAGGTTGCTTCCATGTCTTGGCAGTTGTACATAATGCTGCAGTGAACATTGGGGTGCATAGGACTTTTGGAATTGCTGACTTCAAGCTCTTTGGATGGGTACCCAGTAGTGGAATAGCTGGGTCGTATGGTTGCTCTATTTTTAATTTTTTGAGGAATCTCCATACTGTTTTCCATAGTGGCTGCACCAGTTTGCATTCCCACTAGCAGTGTATGAGGGTTCCTTTTTCTCCACAACCTCTCCAACATTTGTTACTATTAGTTTTAGATATTTTTGTCATTCTAATGGGTGTAAGGTGATATCTTAGTGTAGTTTTGATTTGCATTTCCCTGATGATCAGCGATGATGAGCATCTTTTCATGTGCCTATTGGCCATCTGTATATCTTCTTTGGAGAAATGTCTGTTCATGTCTCCAGCCCATTTTTTGATCGGGTCGTTTGATTTTTTGTTGTTGAGTTGTGAGAGTTCTTTATATATTATGGATATTAAGCCTTTGTAAGATATATGACTTGCAAATATTTTTTCCCAGTTAGTGGGTTGCTTTTTTGTTTCAATCCTCTTTTCATTTGCCTTGAAGAAGCTCTTTAGTCTGATGAAGTCCCATTCGTTTATTCTTTCTATTGTTTCCCTTCTCTGAGAAGACATGGTGTCCAAAAAGATCCTTTTAATACTGATGTCAAAGAGTGTACTGCCTACGTTTTCTTCTAGAAGCATTATGGTTTCAGGTCTCCCTTTAGGTCTTTG
This sequence comes from Equus quagga, assembly GCF_021613505.1. Lineage (NCBI taxonomy): Eukaryota > Metazoa > Chordata > Mammalia > Perissodactyla > Equidae > Equus > Equus quagga. The sequence continues at coordinate 172,121,721 of NC_060267.1, read as the reverse complement.
ATCCATTTTGAGTTTATTTTGGTGAATGGTGAAAAAGAATGGTCAATTTTCATTCTTTTACATATGGCTTTCCAGTTTTCCCAGCACCATTTGTTGAAAAGACTTTCTTTTCTCCATTGTATGCCCTCGGCTCCTTTGTCGAAGATAAGCTGTCCATAGATGTGTGGTTTTATTTCTGGGCTTTCAATTCTGTTCCAGTGATCTGTGCACCTGTTTTTGTACCAGTACCATGCTGTTTTGATTACTGTAGCTTTGTAGTACGTTTTAAAGTCAGGGATTGTGATGCCTCCCGTTTTGTTCTTTTTTCTCAGGATTGCTTTAGCAATTCAGGTCTTTTGTTGCCCCATATGAATTTTATGATTCTTTGTTCTAATTCTGTAAAGAATGTCTTTGGGATTCTGATTGGGATAGTGTTGAATCTGTAGATTGCTTTAGGTAGAACGGACATTTTAACTATGTTTATTCTTCCAATCCATGTACATGGAATGTCTTTCCATCTCCTTATGTCATCATCCAGTTCTCTCAGAAAGGCCTTGTAATTTTCATTGTATAGGTCCTTCACTTCCTTAGTTAAATTTACCCTGAGGTATTTTATTCTTTTTGTTGCGATTGTGAGTGGTATTGTGTTCTTGAGTTCTTTTTCTGTTAGCTCGTTATTAGAATATAGAAATGCTACTGATTTATGCAAATTGATTTTATACCCTGCATCTTTGCTGTAGTTGTTGATTACTTCTCAGAGTTTCCCATGGATTCTCTGGGGTTTTCTATATATAAGATCATGTCGTCTGCAAACAGTGAGAGTTTCACTTCTTCCCTCCCTATTTGGATTCCTTTTATTCCTTTTTCTTGCCTCATTGCTCTGGCCAGGACCTCCAGTACTATGTTAAATAAGAGTGGTGATACAGGGCATCCTTATCTCGTTCCTGTTTTCAGGGTGATGGCGCTCAGCTTTTGCCCATTGAGTATGATGTTGGCTGTGGGTTTGTCATATATGGTCCTTATTGTGTTGAAGTAGTTACCTTCTCTGCCCATTTTGTTCAGAGTTTTTATCATAAATGGCTGTTGGATCTTGTCAAATGCTTTCTCTGCATCTATTGAGATGATCATGTGGTTTTTATTCCTCAGTTTGTTGATGTGGTGTATCACGTTGATTGATTTGTGGATGTTGAACCATCCCTGTGTCCCTGGTATGAATCCCACCTGATCATGATGTATGATCCTTTTGATGAATTGCTGAATTCTGGTTGCCAAAATTTTGTTTAGAATTTTTGCATCTATGTTCATCAGTGATATTGGCCTGTAGTTCTCTTTTTTCGTGGTGTCCTTGTCAGGCTTTGGTATCAGCGTGATGTTGGCCTCATAGAATGTGTTAGGAAGTGTTCCATCCTCCCTAATATTTTGGAATAGCTTGAAAAGGATAGGTATTAAATCCTCTCTGAAAGTTTGGTAGAATTCCCCAGGAAAGCCATCTGGTCCTGGGGTTTTATTCTTTGGGATGTTTTTGATTGCTGTTTCAATCTCTTTCCTTGTGATTAGTCTGTTCAAATTGTCTGCTCCTTCTTGAGTGAGCTTTAGGAGATTGTAGGAGTCCAAGAATTTATCCATTTCCTCTAGGTTATCCATTTTGTTTTCATATAATTTTTCGTAGTATTCTCTTATAATCTGTTGTATTTCTGCAGAGTGTGTTGTTATTTCTCCGCTTTCATTTCTGATTTTGTTTATTTGAGCTTTCTCCCTTTTTGTCTTTGTAAGTTTGGCTAGGGGTTTGTCAATTTTATTTATCTTCTCAAAGAACCAGCTCTTTGTTTCATTGATCCTTTCTACCGCCTTTTTAGTTTCAACAGCATTTATTTTCTGCTCTGATTTTTATTATTTCTCTCTTTCTGCTTACTTTGGGCTCTGTTTGTTCTTCTTTCTGTGATTCAGTTCGGTGTAGTTTAAGATTGCTTATTTGGGATTTTTCTTGTTTGTTAAGATGTGCGTGTATTGCGATGAATTTTCCTCTTAATACAGCTTTTGCTGTATCCCATATGAGTTGGTATGGCATGTTATCATTTTCATTTGTTTCCAGGTTTTTTTTGATTTCTTTAATGTCTTCAGTGATCCATTGCTTGGTCAGTAGCGTATGGTTTAGTCTCCACATCCATGTGCCTTTCTCAGCTTTTTTCTTGTAATTAATTTCTAGCCTTATAGCATTATGATCAGAGAAGATGCTTGTTATTATTTCAATTTTTTTAAATTTGTAGAGGCTTGCCTTGTTTCCCAACATATGGTCTATCCTTCAGAATGTTCCACGTGCACTTGAGAAGAACGTGTATTCTGCTGTTTTAGGATGAAGTGATCTATATATGTCTATTAAGTCACTTGTTTTAGTTTTTTGTTTAGCTCCACTATTTCCTTGTTGATTTTCTATCTGGATGATCTGTCCATCGATGTGAGTGGGGTGTTGAGGTCCCCTACTATTATTGTGTTGTTTTTAACGTCTTCCTTTAGTCTGTTAATAGTTGCTTTATTAACTTTGGTGCTCCTATGTTGGGTGCATAGATATTTGTGAGCGTTATTTCTTCTTGATGAAGTGTCCCTTTGACCATTATATATTGTCCCTCTGTGTCTCTCTTTACCTGCCTTATTTTGAAATCTGTTTCGTCTGATATAAGTATTGCCACACCTGCTTTATTTTGCTTGCTATTAGCTTGAAGTATTGTCTTCCACCCCTTCACTCTGAGCCTGTGTTTGTTGTCGGGGCTGAGGTGTGTTTCCTGGAGGCAACAAATTGTTGGATCTTGTTCTTTAATCCATTTTGTCACTCTGTGTCTTTTTATTGGCGAGTTCAATCCGTTTACATTGAGGGTGATTATTGATGCATGTGGACTTAATGCTGTCAATCTGTCACTCGTTATCTGGTTTTCCTGCGTTACCTTTGTTTCTCGTCCTGTGTGTTTTAGCCTACCCATTGACTACAGCAGTGTCTTATGCTGGGTTTCTTAGATTTTTCCTTATTTATGCTTTGTGGCTCTGTTCTGTTTTTTAGTTTAGTGGCTACCCTGAAGTTTGTATTTAGAATGTCGTGTATAATATAGTCTATTCTCTGGTGGTCTCTTACTTACTTGGCCTAGACTGATTTAGTCCCTTTCCTCTTCCCCTCCTAAATTATTATTTTCATTTCTTATTCCAACTCGTGTTGTGAGTTTGTAGTTAGAGTGAGAAGATCGTCTTTGCTGTGGTGGTTTCCTTCCCTTTATCCTAATGCTATAGTTGAACATTTGCTATCCTATTCTTGTTCTATCTATCTGTCTCCTTACTTTGTGGTTTGTGACCCCTTTCTCCCTTTTTCTTTTTTTGGGTATGAGAGCCTTCTTGAGGATTTCTTGTAGTGGAGGACTTTTGGTTACAAATTCCCTTAACTTTTGTTTGTCTGGAAAAGATTTAATTTCTCCCTCATATCTGAAGGATATTTTTGCTGGCTAGAGTAGTCTTGGCTGAAGATTTTTATCTCTCAAAGTTTTGAATATGTCACTCCATTCTCTCCTAGCTTGTAAGGTTTCTGTAGAGAAATCCGCTGAAAGTCTGATAGGAGTTCCTTTGTAGGTTATTTTCTTCTGTCTTGCTGCCCTGAGTATTCTTTCTTTGTCTTTCCTTTTTGGCCATTTTTACTACTATATGCCTTGCAGTAGGTCTTTTTACATTGACAAATCTAGAAGATCTGAAAACTTCCTTCACACACATTTCTCCCTCAATCCCTAGATTTGGGAAGTTGTCTTCTATAATTTCATTAAGCACACTTTCTGTTCCATTTTCCTTTTCCACATTCTCATGAATTCCTATGATCCTTAAATTCTTTCTCCTCATTGAATCCGCTGTTTCTCTGATATTTTCATCATTCTTTTTAATCCTTAGTTCTCTTTCTTCCTCTGTCTGGAGCCAGTCAGCCTGTCTATCTTCTATTATGCTAATTTTCTCCTCTATGGTGTCTACACGCGCATTCAGGGAATCCATCTTCTGTTTTATCTGGTCCATTTTATTTTTCATCTCTAGTATTTCTGTTTGATTCTTCTTTATAGTTTCAATCTCCTTTGTGAAGTAACTCCAGAACTCATTGACTTGTTTCTCTATCTTTCCCTGTACCTTATTGAGTTTTTTGATGATAGCTACTCTGAACTCATTTTCACTTAGTTTACCTAATTCCAAGTCCTCAGGACTTTCTTCTGTGTTTTTATTGTTTTCCTTCTGATCTGGAGCTTTTATAAATTGCTGAATGGTAGAGGAGCGGTTTTTGTGCATGATGGTAGTATTCGGTTGCAGTTACAGCCTGTCGCCACTAGATGGGGGTCGAGAGCCACGCTTTCTGAGCTCTCTGCGTTCAGCCAAGATGGCGGCACCCAGTGCTGGTTGGAGCCGGTGGAGGGGCAGTTTCTCTCTAGCGCCAATCTGCATTTCGATCAGCTGTTGCTCTCTGGTCTTCCCGGGCCCTGGCTTGATGGGATCCCCGCACACGGAAGCTTTCCCCTTCAGCAGGTTTCCACTGCACCAGTGGCGGTCCTGGATGATCCCCTGGTCGCGTGGCTCCTCTCCCGCTTGTTCCCTCACCAGCAGCCGCAATCCCACCCTCTAGGAGAGGGAGCGAAGTTCTCTCTTACCCCTTCCAGCTCCTCCGAGGGCGGCTACAGCCTCTCGATCTCTGTCTTGTTACTCTGTAGGTCTCTTTCGGTCTTGGCATTAGGGGTCATTGGTTGAAATTCAGTTTTTCTGTTTCTTTGGTTGTATTTTGGAGGGGAGAGAGTCTGGGGTCAGCTCACCCCGCCATTTTGCTCCGCCTCCTCCTATTTTATTTATTTTAATGTTTATATGAAATCCCAGTTAAAATAATGTCAAGTACAAAATAATACAGCAATAGAATATAAATCCTTATAGAATCAAAGTGGTTTTGCCAAAATGGTATAGTTTTTCAAGTATAGGGAAATGCACCTCTTTCTTTTAATGTTAGTGCAGTTCAGAATCTAGATTTAAAAAAGTAGCATGGACCATTTTCTTTGTTTTAGTATATTCTTAAAAGCATCGGGAAGGAAAATAAGTTAACTGTATTTTTTTAATGTTCAATTTTAGCCGGATTCAATTCTTAATCTAAATAGTTTTATGTCTGTGAGCCAAGAAGGTACCTATTACCCTTTTTTTATACTATATATGTTTGGTTCATCTCTGTTTTTTGTTTGTTTATAGAAATTGAAAATTAAAGAAGGAAGGAAAGAAAATTCAGTTCAAATGATAAATGACTTTTAAATCCAAGTGGCAATTCTGCCACCTAGTGTTTGCACATGGATTTTTAAAAAAACAGTATTCTTTTTTCTTTTTTAGAACCAGTTGTGAATAATTCTTTCCTTCATCCTTAGCTTAGAAATTTAATATTCAGAAATAAAAGCTTTAAGAAGAGGATCAACATTTATTAATTATTTTTAAGAAATTGGATTTTTTTAAAGCTCATAAATTTTTAATAAGTTTATTGTATGTAAGTTTGCTACATGTTTGCCAGTGATATTTACACTGTGTAGTTCTATAATGAGTAATTTTGCTTTCTTAGAGTCGAGGTGGAAAAAAGTTTCTTGCTGTACTCAAAGAAATCTTGGACAGGGATCCCTTGTCTCAACTGTGTGAGAATGAAATGGATCTTATTTGGACTTTGAGACAAGACTGCAGAGAGAATTTCCCACAGTCACTGCCAAAATTATTGCTGTCAATCAAGTGGAATAAACTTGAGGATGTTGCTCAGGTAACAAAATATCATTTCTGAAACTCCTGTTGGGAGTATATACTACTTTGCTGATTTCATGTAAATTGTCCTTTTGTACATAGGTATATTTCTATAGATTGGATAATTTTCTGCAGGAGAAATGTTGAGATTTTAAACTGTTACATATACTCTTAAATGATACATCAGAACGTTTTAAGATTTAAAAATCCCATCTTTGGGGCCAGCCCAGTGGCATAGCGGTTAAGTTTGTGGGCTCTGCTTTGCTGGCCCAGGGTTCACTGTTCAGATCCTGGGAGTAGACCTATGCACCGCTTAACAAGCCATGCTGTGGTAGGCATCCCACATATAAAGTAGAGGAAGATAGGCATGGATGTTAGCTCAGGGACCATCTTCCTTTAAAAAAAAAAAAGGAAATCCCAGATTCTGGGATTCTGGGATTTAGAGCATAAATCATTCAGATCAATTTTGACATTCATTTCAGTTGGGCAGTGTTGATGAATGTTTGCCTCTAGGCAGAATAGAGAAAGGAAAAGAATTTTGCTCCAGAAAGACTGCCAAGTTTTAGCTCCTTGATTCACTTTTTCAATTAAATTGAAGAAAGCACTGGCCTGTTAAAATTCAGTTGATCATCAGTGCTCTATAGAAAGATCCTTGAAATTGTTTTTAATTAGAATGATGATGTTTGGCTTATTAAGATAACCAAGTTGTTTACTTATTTGAATTGAACTTTTACAATTTAAAAGTTTTCTTGGTAAATCTATAATGACTTTAAAAATTTTGTCAAGAAAGACATTTATTTTAAATCTTTGATTTTATTTTACTTCTCAAATTTAGTGTAGAAAGGATTTCTTTTGAGTTTATTTCTAGTGTCTTAATTTTTTGAATCATGTTACATAATTATATTATGTCCTTCATTTAAACTATTTCCATAGTTAGATCACATGAATGTACTTACCCTGAAAAGGAACTACTTTTGTCATTTAGATTGGTTTTAATTGTTCTGACATAATCTTCTAACCACTTATTTATTTAAATTCAGGCTTAGTCTCCTGTGAACCTCGGTAAGGTGAAATATAAAATATAAGCATTGTTTAGTTCGCACATTTGCTTCCATCCTTTGGGTCCTGTGCAGTTAGTTCTAAGTGCCTCCCAAACGCACCCTCCACCAAGAAATGCATCATGTTATTTTGTATAGAATTAAAATAGAAAAAATTTCTGGCTGTACTCTTAAATGATACTTGAGATTGAGGTTTATTATGTGAACTGTCAGAAAATAGAATGAGCTAATTTATGCTTAATATTTCTTTATTTAACCCTATGGATAGAAATTTTTACGTTCAGAAATTTAGCACACTTCTGTTATTTCCATGAGGGAATCTAAAGCCTTGTCAGATATAACTCAACATCCTCCATTTGGTAGAAGAAAGCCACTAGTGTAACTTAATACTACGTAGTATCAGCTCAATGTGTGTGAGCAAGTGTAGGGATGTGTGAATTTCACAATCCTAATTCTTCTTTTTAGTAGTCTAGAAGAAAAGTTAATGGAATGAAAAGTAATACGTTTTTGGCTTGTTCACCAACCCTATCCCATTGCTAGTTTAGTGAACTGGTCTGAAAGAATATAAACTGTGTCTTCAATAAATTGACCACCTTGAGAAGCAGAGTGCTTCTGTGCAAAGTTTGTACTCTGATTCTACAGGCACAAGCTGTGGGTGGAAATTTATAGAAGAGTAGCCTCCTGTTAATCCACAGGAAAACACTCTGTCGGCATGTGAAATACATAGAATGTAAAAACGCAGAAGGGATTTCAGTAGTCTTGGCAGCAGGCAGGCAATTAATTAGTCAGCACTGCTTTCATTATTTATAAGGCTGAGTCAGGTTTCCCTCCTCTATTTACTTTCATAGCTTTCCCCAACCTAAAGGGATGAGTTTTGGTAATTTATTTAATTTTACATTTATATAATAGATTTTTAAATAATTGTAAATAATCTTACCCAAGGTAATTACTTTCCAATAGTAGAGCTGTTTTTAAACCATAACATAGTTGAACCTCTAGTATTACACGATGGTATCTATCCTTTACAGTGTTATTTTTGTGAAGCAATGTATTCCAAGTGTTAACTGGAGATGCTAGGAGTTGTGTTTTTTTTTTTTTTACTATTGTTTCAGACCCTCAGGAAATGGTCCTCCCTAACTCCTCTATGCATAATGAGGACTACTGGTCCTTCAGGGCCTTGAGCAAGGCAGGGTGGGGGCCCCATCATTGATAAAAACTGGGATGAGGCAGGTGTTCCATAACTTTTTTTTTTCTTTTGAGGAAGATTAGCCCTGAGCTAACTAGTGCCAATCCTCCTCTTTTTTGCTGAGGAAGACTGGCTCTGAGCTAACATCCATGTCCATCTTCCTCTACTTTATACATGGTTTGCCTACCACAGCATGACTTTTGCCAAGTGATGCCATGTCTGCACCCAGGATCCGAACCAGCGAACCCTGGGCTGCTGAGAAGCAGAACATGCGAACTTAACCACTGTGCCACCAGGCTGGCCCCTGGTGTTCCATATCTTTAAACCCGTATTTCTGCAACTTTTTTCGTTATTATACTCCTTAGGAGCCTTTTTAGATTTTCTTTCCCCTAATAGCCCCATCTGCATGGTATTTTGAAACCACAGATAAGTGTATGTCTGTTTGTATACTTTGTGTACATATGTGCTTTATACATAAAAAGAGCAAGTACGAAGCTTATTCTTTTTATTGAATGCAGTTTAAGAATAGTTAACCAGGGACCGGCCCGGGGGCGCAGTGGTGAAGGGCACACGTTTCGCTTTGGTGGCCTGCGGTTCTCTGGTTTGGATCCCAGGTGTGGACATGGCACCCTGTGACAAGCCATGCTGTGGTGGGCGTCCCACATATAAGGTGGAGGAAGATGGGCACGGATGTTAGCTCAGGGCCGGTCTTCCTTAGTAAAAGGAGGAGGATTGGCGGATGTTAGCTTAGGGCTAATCTTTCTCGGAAAAAAAAAAAAGAATAATTAACCAAAAATTTAAGGTAGAAGTTAAAATTTAAAATCTAACATTTCATTGTACTTGTTGAATAACTTTGATGTTACTTATGCTAATTGCACTGTATCAAATTTCATATCTACATTAACATATAAATGTATACTAACAATAGCAATGTAATCAAGTTTTAAAAAATTATTCAGAAGTATTTTTTTCTGCAAATGTAAAACAATTGAAAAATTTTTAATTTCTTAAAAATTATCTTTAGTAAACTTAACTTTTTTTTTATTAAGGTTATGAAAGTTAACATCCTTGTGAAATTACAGTTGTACATCATTATTAGTCATGTTGTAGGTACACCACTTCACCCCTAGCTAGTGCCCTCCCCCTTACCCCCTTTTCCCTGGTAACCACCAGTCAGTTCTCTTTGTCCATGTGTTAGCTACCACCTATGAGTGGAGTCATACAGAGTTCGTCTTTCTCTGTCTGGCTTATTTCACTCAACATAATACCCTCAAGGTCTATCCACGTTGTTGTGAATGGGACAACTTTATCCTTTTTTATGGCTGAGTAGTATTCTAGTAAACTTAACTTTTAAATTTACTTGATATGAGAAAACACCTTTTAACTTAGCTAATGGATATTCATTCAGATATTATTGACTTTTTTGGTGCACTTGACATAATAATGCGGAGTTGAATAATTTGTGGAATTAAAATAATAAAATATAAACTATTTTTATTTAATTCTCAAAGCTCAAGTCTCACACCAAAGCTTAAGTGAGATACACGGGCAGCTAGCAGATACTCACAGGCTACCTCTCATAACATGACTTCGAGATTGAGCAATCATTTGAGAGAAAGTCTGCCAGTCATTGCTATGTGTTTGCCATAGTTTTGTGCTCTGTAGGCTCTGATCTTGCATACATTTTGTATATCTTCCTTGGACTCGGTGTCAGTGATACCCAAGAAAACCCAAAAAGAGAAATATTAAGGAATAAGATTTTGGCAGATAGGATTGAGCTTTGGAGGGTCACAAATCATAATTATCAAGATTTTTTCGCTTTCCTCCATAACCAATTTTCTTCCCACTTACCATCTCTGTTAAGAGTCCACTGAGGGGCCAGCCCCATGGCTAAGTGGTTAAGTGCGTGCACTCCGTTTCAGTGGCGCAGGGTTTCACTGGTGTGGATCCTGGGCACGGACATCGCACCACTCATCAAGCCATGCTGAGGCAGTGTCCCACGAGCCACAACTGGAAGGATCTGTAACTAGAATATACAGCTGTGTACAGGGGGGCTTTGAGGAGAAAAAGGAAAAATAAAATCTTAAAAAAATAAATAAAAGAGTGCATGCTATATATATCAAAACTATGAGGAGGATAGGACTCTTGCCAGGAGCAATCCTGATGAGTCTCATGGTGCTCTCTGATGGGAAGGAGATAGGAGTCCTTTCTAGAGATTTGGGCTCTCTGCAACTAGAGTTTCCAAAGATGTGGCCATGTCTACCTGAATCCATCCCACACCTGCAGTTTCAGCTCATCCCCCCAAGGGATTCTTTTTTTATCCTACTTCTAGATCATTTCTAAGTGACATCTGTAAATAGAAGACTGGCTGTATTTGTCTTGTTTATAGGAAATAAACAACTAGGTACTATTTCTTCCTTCCTTTCTTTTTTTTTTTTGAGGAAGATTAGCCCTGAGCTAACTACTGCCAGTCCTCCTCTTTTTTGCTGAGGAAGCCTGGCCCTGAGCTAACATCCGTGCCCATCTTCCTCTACTTTATATGTGGGACGCCTACCACAGCATGGCGTGCCAAGTGGTGCCATGTCCCCACCCAGGATCCAAACTGGTGAACCCCAGGCCGCCAAGAAGCGGAACGTGTGAACTTAACTGCTCCACCACCGGGCCAGCCCTTATTTATTTCTTATGGATTACTTATTATGACTCAAAGAGTTTAAACATGTTATGGTAAATAAAAAGTTCTGTTAAGTTATATATACTCTTAAAAATATTAAGAACTAAAAGTGAACTCCTTCAAGATAATTTTATGTTGAGTTATTAGTGAGCTTTTAATATCTAAGTTGACTGTCATTAGCTTGAGCCTTGCAGCTTATATTTGTACCTTGGATTTTACCTTTAAGTATTTCTTGATCATTTCTCTCTCTTTCTTTCCATTTAAAAATTATTTAACTGGTTAATGTTTATAGAATCCAAGTATACAGTGTATCATTCTATTTCCAGGTAAGTACTTAATAGCTTTTTTTTATTTGCTTATCTATAGAATATTTCAACAAAGACCGTCTTTATTAATCCATATTAACAGGAATGGATTTCTGAGGTCTCAGTAAGTATGTATACGTCTCCTTTCTTTTGACCCATCTCTGCTCCTGTATGCCAAGGAAAAATAGATTACTTTTTTCCCCTGTAATTTCTGAACTAGTTTCAATTTTTAAACAGCTTCAGGCACTACTTCAGATTTGGCCTAAACTACCCCCCCGGGAGGCCCTGGAGCTTCTAGATTTCAACTATCCAGATCAGTACGTGCGGGAATATGCTGTGAACTGCCTGCGACAGATGAGGTACCTCCTGCAGGTGGCCTTCTTTGGGGCAAGGAATACCTTGGGGGTGGGCCGGGAGGGTGATATCTGCTTAAATGTCTCATAAGAAAAGAAAAGGCTAGGAATTATTCAGAGTTCAAAGCATTTGTCCCTCCTGCTCTCTTTGCTCACACTCTTATGTTTATTCTGTATTGTAAAACAAAAACCAAATGGAGACATACTGAGTCAGGATGTCCTCAAGATCACCTCAGGTTCCAGGACTCCCTGGGAGGACTCATAGGACTCGGCATATAGTCATACTCTTGGCTATGACTTATTACAGGCAAAAGGTACAGAGCAGAATTGGCAAAGGGAAAAGATTCATGGGGCGAAGTCTGGAGGAAAGCAGGCAGAAGCTTCTGAGGGTTTTGTTCCCAATTGAGTCACACAGAATACGCTTAATTCCCCCAGCAACGAGTTGTGACAACATATCTGAAATATTGTCTACCAGGGAAGCTTGTTTAGAGACTTGATGGCCAGGGTTTTTATTGGGGGCTAGTCACATAAGCACCCTGTGCCTGGCATGTACCAAAATTCTAGACTTCCAGAAGGAAAAAGGGATGTTCAGCATAAACCATACAGTTTGCACAGTTTAGGCACAGTGAGCCACTCTCATCGTTAGGGAGGTGGGAAGCCTTGTGAAATCTATACTCCCAGGTGCCAGCCAAGCACCAATGTGTAAGCAGGCTTTTTCAAAGGATAGCAGTCACACCTGCTAAGTTAACCTTTTCTCCCCACCACCCAGAATTTAAAAATGGTAGTATTTTGTTGTGTTTTTTAAAATTTATATTTTTAAGCAAATAGCATTATAGTTAAAGATGAAGTTCTTACAGTTTCCTTACCCAGTCTCAAAAGTCTTCTTTCACTTTCCAGAGGCAACCATTATCATGAATTGGGTGTATATCCTTCTATACCATATTTTTCTGTTTTCACCACATTTTTGTATCTATAAAAATGTAGGATAATGTACATTTGAAAATTATACCAGTGTGTCTTGCTATGTGTATCATTTTATATCTTGCTTTTTTTTCATTCAACATTAGGATTTTGAGGTCACTCTCTCCTGTTACATATCAATGTAGCTTTTTCCTTTTACTACTACATTATAATACTCCGTCATAGAGATGTATCTTATTTATTCCATTTCTCTATCCAGGAACATTTTGAGTTTTCTCCACATTTCCCTATTACAGACAGTGCTTCAGCGAACATGCTTGTACAGTCCCGTTTGCACAATATATGTGCGAGAGTCTAGGGAGTTTATTTGGAGAAACGTCATTATTGAGACACTCTCAGGCAATGGGCATTTTCGGGTTTATCCATTTTGTTTCTAGCTTAAAATGAGGGTTATACTGTATAATTACTTGAAAAATAAAAGTTATGTGTGATATCCATAAGAAATTACACAAATTCTTCAATAGTGGTTATTTTGGGGGAGTGAAATTAGAAGTGTAAGGGAAGAGGAAGCCTCTTTCTATTTCATACCGCCTTTCTATCTTTTGCACTATTTATAGGTTTTATAATGGGCATGGATTTTATAATAAACTTAACTAAGATTGTTTTATAGATAGTTTTTAAAAATGAGGCTGCCAGTTGTTCCTCAAATGCCCTAAGTTTGCTTTGGAGACCTGAGGAGAAGGGGCTATCTAGCTCCCCTGGGCCAAGTCAAGTGGTTTTCTTAAATGTATTGTTCCCCCAGGAAGAGATTACTATGATCCCCATGTTCCATATCAGTACTTCTGATACATTTTCCTGTGTTCAAGTTTTTGGTTATAAGGTTTTTTCTTGATATATAGTACCCTGGGTTTCAGTCCCAGATCTGCCTTAGACTACTTTCTGAATCGTTTTTTGTCCAAGATTATATAGTCAGTAAGTAGAGGACTTAAAATTCATACCTTACCTGATTACTGGAATTGCCTCTTTATGTGAATGGTTTGGAGATGGACACAAAATATAGAGAACCACTAACTTTACTTAATTCAGCTCAGTTAATTATAATATTATGTTATATTAATTCAGTGAATCAATCCCCAATTACAGATTCACTCATTTCCTTATCCTTCAACTGATCTGAAGTCAAGATTTTAATTGTTCATTGGTTATCTGGGCAAAGGAATTACTGAACCGTAATGATAGGAAGGGAAAATAAATTGCTAAAGTACTGATGAAATTTTTATTTTATAAAACTGATTGCAGGGGCCGGCCCGGTCGCGTAGTGGTTAAGTTCTTGCACTCTGCTTCCATGGCTTGGTGTTTCCCAGTTCGGATCCAGGGTGCAGATCTACAGACTGCTTATCAAGCCATGCCGTGGCAGGTGTCCCACATATAAAATAGAGCAAAATGGGCACAGATATTAGCTCAGGGCCAGTCTTCCTCAGCAAGATGAGGAGGATTGGCGACAGATCTTAGCTCAGGGCTAATCGTCCTCCAAAAAACAAACAAACAAACTGATTGATTGACTGAGTATCTCACATTTTCAGCATGATCAGAAATCAGTATTAAAGTACTTAATTTTATTGTAACTCTGGACTGATTGTAAATACAATCATCAATTGTATCAACCTATTTAATTTGATAAAAATGCCCCCTATATCTGTTCTTTGCTCCTTTCCACTCCCCCTCCCACCCACCGAAATCCTCTTATTTTCTTGTGTTGTTCTAACAGTGGAACTGTGAATGTAAGAATGCAACAAGCCTGACCTAAAAGAAGCATTGTATGTCACTAAGTTAGTATTTGGTAGTTTGATAGGAAGGGATGTTTCCCTTGCACAGGTTGTTGAGTGACTCACTCTTTGTTTCTTTCAGCGATGAAGAACTCTCTCAATATCTTTTACAACTGGTGCAAGTTTTAAAATATGAGCCTTTTTTGGATTGTGCCCTCTCTAGATTCCTATTAGAAAGAGCACTTGCTAATCGGAGGATAGGGCAGTTTCTATTTTGGCACCTCAGGTAAGTCTTTATATTTCGATATGAGTACACCTTGTGCTTTTGTAAATATAAATCAGCATTATGCAGGACATTAAGGAAAACAGTCAGCTGCTTTAGTTGTTTCTGAGCCATTTATATCATTGATACTCATGGTGTCTTCTCCTGTTTCTTGATACCCAAACTTAATTTTCATGATTGGCAAAGTAATTCAAATAAGTGTCCTTCTATGCCTCCTTGATTTTTAACTGAAACTAGTAATTAACGGATTGCTATTTTTCAGTAAAGTGTACTTATCGTGTTAATATATTTGGACTAAAAACAGACTTACTGGTCCTTGTAGAAGGTTGTAGGTATTAGTATCATCATTGCTACTATTGGGTAAAGATTTTAAAGTTTTCCTATAACAACAGCAAGTTTATTTTCAGCTTTTTTATTAACTAGGTCATTTTCAGAAATACATGAAACTTATTTCACCACGTTTATATAGGAGTAAAATCAGGAAAGAGAACTAAAGTTCTTTTGTTTCCTGGGAAAATTGTTGATTTCTAATTTTTGACTCTGTACTCAGATATTTTTATTTTTTTCATCTGACTTCAGAGTAGTGAAACCAATGATTATCAGAAAAAAATCTTTCGGTATTTTTGGCTAAGCTTCTTCAGGAAAATAAGCTGTATAATATTTTTATGTTAATTTTAGGGGTTATATTTCTGTATCTTGATTTCCTTATATTCCTAGAGTTTTTCCTTTATTATTTTTTTGTCTTCTCATCCAGCTCATTTTTAAACCTTTCAGGGAATAACAAAATAAGTCATTTATTCCTTTTTCAAATGTGTATACTATTCTTTAAGTGAGAAAAATTGAATAGAAGCTAATTGAGGGATTAGTCAATTGTGTGATGTGAGGATGTGAGTCAGATCTGTCTTTCATCTTACTTATCTGTAATTTGGTTAATATTACCTTTTTATTCCAAAAAGCAAATAAGTTGTGAAAATGAGTTGTGAAAATTTTGGATTCTTGGAATAATTAACTAATTATACAGTCTTGTATCTTTTTGAACTATGGGGTTTAAAGAATTGGAAAATTGACCATCCCACTAAAAATTATGCAGAAGATGATGTGTTCTTTTCTTTGATTGGCATTATAAGTTAATTTCATAATAGAATAAAAAAGTCAGTATCGCTATTTGGTGATCTGAAGTGTTTGATAAACCGTCTTAATATTATTAACTTTCTGCAGGTCAGAAGTGCACATTCCTGCTGTCTCTGTGCAATTTGGTGTCATTCTTGAAGCATACTGCCGGGGGAGCGTAGGGCACATGAAAGTGCTTTCCAAGCAGGTACCAGCTTGTTTTCATCTTCATATTCAATCCGCCACATGGTATTTGATCAGCTGTATCATATGCTATTCTCTCATCACATTATTTCATAGAGGTTTCAGTAACTGAATCTGATTAATACATTTTTTTAATCAAATTTTAAGTCAAACTTAGCAGAAGAATGTTAATTGAGTGCTGCCTGAAAAGTTAGTCAGGATTTCTCATAGTAATACCATGCCTTAAATTTTAATAGGAGGTACTTTTTTAGACATGCTTAACAAGGGGTTTGTTGGTGATAGTGACAATGATCATGAAATATTTAGACCCTGTTATTTCATATCCCTGAGTTACTCTTTCCAGTTAGTATAGTATTTATGATTCATATCCTTTGCCATTTGTTTTAGACTGAGATATTTTAACACCGAAGTCCGTAAGGGTTATAGCTTCTAGGATTCAGAATCCTTAAGCTGCTTTTTGAAACTATATATACCTGCCTGAAATTGTGATACTCTCCCATCATGTTACAGTCCCTCATCTTCTTCCCAGGCCCTCATTTTCTAAGTCTTCTAGGTGATGAGATACTAGTGATATTACTAGGTCAGACATTACATGCTTACTGAATGCCAGGAGCCCTACTGACTGTTTTAAGTATGCCATCTTATTTTACCCTCTCAATAATGCACCCACAATAGTTACCAATACTTTCTGGATTTAACAAGGGAGAACACTGAGGCTCCAAGAGATAAAGTAACTTGCCTAAAAACCCACAACTATCAAATGACAGGAGTAATTTTCAAACTTAGATCTGTTGAGCTATAAAACTAAAGTTTTAAAAAAGTTATACTCGGGGGTCTGCCCTGTGGCCAACTGGTTAAGTTTGCGTGCTCTGCTTCGGCAGCCCAGGGTTTCGCTGGTTCGGATCCTGGGCACGGACATGGCACTGCTCATCAGGCCACATTGAGGCGACGTCCCACATCCCACAACTAGAAGGACCCACAACTAAAATATACAACTATGTACTGGGAGGATTTGGGGAGAAAAAGCAGAAAAACAAAATTATACTGGGAGTTTTCAAACCTTTTTAGCAGCACAACTCTCTTTTTAAAATCAAAGCTTAGAGATAGATCCCATATATCAAATAGACAACAATATCATTTTCGCAGTCTAAATATATTTTTGAAGCTAAATAAAGCAAGCCATTTAACAGAACCATGAAGCTGTTCTATTGAACACAGAATTTCAAAATCAGGGGTTATTGTTGACAGTTGTCTCTCAGTATCCAGTTATTTCTGTGTTTTGTTTTGGAGATAATCTTGATTTATACAGGTAAGTATTATAAATAGTAATAGCTTTTGAATAGGTTGTTTGCAAATGAGAAACATAACTATGGTCCAGACTTGATTTGCTAGTGGGGAATGAAGCAACACTGTATTCCAGCTTCTTCATGCTGGAATCCTTCATTGACACCAGTACACCGTTCTCTAGCAGAAGTTTTTCCTGAATTTAGTATTATCTAACCTAACACAAGAAGGTTTTCTTAATGGTTTGATTTAAATTTACTCAGAACCTACTATATGTCAGGGTTTGTGTTAGGTATTGGTGAGGTGAAGTTAAATTAGCTATGTCGCTTTTGGCAAGGAGTTTATCTTCCATAGCGTAGGTATACAAATCAATGATTAAGTATTGATGGAAGTATTGTTATAGGAGTATTAGGGAAGCACAAAAGAGAGGCATGTAACCTAACTTAGGGCATTAGGGAAGAGTTCACAGTGGAGGTAACACTTGTGTTGGGTTTTGATGGTCTGCTTGGTATTAGCTGGATGGAGAGTGTGTTGGTCAGTGTTCTACAGAGAAACAGAACCAATAAGATGTTTGAATGTGTATGTATAGAGAGAGAGACTGAAGGGAGGGGGTATGGAGGCTGAGAAGTCCCAAGATCTGCAGTCAAACAAGCTGGAAACCAGGAGAGCTGATGCTGGTGTTCCAGTCTGAGTCCAAAGCCCTGAGCACCAGGAGAGTCAGTGGTATGTAAATTCCAGTCTGAAAGCAAACAAACTTGACATCTAAGAAGAGCTGATGTTTCAGTTCAAGTTCAAAGACAGGAAAAGACTACGTCCAAGCTCAAGGCAGTCAGGCAGGTGGAATTCCTTCTTACTTGCAGGAACGTCTGCCTTTTTGTTCTATTCAGGACTTCACATGTTTGGATGAGGCCCACCCACATTAGGGAGAGCAATCTGCTTTACTTAGTATACTGATTCAAATGTTAATCTCATCCAAAAACACCCTCACAGACACACCTAGAATAATGTTGGACCAAATATCAGGACACCCCATGGGCCAGTCAAGTTAATATGTAAGATTAACCATCACAGCTCAACTTGGCATCCATATTACAGCTCCTTAAATCATACTTAATTTCCAAATAAAGACAATAACAAGGTCAAAATTCCACCTAACATGATACAGTACCCTGAGTGTAATCAAAAATGCCCCAACCTCTTTCCCAGAAGAGGAGGTAGTGTCCTTGAGTGGTGTTTAGTCTTTTCCTTGATATCCTGTAAATTAGATACTATGATGTAAAATTAACAAGCTTAAAAACTATGATATAAAGTCAATACATCTTTTGTTACATGATAAGGGAGCAAGAGCAGGAAGAAAGACTTTGGAGATACACA
Source organism: Equus quagga (assembly GCF_021613505.1). Classification (NCBI taxonomy): domain Eukaryota; kingdom Metazoa; phylum Chordata; class Mammalia; order Perissodactyla; family Equidae; genus Equus; species Equus quagga. Next base: position 172,103,461 of record NC_060267.1, on the reverse strand, counting down.
CATGTGCATGCACATACATACACACACACACAAACACATATTTATAACAAAATAAGGAGGGGTTGCTCATGGTTTTTAGTCCTGATTTTTGTAACTGGTCAGCGGGTCATAGCTGACATTTATTACTACCTTCTTCCAATGCATTTTGTATTCCCATTGCTTTTAGCAAGCCCTCCAGTTGGTTGTGGTTCTTTACCTGATGGGATGACCCAAACCTTCATTTGTTTTTCCTTCTTCTTTACTTTGTTTTATTGAGGTCATTATAGTTTATAACATTGTGAAATTTCAGTTGTACATTGTTATTTGTCAGTCACCATATAAATGTCACCTTTATTCCTTATGCCCACCCTCCCCCCGATAACCACTAATCTGTTCTCTTTGTCCATGTGTTTGTTTATCTTCCAAATATGAGTGAAATCATACAGAGTTCGTCTTTCTCTGTCTGGCTTATTTCACTTAACATAATACCCTCCAGGCCCATCCATATTATTGCGAATGGGATGATTTTGCTTTTTTTATGGCTGAGTAGTGTTCCATTCTGTGTGTCTATATGTATATATATATATAGACACACACCACATCTTCTTTATCCATTTATCAGTCAGTGGGCACTTGGGTTGCTTCCATGTCTTGGCTACTGTGAATAATGCTGCGATGAACATAGGGGTGTAAGTCTCTTTGAATTGTTGATTTCAAGAACTTTGCATAAATACTCAGTAGTGGGATAGCTGGGTCATATGGTATTTCTATTTTTAATTTTTTGAGAAATCTCCATACTGTTTTTCATAGTGGCTACACCAGTTTTCATTCCCACCAGCAATGTATAAGGGTTCCCTTTTCTCCACATCATCTCCAACATTTGTTATGTTTTGTCTTGATGATTGTAGCCATTCTAACGGATGTAAGGTGGTATCTCATTGTAGTTTTGATTTGCATTTCCCTGATCATTAGTGATGTTGAACTTCTTTTCGTGTACCTATTGGCCATCTGCGTATCTTCTTTGGAAAAATGTCTGTTCATATCCTCTGCCCATCTTTTGATTGGGTTGTTTGTTTTTGAGTTGTGTGAGTTCTCTTTATATTTTGGAGATTAATTCCTTGTCAAATATATGATTTGCAAATATTTTCTCCCAGTTGGTGAGTTGTCTTACTGTTTTATTCCTGGTTTCCTTTGCCTTGCAGAAGCTTTGTAGTCTGTTGAAGTCCCACTTGTTTATTTTTTCTTTTGTTTCCCTTGCCTCAGTAGACATGGTATTCGAAAAGATCCTTCTAAGACAATGTCAAAGAGTATACTGCCTATATTTTCTTCTAGAAGTTTTATGGTTTCATGTGTTACCTTCAAGTCTCTTTGATCCATTTTGAGTTAATTTTTGTGTATGGTAAAAGATAATGGCCTACTTTCATTCTTTTGCATGTGGCTGTCCAGTTTTCCCAGCACCATTTATTGAAGGAGACTTTCCTTTCTCTGTTATATGTTTTTGGCTCTTTTGTTGAAGATTAGCTGTCTGTAGATGTGTTTCTGGGCTTTCAGTTCTGTTCCATTGATCTGTGTGTCTGTTTTTGTACCAATACCATGCTATTTTGATTGCTATAGCTTTGTAATTTGAAGTCAGGGATTGTGATGCCTCCCTCTTTGTTTGTTCTCAGGATTGCTTTAGCTGTTCGGCATCTTTTGTTGCCCCATATGTATTTTAGGATTGTGCTCTGTTTCTGTAAAGAATGTCATTGGGGTTCTGATTGGGATTGCATTAAATCTGTAGATTGCTTTAGGTGGTATGGACATTTTAACTATGTTAATTCTTTTGATCCACATGCATGGATTATCTTTCCATTTCTTTGTGTCATCATTGATTTCTTTCAATAGTGTCTTATAGTTTTCATTGTATAGGTCTTTCACCTCTTTGGTTAAATTTATTCCTAGATACTTTATTCTTTTTGTTGTGATTGTAAATGGGATTGTATTCTTGAGTTCTGCTTCTGTTAGTTTGCTATTAGAGTATGGAAATGCAACTGATTTGTGTGTGTGTGTGTGTGTGTGTGAGGCAGATTGGCCCTGAGCTAATATCTGTTACCAATCTTCCTCTTTTTGCTTGAGGAAGATGGTCCCTGAGCTAACATCCATGCCAATCTTTCTCTACTTTATATAAGGGACGCTTCCACAGCGTGGCTTGAAAAGCAGTGTGTCGGTCTGTACCTGGGATCCAAACCTGCAAACCATGGGCTGACGAAGTGGAGCATGCAAACTTAACCACTACACCCCTGGGCTGGCCCCAGAAATGCAACTGACTTTTGTGTGTTGATTTTGTACCCTGCAACTTTGCTCTAGTTGTTGATTATTTCTAATAGTTGTCTGAGGGATTCTTTAGGGTTTTCTCTATATAAAATCATGTCATCTGGAAACAGCAAGAGTTTCACTTCTTCATTGCCAATTTGGATACCCTTTATTTCTTTTTCTTGCCTAATTGCTCTGGCCAAAACCTCCAGTACTTTATTGAATAAGAGTGGTGAGAGTGGGCACCCTTGTCTTGTTCCCATTCTCAGAGGGATGACTTTTAGTTTTTCCCCATTGAGTATGATGTTGGCTGTAGGTTTGTCATATATGGCCTTTATTATGTTGAAGTACTTTCCTTCTATGCCCATTTTATTGAGAGTTTTTTAATTATAAATGGATGTTGGATATTGTCAAATGCTTTTTCTGTGTCTATTGATATGATCATGTGGTTTTCAGCCCTCATTTTGTTGATGTGGTGTATCACATTGATTGATCTGCAGGTGTTGAAACATCTCTGCATCCCTGGTATAAACCCCATTTGATCGTGGTTTATGATCCTTTTAATGTATTGCTGTATTCCGTTTGCCAATATTTTGTTGTGGATTTTTGCATCTATGTTCATCAGAGACATTGGCATGTAATTTTCCTTCTTTGTGTTGTCCTTGTCTGGCTTTGGGATCAGGGCAGTTGGAAAATGTGTTAGGAAGTGTTCCATCGTCTTCAGTTTTTTGGAGTAGTTTGAGAAGGATAGGTATTAAATCTTCTTTGAATATTTGGTAGAATTCTCCAGAGAAGCCATCTGGTCCTGGACTTTTATTTTTTGGGAGGTTTTTGATTACTGTTTCAATCTCTTTACTTGTGATTGGTCTATTCTGTTTCTTCTTGATTCAGTTTTGGGAGGTTGTATGAATCTATGAATTTATCCATTTCTTCTAGATTGTCCAATTTGTTGGCATATAGTTTTTCATAGTATTCTCTTATAATCCTTTGTATTTTTGTGGTATCTGTTGTAATTTCTCCTCTTCAATTTCTAATTCTATTTATTTGAGGCTTCTCTCTTTTTTTCTTTGTGAGTCTGACTGAGGGTTTCTCAATTTTGTTTATCGTCTCAAAGAATCAGCTCTTAGTTTCGTTGATCCTTTCTACTGATTTTTTGGTTTCAATTTCATTTATTTCTGCTCTAATTTTTATTATTTCCCTCCTTGTGTTGACTTTGGGCTTTGTTTGTTCTTTTTCTAATTCTGTTAGGTGTTGTTTAAGATTGCTTATTTGAGATTTTTCTTGTTTGTTAAGATGGGCCTGTATTACTGTGAATTTCCTTAGCCCAAACCTTCATTTTTGAAGGGTCTATGCCATTCATAGTCCCACCTGCACTGACTTATAATTTTCCATTGATTTTTATCACAGGGCATAGTAATACTAAGAGGTCTTCTATATTTTAGGCATATTCTTCCTTATCTCTTGTTGTAGAGTAGTAGGCTGATTTTCCCTTGGCAGTCAGGATCAGTCAGTCCAGGTAACACCGTAACACCCTTCTTTGCTTGCTGACAAGAGGCATAAAGAGCCCAAAGTGGCTGGGAGAGAGTCTTAACTTCCAGTTCAGTGGAATCAGTGGAAGCATTCCTCCCTCTGTAACTGACACAATTATCCAGCAGAGCATAAGGTCACAGGAACAGGAAGCAAAAAGTTTGTTAGTGACCACTAGGGGTAATAGTGAGTAGTACCACTTTCATTTCCACACCTTGATTTCTGGACCCATGTATCCTCCTGTAGGAGAAACAGAATCATGTATTGGACACTGGTTCAGAACATATTCAACCTTCTGGAGAATTTTGCCCCAATCCTGCAAGGTATTGCCACCTAGCTGGAACTGTAACTAAGTATTCAAAAGGCCATTCCAGGGGCTGGCCCTGTGGCCTAGTGGTTAAGTTCAGCGCACTCCACTTTAGTGGCCCGGGTTCCGTTCCTGGGCACAGACCTACACCACTCATCAGCGGCCATGTTGTGGCAGCAACCCACATACAAAATAGAGGAAGATTGGTGACAGATGTTAATTCAGGGTCAATCTTCCTCAGAAAGAAAAAAAAAAAGACATTCCGCTGTTCTGTCAAGCCAGCTATTTCAGGGTGATGGGGACCCTGGTAAGACCAGTGAATTCCATGAGCATGAGCCCGTTGCCATCCTTGATAAGAAATAATGCTGCGTGGCATACCATGACAGTGGATAAAGGTGTTTTGTAAGTGCATGGATGGTGGTTTTGGTAGAAGCATTGAGTACAGGGAAAGCAAATCTGTATCCAAAGTAAATGTCTATTCCACTAAGAAAACAAAACACTTCCCCTTCACTAATGGAAGCAGTACAGTGTAATCAACCTGTTACCAGATAAGCTGGCTGACCACCCTTTGGAAATGGTGCCACATGAGGGACTCAGTGTTGGCCTCTGCTGCTCGCACATCGGGCACCCAGTGGTGGCCATAGCCAGGCAGGCTTTGGTGAGTGGAGGTCCATTTGCTAAGCCCATGCGTAACTTCCATCCCTGCCACCTTGGCCACTTTGTTCATGGACCCGTTGGGTGATGACAGACATAGCTGGGGAAAGGGACTGACTGGTATCCACAGAATGTGTCATCCTATCCACCTGATTATAAAAATCCTCCTCTTCCGAGGTCACTGTTTGGTAAGCATCCAGTGGGACACAAATATCTTTATGTTTTTGCCCATTCAGAGAGGTCTATCACTTACCTCTTCCCCAAATTTCCTTGTCACTACTTTTCCAATCATATGCGTTCTAAAACCATCAGCCAAACATTGGTCACAGCTCATGAACTGGTATATAATTTCACATATGGACATTTCTCCTTCCAAGCAAAGTGAACAACCAAATGCACTTTCCAAAATGCTGCCCACTGGGAAGATTTTCCATCACCACTGTCCTTTAGGAATGTTCCAGAAAGAAGTTTAGTACCACAGTTATTCACTTTCATATGGTGTCTGCATATCATGTGGAATCACCTGTAAACCATGCTTGAGTCTTCTCATGTCAATTGATCATAGGGAACTCTCCGTGAGGCCATAGGTGCAAACTGGAGGAGAGAAAGTGGTGTAGCAAGAGTGGGGATCATGGGCATTTGGGTCACTTCTTCATGTAACTTACTGTGTCTTCAGGGACTGCTCAGGCCCAATCTCATATATACCACAATTATTTGATGAAGGAGCAGTGCTGTGCTTGCCCATCTTTATGGCTTGGTGGGTCAGATAACACCCAGTTCGTGCTGGGCAACTCAGTTTGCATGGTTACTTGGTGGCCACTCGTTAAACATTTAGTCTCTATTAAGGCCTAGTAGCAAGCTAAGAGCTGTTTCTCAAGAGGAAAGTCGTTATCGTGAGGGGGTGGCAGGCATTTTTTTCAAAACCTAAGGACCTCTGCTATGATTCACTTATATAGGGGCCTGCCCAAGGCTCCAAAGAGCATTCCTGTCTACACTGACAGTTCAAGCACCTTTGGATCTGCTGGATCCAGTGGCCCAAGTGGCAGAGCAGCTTGCATGGCAGTCTGGACCTGTTGCAGAGCCTTCTCTTGCTCTGGACCCCACTCAAAACTAGCACCTTTTTGGATCCCTCAGTAAACAGGCCAGAGTACAAACCCACATAAGGAGTATGTTGCCTCTAAAATCCAAGGAAGCCCACTAGGTGTTGTGCTTCATTTTTAGTTGTAGGAGGGGCCAGAGTAGCAATTATTCTTTACCTTGGAAGGGATATCTTGACATGTCCCACACCACTTGAGCCTTGGATGTTTCACTGAGGTAGAAAGTCCCAAATTTTTATTACACTTATTTCCTACCCTCTGACATACAAAGTTCTTTAAGTCTAGAGTAGTTGTTACTTCCTATGCGTTAGGTTCAATCAGCATAATGTAACAGACCAGAGTGATATCTTGTTGAAGGGAAAGGCAGCCAAGATCCCTGAAAACTAAATTTTGTCATAGGGCTGGAGAGTTGATAGACCCCTGAGGTAGGACAGAGAAAAGTGTAGAAAAGAGAAAAGGCCAAAATTGTTGGCCTTGCAGACTCTTAAGCACACTGCTTATGTTAGGCCTTATTGACAGGTATAGAGATAAAAGCATTTGTCACATCAATAACTGCATATCAGGTACCAGGGGATGTGTTACTTTGCTCAAGCAATGAAACCACATCTGGTGCTCCACCTGGTTAATGTTGTGATAATCCACTGAAGTCTCCAAGATTCATCTGTCTTCTGCACAGGCCAAATAGACAAGGTGAATGGGGATGTGATGGAAATCACCATCCCTGCATCTTTCAGTCCTTGATGATGGCACTAATCTGCGCAGTCACTCCAGGACTGTGTTATTGCTTTTACTTTACTGTTTTGTTAGGTGGAGACAGTTGTAATAAATGCCACTTGGCTTTTCCCACCATAATAGCCATCACTCCACAGGTCAGAGAACCAATATGGGGATCTGCCAGCTGCTGAATTTATCTATTCCAATTATGCATTCCAAAACTGGGGAAGTAACCACATGATGGCTTTGGGATGCACTGGGCCCACTGTGAGACAGTTCTATGCAAAACTCAATTGTTAACTTGACCTCTGTAAGCCCCTACTCTGTCTGATGGACCTCTGTGATGTTTTGGGCCTCCTGGAATTAGTGTCAATTCAGAGCCAGTGTTCAGTAGTCCCTGAAAGGTCTGATTATTTCCTTTACCCCAGTGTGCAGTTACCGTGGTAAAAGGCCATAGAGTTCCTTTGCAGAAGCCAGAGAAAAATCAATTTCAGTCTGGTATAGGAGAAGTCACAGATGTCACTGTCTGATGAAAGTATTGGAAGAATTATCATCTTCAGTGTGGCCAGGTCAATGGGTACATGTTAGAGAAATGAGTCCTGAAGATTTACTACTCAGGTGTTTATTATTGTCATGGTGTAAACAACAGACTATAAGCTGTATATGACTAGTACTAGCAGAGTAGTTTCATCTAGCCGGTATAATCTGAAATCAGTATATTCAGTCTACTTAGCTGAAGTTTTCTCTAGTATTAAAAATTCTCTCCCAGACTTTGCTTTTTGGTACATTATTTTTTCCTTGTGGCAAAGACTCACCTACCTTGTTACCTTTTCTAACCTCTCTTTCTCATTTGAAGGCAGTTTGTTTCTCTGTTCCCAACCATCTGCTCATTCCTATACCTCTCTGCTATCCCACCCTATTTTTCTATCAGTTCCCTGTAGTAATTCCCAGTTCACTGCACTTTTCTAACTCATTTGCATTGCCATAGGAAATCCCGTAAGTTTTCATAGATGATTTTAATATTTATGGTTTTCCGTTCATGTTAAAACAAACTGTATTTGATCCCTCCCTTTTGGGAAGCCCATTAATGTGTTATTAAGAGCTAACACTTGTTTATCACTTTTTATAGGCCATTTATTCTTCACAACATGAGATATATACTATTAATCCACTTAATTTTATAGTCCTCTTAAATATATCTCATACCAGTCAACCTCTCTTATATTCATGGCTACCATCTCAGTCCAATCCATTATCCTCTCTCACCTGGATATCTTCATTAACGTCCTAAATTGTGCCCTTTCTTTCCATTCTCTACACAGCAGATAAAGTGATCTCTTAAGAATGTAGATGTATTATGTCACTTCCCTTTTTAAAGTCCCTACAGTAATTTTCATTGAATGGGGAATAAAATCCAAACTCCTTATCAAAGCTTATAAGGCCCCACTTGGTGAGGTCCTTTCTTCTTTGACCTCAGTCATATGATCAAACTGTACTGGACATTTTCTTGGTTCTCTGGGACCCTCAGCTTGACTTTTATAATAGCAAACATATGACATGTGTATGATCACATTATTCTTACTCTTTTTCTTGACGGATAAATAGCAAGAGGAGGACTGCACTTTACATGGCAGTTCTTGTTGTCACTGTAAACCTACAAAAAGACAAGGTGTTGAAACACTTAAGAAGTCTTTGACTTATGTGAGTATTCAGGACACTGTTGCAGGAAATGGATATCAACACAATTAGTGATGGAGCATGGAAATTTGCAACTGTACAAACATGGACGAAATTCAAATTTGAAGTACTTCAAAAAGTTCCTGTTTGCATAGCAAGTCTTTCGGCTGGTTCCCCTTTCACCAGTGTTTGTACAGCTCCTGAAATTGTTGAGAAATGGAGTGTCTGTGGTTTTGACAGATGGCTAATTTGGCAAGCTTCAGCCATCTCGATTTTATCATCAAGTTACATAGAACTTTCCCAGTTTCCTGTGAGCAAGCCTTCAGCCTGTCTATAGAAACTTCACGCCTGAATTCACCTCCCTACTGAGTCTTAGTGGTTTCCTTGCATAGAAGCAGAGTTCAAAAATGAAAATATGATGTAAAATAAATCTGTGGTCCATGGACATTCCAGCCATGGTGTTCATGATGTTTGTTGTATACATATTTTATATGCTTGTTATATACAACTTATGTGTTACTTTGTTTTATCATTTGTTGTTTCCAGTTTTAATGACATAATGAGAAGACAAAATAAAATATTCCATCAGATTTTTGATTGTTCAAGGCTCTGTCTTACGGAATTTTACATAATATGGCAGGGAAAGACCCTCAGTTATTAAATAATAAAATTGACTTTTTTTCTTTCTTTTTTTTTTTTTTTTTGCTGAGGAAGATAGCCCTGAGCTAACATCTGTGCCAGTCTTCCTTGACTGTATATGTGAGTTGCCACCACAGCATGGCTGACAAGTAGTATAGGTCAGCGCCCAGCATCTGAATCTGTGAACCTGGGCCACCAAAGCAGAACGTGCTGAACTTAACCACTTTGCCGCAGGGTTAGCCCCATAGTTGACTTTTTTTTTTTTTTTGAGGAAGATTAGCCTGAGCTAACATCTGCTGCTAATCCTCCTCTTTTTGCTGAGGAAGACTGGCCCTGAGCTAACATCCATGCCCATCTTCCTCTACTTTATATGTGGGACACCTACAACAGCATGGCTTACCACACAGTGCCATGTCCACACCCGGGATCCCAACTGGTGAACTCTGGGCCACTGAAGGAGAAGGTGCGCACTTAACCACTGCGCCACCGGGCCGGCCCCCCAAAGTTGAGTTTTAAACACAGTGGTTTTGATTCAGTTGGCCATTGTTGAGACACCTTGTGCTAGTTGCGTAAGTGTATTTTTTTGTTTACCTAAGATTTGATAGCCAAAGTTACCTCATAAAAACAAGTAAATAAAAACAAGTAATTTACTCTTGGGACAACAAATACTGTGTCTATATTCATAGTTGTTTTATTACACAAAAATCATGCGTGTGTGTGTGTGTGTGTGTGTGTTTTGGGGCTGGGTTTCACCTCACCACACCAAGGGTAGGTGGTGAGCTAAGGCCCCTGGCGGCTCGGGGCACCGCATCTCACCCATGCCACAGCCAAAGCCGCAAGTGGTTTTCAACCAACACTGACACGAGAATCGATTTTAACTTACTGTTAGTGGAAAGAGAACACACTGAGAAGTCATATAAGAGTGGTGACAAGAAGTCGATATTAAGGTTGAATGGCAGGAAGCCCGAGGTTACTTGTACATAGATTTTCCTCTTATGCTATGGAGTTGGCTAAGTGGAATGGTTCAGATTGTTTGTTTTCAAATTCTATTACTCAGTGAGCTGCAGAGTTCTGAATACTTTAGGTTTCATACTTATTACCCACAATCTATGCCCCTTTTCTCTAATTTATAAGATTTCATTTAAGAAAAGGGTTAAAGTTTAAAAAATGGTGCTTTAAGTAACAAGTAAATAAAATGAAAATACGTTTTTCAGTTTCTTGTATCTAATATGTTTGTCATAAGCCAAGCACTGTTGTTATTTTAGCTGCCTGTTGTGTGTATGTGTCAGGGGTGAGGAAGGGAGGGAACAGTTATTGATTAATATGATCACTTGGTATTATAGTACTTTATATTATTTTTAACCATAAATGAATTTTGGTGATGGGAAAACTTGTTTTTCAGGTTGAAGCACTCAATAAGTTAAAAACTTTAAATAGTTTAATCAAACTGAATGCAGTGAAGCTAAACAGAGCCAAAGGGAAAGAGGCCATGCACACCTGTTTAAAACAGAATGCTTACCGGGAGGCCCTCTCTGACCTGCAGTCACCTCTGAACCCGTGTGTCATCCTCTCAGAACTCTAGTAAGTGACCGTCTGTGCTGTGCTCAGTGAATCTCCCATGAAAATAGCATTGCAGAAAGGATTCCTGAGTGACTGCCTTGGGGGAGCAGTAGGGCCAGCTGTTAGCCCCAGTAAGTGGAATAAAATTAAAGAAGGACGATCTCAAAGTCCTCAGGGGTTATTCTTGTGTATAGTGGGAGGGATGCCTACCAGCTAAATTTATCTGTGGGGTTAGTGCAAATTATTAAAAGTTAATTTCTTTTTAATTGTATGTAATTAAATTGTACGTGTGTTACTGGTTTCTAAGAGTTAAAAATCCCATGCAAGCAAAATGTTGGCAACCGTCATAAATTATTTACTAATTAACTTTCCTTTTTCAAAATGAGATCTTGAATGAATTTGGAAAATTATTTCTTACTTTTTCATTTCCTACAAAAGTGATAGCAGAAAAGTAATAATGTGTACTCAGTATGTCAGTGTTCAAAATCGATCCCTCTTTAATAAATCTATAATGAACTCATAATATTCCTGATTTTAATCCAGCGATATTGGTATTGTTACATATAATAACATAAAGTTAAAGAAGAATAAGAGAGGAAAGGAGGAATTTTAAATGTAGGTAGTGAGACAGGCAAAGCTAGATTTTCAGTCCAGCCCATCTGGCATCATTACATGCCAACCAAGGCTGTGATCCCTGTTTGTTTTCTACCAAGAGGAAATGTTCTAGTTCTGACTTCTGCAGACCTGAGTGGAACAGGTGAGAGGTTCTCTCAAGCCTAGTATATCACAGCAAAATTACAATATTGCCATTTCTTTACGTTGAAGTGGGCTAATTTTCATCTTGTTCGATTTCAGTGTTGAAAAGTGTAAATACATGGATTCCAAAATGAAGCCTTTGTGGCTGGTGTACACCAACAAGGTGTTTGGGGAAGATTCAGTTGGAGTGATTTTTAAAAATGGTGATGGTAGGTACTGAGGTTTTTATAGTGCCATCTCCCTTAGTATTTTTCATTTGTTGTCACTTTGCTTTATCTGGAAGGTGATATGTAAATGTGTAAGCAGGGGCAGCCTAGAGGTAGCTATCAAGGGTCATTAGGTTGAATTCGGCATGTCTTAAATCCCTTTTATTTTCATCTTGGAAAATGACTTCTACAGCTTACATACATACCTTGTTGTAATAAACTTTCCCTTTTTTCCTACAAAATATAAAGTCTGTCTATCCTTTGGTAAAAAGCTTGTGAAATACAAGAGAATATTTTTAATAATGTGTTCATATATCCTGTTTCAGTGATGGCAATTTTGATATTGCTGCCATAGTTTTGTATTTTAATTAAAATATCTTACTGACCCATACTTTATAAATGCCATGCCTCTGAAGTAATCACACCAACCAGAATGCAGTCATGAGTGCCACCACTTGCCAGTTGTCTGACTACAGGCAAGTCTTGCACAATTCATTGAGCTTCAAGTTCTTCATGTCCGTGATGATTATAGCATCTGTATTTTGGGTTTCTTAAAAGGAATTAAGGGAGATAACATAAGTAAATGGGTTTAATATAATACATGCCTAAAACTATTTTAAAAAGAGCTTGTAGTGTTTAGCTAGACATTTAACCCCATTTGACCACACGAATGTCATTATGTGGAAGTCAATAGTTTCGTAGCCTCTGTTACCTGAAAATTACCCTTAGACGTGATAATTAATTAAGTTTTACAGTTTTGCAAACCCGTCATGCAATTAGTTATGTGATTCTTAAGAACTTTCTGTGCATCCCTAAAAGCAAACAAGAAGGAAAAAATTTAGCAACGTGAATTGTGTGTTTGCTGTAATACGTCATTCCTGTGTATAACAGTATTACAGCATCCATGCAGTTCGTATAGTACCTTACGCATGGTGAAGAATTAAAAACATTTTTTAATGTAATTTCTGAAATAGTGTTATAAGTACATGCTAAACAACAAATATAATATTTCACATAATGAATATGGTCAACATTAAAATTTAGGGAAAAAATTAGTACAACAGTAGTCAGTGGTTTTAGTTAATTCTGGCTGAATTACCTCATCTGGAATTAATGTTATTAGGTATAAAATGGGAAGCGTTTATAATAAAGCAGGGTTTTTTCCCCCTTAGATTTACGACAGGATATGTTGACACTCCAGATGCTGCGCTTGATGGATTTGCTCTGGAAAGAAGCTGGTCTGGATCTTCGGTGAGATTTCTAGTGAATTTATTTTTGTCTCCTATTGTATTCCTTCCATGGCAAAAATTTTAAAACTTTTTGTTGATTCTTTCCCTTCTGCTACTGATTGTTGTTAACAATAATATTTGTGTTGCACTTTACAGTTTACAGTGTGCTGTTAAATGCATTATCTTATTTAAACCTCATCAGGTGTAAAACTGTATATGTGACAGAGATTCCAGAAAGAAGAAATAGGTTTGAACTTGCAGTAAAAGTAAAGCCTGAACAGACAACAGTGGAGTCACATTCGAACCTGTGGTTTTGAAGGTGCTCTCAGGGAGGATTCACTGGTGGTCATGGGAGTGACGAGGCCTGAGACAGGCCTGCCCCTCTCCTTACTTAGCCTCGTAACATCGATTCCTCTACCTTCCTGGGAGGGAAGTGTTTAGGAGGGATCTCAGGGATTTCAGCTTGCCATCATTATTAGGGGTAGACAGTGAGCAGGACAGGTTTATGGAAACAGAAACAGATAAAATGGAAATCTAGTGGATTTTAAAAGTTTTAATTATTATCAAATCTTTTGAGGTGAAGAGCAGATGAAGGTAATTACAAACAAAATATTGATATATTTAACTGCATAAAAATAAAAGATTTGATGTCAACCAACAAAATTAAAAGTTAGGCCTCATGCTAGACATTATATTCATAATGAACAGGACAGGAGGATAATAATCGTAAATATTTAAAGAGCTCATAGATATAAATATATGGGAAAAAGCTGTGAAATATTCATACAAGATATAAAATAAATAAACTAATAATTATATGACGCTGTCATTTCCAATGCAGAAGTATAAATTACAAGAACAATTGAGGGGGCTGGCCTGTGGTGCAGTGGTTGGGTTTGCGTGTTCCTCTGCGGTGGCCCAGGGTTTCGCCGGTTTGGATCCTGGGTGTGGACATGGCACTGCTCATCAAGCCATGCTGAGGCGGCATCCCACATGCCACAGCTAGAAGGACCCACAACTAAAATATACAACTAGGTACCAGGGGTGCTTTAGGGAGAAAAAGGAAAAATAAAATCTTTAAAATATACTACTGTGTGCTGGGGGGATTTGGAGAGAAAAAATCAGGAAAAAAAAAGAAAAAGATCGGTAACAGTTGTTAGCTCAAGTGCTATCTTTAAGAAACAACTAAACAATTGAGGGGCCGGCCCGGTGGCCCAGCGGTTAAGTTCGCATGTTCCGCTTCTCAGCGGCCCAGGGTTCGCCGGTTCAAATCCTGGGTGTGGACACGGCACCGCTTGGCACACCATGCTGTGGTAGGAGTCCCACATAAGGTAAAGTAGAGGAAGATGGGCACGGATGTTAGCTCAGGGCCAGGTTTCCTCAGCAAAAAGAGGAGGACTGGCAGTAGTTAGCTCAGGGCTAATTGTCCTCAAAAAAAAAAAAAAAAAAAAAAAAGGAAAGAAAACCAAACAATTGAATACTGTTGATTTCCTAGAAAAGATTTTATTCAGTGATAATCTAGTCTAGGACACGATTGAAGCAACAAAAACATAAGTATTTTCGTATACCATTGTAAGTTAATATAAACCTCTCTGTATCAAGTTTTTTTATATCCTGTGTCCAGTATTTCCAGAATTTACTTAAAAATTAGAAATATTAACAGATTTATGCACAAAGATATTCATCCTTGCTTTATGTACAATTTAAAAAATTGGACCATTCTTTTGAACATTTGCTCAATGGTAGAATAATAGTTTTAAAAAATGATTAGTTTTTCCCTGTGACCAAATATCTCAGGTATTTTAAAATATTTTTTATAGAATTTGGAGAAAGTGCTTATCTTCACATATCAAATGAAATAAGTGAGATGCAAATGTGTTTTTGTATAATTATTTCAACCATGTTAAAAATTCACTGGAAAATGACACTAAAATATTGACAGAAACTAAAATGGTAATAGACATTATTTCTGGGTGGTGAAATTAAAGGTGATTTTCCCCCCTACCTCCTTTGTGTACCTGTTTATCTAGTATTCTACAATGAGCATGTGCTCCTTTTTTAATCAAGGCGAAAAAAACCATTAAGCATATTTCACAATATAATACAGGTCCATACAATTTTTAAACTTTTCTTCTACTCTAGTTGATGATGATTAACTTTCTTTTTTTACCTAATCCTTTCTATTTTATTTTTTTTATTTGTGGACTATTTCAAACATGAAACTATAGAAGATAATTTACAACAATTTTATGTTCTAACAGCAAGATTTAAAAAATATATAATTAACAATTAATTGACAGATCTTAGCATGTTTCCATATTTACTTTTTTAAAAAACAAGAAATAAGCAGATAAAGTTAATGCATTATCATCCTACTCTCTTGCTTTACATCTCGGAATTAACCGCTATTATAAAGCTGTAATACATATATTTTCATGCTTTAAGTATATATTATATATCCATTGTATGCTTTGAACTTTAAATAAATGCTGTCACATCACACGTAACTTTTTGCAGTTTACTTTTTTCTTATAACATTTTTTGAGATTTGTCAAGATTAGTATGTGAAGTTCTAATTCATTATGTTCACTTCTATATTAATTCTTTGAATAAATGTAAAAATTTATCCATTCCCCTATAAGTAGCTATTTGCCCCCTCCCCCACTTTGCCCCCTGCAAACCCAAACGAACCGTACAGTTTACACGCTTCTAAATATCTCTCTATTCACATAGGAAAGAGTCTTTTAGTTTATATAGCCAGAAGTGGAATTGCTGGGTCATAAAGCATGTGCATTTTCAACTTTGCTACCATTGCCCAAATACTTTCCAGAATAGTTGTACCACTATTGTTTCCACACAGAAATGTCTGCCTGCACTTGTTAATTTTTTGCAGTTCTGGTGGATATAACAAAGTATCCCATAGAATTTTAATTTGCATTTCTTTTATTAGTAGTTTGGGTGAGTATGCTTCAGTGTTTATAAGTATTGTGTTTTCTCTCCTATGAATTACCTAGGTTCCTTTAAGGTTTAAAATACTTTTTCTTATATTATTTTAAAAATTCCTTCCCTGTACAATTGTCTTAAAGATGTTCTTTTATGTTTTACTTTGCTAATTTTAAACTTGGTGTACTTAAAGATATTCTTTTGTGTTTTATTTTGCTAATTTTAAACTTGCTGTACTTTCCCTTCTTTTTCTCTCTCTGCAAAAGTTTGATCCTGGTGTTGATTTTTTGGAGTCTAGGTTGTTTTGTTTTGCTTTGTTTCTGCTGTGGAAGATTCACCCTGAGCTCACATCTGTTACCAATTTTCCTGTTTTTCCTGAAGGAGATTTGCCCTGAGCTAACCAGCTGTGCTAGTCTTCCTCTATTTTATATGTGAGTTGCTGCCACAGCATGGCTGCTGATAAGTAGTTTAGGTCCATGTGAGCCTGGGGCACCAAAGCAGAGCATGCAGAACTTAACCACTAGACTAAGGGGCTGGCCCTTGGAGTCTAGGTTTTTTTTTACTAATTATTTTCCTTAATGGTTTTTGGACTCTTCAGATTGTTTTCCTGCTTGAGTCAGTTTTGAGGCTAAGAATTTTCCAGTTCATTAATTGAATACTGTATATTTTTTATAACATCTTCTTGTAATTTAAAATCTCTATGGTTAATCTTTTCTTCTTTTGCATGTGTAAAATTATTTTATATGCAATGTTTTTTCCTTATTAGAGGTTTGCTGCTTAGTATTGTAAAAGAATGAGCTTCTTGTTTTGTGTTTTTTTTTGTTTGTTTTCTGTTTTATCATTGATTACCTCTTTATGGTTTCCTTCCTTTTACCTGTGTTTGTTCTGTTCTTTGGATTTTTTTAGTTGAATGTTTAGAACATTAATTTTCACTCTTTTTCATATATACAATTAAAACCATAAATTTCCTCTAACTACTGCCTTAGCTGCATCTCAAAGGTCTTAGCATGTACTTACTTATGTACTTTCATAATGCATCAAACTATATAGAATTCAAGGCTGACTACCTGTGTGCCTGTTGGGGGCCTGCCCTTGGCAGCCAGCCAGGTAGTTCAGAACTGTGCCTTAGCTATAACTTGTGTAAAGCCTCAAAGTTGCAAGGGGTGAGAGCTCAGGTCTTGTAAGTTCTTTCCTGTACATGTGCACAGCCCTGGGCATGCACACGACCTTCTAGATTCCTACAAATATGTTGGAGTTTTTCACCGTACCCTGTGGACATCTCACTCCCCAGCTTTTCCTTTTAAGCTTTTTTGGTAGCATGTTGTTTGCCTCAGCTATTATTTACGCCTTAGCTGCAGTATTAAACAATTGATTTTGAACATTCTCTAGAAACATCCCCAGGTAAAAGGCATCTCACACCAGATGAGGTCTGAGCCAAGTCAAAGAAACAGACTTGCAAGTGGGATCTTCCTGTGAAGCACTAGAGAGTTCAAAGAATGACAACTGTGTTAGATGGGGCTTTGGAGGAACTCTAGCCCCATTTTTGTCCCTTGTAGGAGATAGCAAATTGCTATATTCCCTATGATTGTGGGCTGTTCATTGTCAAGTCTACTGTAGAACTGGGAAGGAGGAGGATGGGTATTGGTAAAGTATGACTGAGATTTAGCTGTTTCCTTCAATAAACACTCCCTAGATGGCTGCAAGCCTTTCTTGTGTTTCCGTATTACTGAAATAGTTGATTCTGGCAATTTTTTGCCAGTGTTCTTGTTGCTTTTATGGAAGAGTGGATTTTCAGAGGTCCTTAACTCCCTGTTTTTGCTGACATCACCTGGTTATAGAATTTTTAAATCTAAATTGACAGCTGCTTTCCTTAGAAAACTTCCATTGTATTCTAACCTCTGTTATTTTTTAAAAATCTGTGAGTGTAAATAATCAGTTTTTTACCTCACTGCAGAAAAAACTTTCTCTTTGCCTTTGGTTTCTGCAGTTTTACTAAAATTTATCTGTGTATGAATTTCTTTTTATTTTTCCTTATTCTCATTATATCTTCTCATTCAAAGAAAATCACATCTTTTAGTTTCTACAAAATATATCCATATTCTTCAATATTGCAGTTCTCCCACTCTCATAGACTTCTGCTCCTTTAGTAGATGTATGTTGGACTTCTCTGTTCTGTCCTGTCTGTCTCTTAACCTATCTTTCCTATTTCCTACCTTTTTATTTTTATGTGACAGTCTCTCTATTTCCTTTTACTCTATCTTCCAGTTCACAAATTCTCTCTTCAACATTGTCTAATCTCTTTTGTATTCAATGTAGTGTGTTTATTTCAATGACAATTAAAAAATTTTTTTTTTTAATTTTTTGATGAGGAAGATTGTCCCTGAGTTAACATCTTCGCCAGTCTTCCTCTACTTTGTATGTGGGACACTGCCACTGCATGGCTTGATGAGTGGTGTGTAGGTCTGCACCCAGGATCCAAACCTGCGAACCCTGAGCCGCTGAAGCAGAGCACACAAACTTAACCACTATGCCACTGGGCCGGCCCCTCAACGACCATTTTTATGTAGGAGTTGTATTTGATTTTGTTTTTGTATGCCTGGTCTTTTAAAAAATACTGTAATTACCTATTTCTTTTCATGTCTTTCATAATTTCAGAGTCTCTTTCATTTCGTTCTGTTTTATCTCTTGGGGTGCCACCTTTCTGTTTATCTGCTTAATCTTATTCATTTCCTTGTGTAGATAATAATATTTGGTTTTGAATTCATTTTGGGTGGAGATTGTGTTTTCTGTGAGGGTCTTTTGTTCCTTAGGGTGTGAAAGTATCTCCCAAAAATGAATTTGTGTTTTGTTTGTGCTGTTCCCAAGATCTTTACACACAATCAACCAGTTTTTATGTTAACTCTTTGCCTTCAGGCTTTTATACCTCATATTTAGTTTATATTTGCATCTCATGAGAATGTGGGAAGGCTTAAGTCTGTGCACTTTCACGAAACATTTTTTATTGCCCACCCAGTGCCCAGGATAGATGGCAGACTTTCATGGCACATCCTCTAGTCCGTGAGCAGATATTTCCTAGTTCCCTTTTCATACACTTGACAGTGCTTTGAGAGCCCCAGCTTTGTGCAAGATCTCAGCTCCAGAGCCTCGGTCTCATGGGCTCAAGACCATGTGTTTTTTTCTCATGAGCATTAAAATGTCACCCAAGTCAGTAACTTCCTGAGCCACTACTATGAATAATCTCTATATTTCTGGGACCTACAGATCTCCTTTTCTTTCTTTATTAACCATAACTATTTATAAAACCTTTTTGACTTTATCTGTTACTTTTTATGTGTTTTAGTACATACAGCAACTTAGTCCACAAGGTTGCTGGAAACAGTTGTACTTGTGATTGACTTTATTCCTGCAAGATTATAAGTATTTCCTGATTAATTTTTTAAGTTTGAGTTATGCTCTGTTCATTACTACATATATTTTAATTTTTCAAAAACTTAAAAAGTTGCTGTTGATTGACTGAACCAGGCATTGTATTAGGTTCTTCACACATACAATGTCATGTAATCTCTACAACTCTGTGAGGTCGTCTTATTCCTTTTTAACAGATGAAAAAATTAAGGCTCAAAGTATTTAAACAATTTGTCAAAGATTATAAGAATGTTAAGTAGCTCATTAGCCAGATTCACATCCAGGTCTGTCAGGCTCAAAAGCTTCATGACCTTCTGTTATTTACCAGTCTTGAATGAGAAAACAGTTATGGTAAGACATATCTAGTAACCTTTGTTTATTTATCAAAGTGTTCTGGTGCCCCAAATATTCAATTTTCCATTGTTTTTTTTTTTTTAAGTAAAGAGTTTTCTACTCTTAGATCCTTCCAGGGTAAATATTTCCAGTGCTGTTGAGGTAGAAAGAGCAGTTTGCTGTGGGTGTTGTTCCTTTCATGGGACCTGTAGATGTGATTGGAATAAGGACAAGAGATAATAGTTCATATACAAAGGACTCTTTGAGGTCCATAAATGACACAGTTTTGCTTTTAAATTAGGAGGAATTTCTAATACAGCTGTGTAAAAATAGCATTAGTAGTTTTGAATAGGTAGCAAGTTTTTGGGTCACCTACCCAGTTATAAGACGTACTGCATGGATAAGAGGATGGGTAATTATGAGAAACTCTGCCTGAGGAACATAAACCCAGAAGCGTCTGGGCTGCCTTTTTTTTTTTTTTTTTTAGTAAATAAAGTTTTATTGGCACACAGCCACAACCCGTTTGTTTACATATTGTCTGTGCCTGCTTTTATGCTGTAACTGCAGAATTAAGTAGTGACCTAGTAGTCTGCAGCACCTCAAATATTTACTATCTGGCTCCTTCCCGTAAAAGTAAACCCTGACGAAAATGTTCTTATTTGAGTTATCCCACAGAAAATGGGGGAAACTTTTCAACCTTAGGCTAGTAACTCATTGGTTCTTTGCAGTGTTAGCACATAAGCTACACAGTGGTCTCCTTTACTAAGAGCAGACTCAGGCCATATGATGAGTCTTGTTTAGTTATGAAAGGCTGAACTGAAGACTGTCCTTAGTTCGTCAGCCTAGTTGAAAACCCCAACCAAGTTCTTTTCTGTTAGTTTTGATTTTACCCATTCTATTCAGATGTAAAGCACATTTAGCATCCAATGAAGTTTATTGTGAGCTGAGGCGAAGGGAGGCAGCCACATGTGGGAGTACCAGAAATAAACCTGGTGTCTGTCTGATGGGAAGCAATGTGTGTCTAACAAGGAAAAGGAACTTGTCTATCCAGTGAGATCTGTGCTGACTTTTTGTACTCTGACCCCATGTTAAAAAAATATGCAGGACTTTAATTCTTTTGAGTTCATTTCAAACTAATACCTTTTTCTCACCAAACGTTTTTTACTGTTTCTATAAATATATGTGCTCCAGTGTTCCTGCTGTGTTTGTTTTTCTTTTGGCCAGCTGTTCAGGTTAAACTGGGTCATGTAGCACACACTCTTTTAAGTTCAATCTCAAATCTTCAGGTACCTTCTATACATTACTACTTTGATCAGAATATTTTAGTACTTGTGCCACTGTCTTGTTAACATGAATAAAGTGCATATTTCTCATTTTGATTTTTCTCTGATGTCTCAAAATACTCTTTTGGTATCTTTCATTCTAAATTAGAACATTCGTAAGCCTTCAATATGTGAGAACACCCTGACCTCCTTTGGTCAATAAATAATAAGCCTTTTCTGTCAAGTCTAATAGGTTGTCCTCATGTGGAAATCTCTCTGGCCTTTGGTAGATTTGACTGTCCTCTACCACCCCTCCTCCCCCAAAAATATGTGTGATGTTGAATTTTGGGCAGTTGTCTTCATTGTGACTTTACATCTGAGTTACGCTAATGAGGTTTACTTCCCTTTTAAGAGAGTTACACAACAGTTCTTTGATAACACTCGTATCCTTAGTCTTGGAAGGATGCAGTAATGCAAGCGTTAGGTAAAAGAGTTACACTTCACTCCTTTGGAGGCAATGAGCTAAGGTACCACTCAGACTTGGGTTGATGTGTCAGAGTCAAAGCCAGAGAAAACTTTCTACGTATCCATTCAGAGTAAGATTATGGGGCTGCCACCCCTACTGCTATAGAATTTATTTTGGTTTTTAACGCTTGCTTTGGTGGAAGGGTAACAATTGTTCCTTGAGTCAGGGAGTCTGAGAAAGGAAGGTAAACATTACTAATTGTTTTCAAGGCCTTTATAAGAAGTGTAGAAGTTGAGTGCAAAGGGGGCCCGTGTAAGATGGTCAGGGCTCCAAGAGGTTGTCCCCAGCTTGACTTCTGTCAAACTGTCTCTCTGACAAGGATGTTTTTTCCTTCCCATTGTGAGCGTTCCATCCTCAAGACACTGAATGCTTTCATCGTTGCCTGCTTTTGACAGGAAGTTATTGGACTTTTGCCCAGTTTGGCTACAAGTGGGGTGGGAGGAGATGCAGGAAAGTGAGCCAAAGTGCACTTTAACCAGGCAGTGTTTACCTCACATGTGTTGTGTCACGATAAGGATAGGGGTGTTTCATTCTCCATAGCTACCCTTCTTACTGAGGGGGAAGTTTTAAAAGGAGAAATAATATTGCAGATGTAAAGCAGTCTATTGGTATATCAGGATGCCAGTATGCAGTTTGACAATTC
The DNA here is from genome assembly GCF_021613505.1 of Equus quagga. Classification (NCBI taxonomy): domain Eukaryota; kingdom Metazoa; phylum Chordata; class Mammalia; order Perissodactyla; family Equidae; genus Equus; species Equus quagga. The sequence continues at coordinate 172,081,712 of NC_060267.1, read as the reverse complement.
TGCTTCCAACCTTATTTGCTGTAACTAGGAAAGTGCTTAAAGAGGCATAAAATAATTGAATTGTTAGTCGGAAGGAAATTTAGGAACTACTTAATAAAACTCTTCTATCTGATTGTTACACGTACTAACAAACTCATGCGTTTCCCCAGTACACACACACACACATTCTTTCTCTTTCATGAAATCCTTCAAAGGCTTTCTCAGTGCTTTTAGGAGAGTGACAGAGTCCCTCTATGGCCTATGGGCCCTGCGTGGTCTTTCCAACACTGACCATTTCTTCTCCTCACCTTGTTTTTGTGCTCCCCCTTGCCTTCTCCTCCAGTTCTGCTGTCCTTCCTCCTCACAGAGCTCTTGCCTAACCCTTGACATGTTTTCATGGCATTTGTCATTCACACAGAGATCACATGTACATTGTGCATTTGTGCTTTGTCCCCTCAGTGAGACCAGGGATTGCTGTTTTTGCTCATTTCTGTATCACCAGCAGCTAACACAATGCTTGGCACATAGCTGCACCCAAATATTTATTGAATCCATGAATTCCATCCGATGCATGGATGTAGTCGCCTGACTTTTATTTGAAATTTCCAAGGTATTTCATTTCAGAGTTACTCTCAAGATAATACAGTTTTGAGAAAATGTTTACAACCAAAATGAGAAAGGATAATCATTAGTATGTAAGGAACTCATTTAAGTCACTAAGGAAAATGTTTAAAAGCCCAATAAACAGGCAAAGGATGTGAATAGCTAATTCACAAAAGAAATTCTTCTTGGGGCCAGTCTAGGGGCATAGCGGTTAAAGTTTGGACGTTCTGCTTCTGCAGCTGGGGGTTCACTGGTTCACATCCCAGGTGCGGACATGGCACCACTTGTCAAGCCATGCTGTGGCAGGTGTCCCACATATAAAATAGAGGAAGATGGGCACAGATGTTAGCTCAGGGCCAGTCTTCCTCAGAAAAAAGAGGAAGATTGGTGGCAGATGTTGGCTCAGGGCTAATCTTGCTCAAAACAAGAAAAAAGAAAGAAAGAAATTATTAACAAAAAATTCTTAAAATGGCTAAAAGAGATCTGAGAGTTTTTATTTTCACTGGGAATCATATAAATGCAAATGAAGCAAACTGCAACCTATCAATTTGGCAAAAATTGTTTTGCATAAGAAGCATTCTGTGACGCCTCTATGTAGTTAGTGACTCTCGAAACTGTTTTAGGTTAAAAAGATGGTTTTAGAGGCACTCAGACCTAGCTTTAAGTCTTGGATCTTCCACTTGGTTAAATATGTAACTTTTTGCAAATTTCTTTTTCCTTATTTGTAAAATTTGGAATTTACCTTATAGAGATTTTGTTGTTAAATTTGTTTATTCATTCAAAAATATTTATTTAGTGCCTGCTTTGTGCCAGGCACATTCTCAGGCATTGAGGATATAGCAGGGAAGAAATCAGCCCTGCCTGATGGAACTTACATCCCAATGGTAGAGACAGACAATAATCAAATAAATAAAATGTCCAGGATGTTGGATAGTGTTGAGTGCTAGAGAGGAAAATAAAGCAGGGAAGAGATAGCAACTATTGTGTCACAGATAGTGTTGCAATTTTAAATAGGACGAGTCAGGAATTTCTCACTGAGATGGTGACATTTCAGCAGATTTCAAAGAGGTAAGGAAGTAAGCCCTGTAGATGTCTTGGGGAAGAATGTTTCAGGCAGAGAAAATAACATATATAAAGAAATGAGGGAGTATTGTGCCTGATATGTTTGAGGACTGGCAAGGAAGCCGCTGTAGTAGGAACAAAGTGGGCAAGGGGAGGGTCCTAGGAGAGGTGAAGGGGCACTAGATCGAAAGGCTTGTGGGCGATGGCAGGCATGCTGGCTGTCACTCTAAGGTGGGAAGCCGTTGCGGAAATTTTGATCAGGGGAGTGACATAACATGAGTATATTTTAAGTGAATTATGTTGCTGTTGCGTTTAGAACAGACTGTGATGTAGGGAGACTAGTTAGGAAACTTTAATAATTGAGTAAGGGTTGATGGTGACTTGGACTAGGGTGGGAGCAGAAGGAAGGGTGGAGGCAGAGAAGTACTTAGACTCTGTATACATTTTCAAGATAGGTAAATACCCACGCATGAGAGAAGAGTCAAAGATGACTTTCAGGTTGTGGGCTTGAACACATGGAAGGATGGAGTTGCTGTTAGCCAAGGTGATGTGTAAAGTGCTTCGCCCACTATGTGGCACCTATTAGGTGCTCTGTAAAGGGTGGTTTCAAAATTTAGAGTAAAAATGAAAGACTTTCATCTGATGTGCTTCTGTCCACCTACACAAACAATAGAATATTTCACCAGAATAACTAGATAACAAATTATACGTTTAGATGGCACATTGGATTTTTAGTAAATTATCTGTTAGCCAAGAGATTTCTCCCTAATAGAAGGTAGAACTCATATTTTTCTGTATGACAATAATAAAATAATGGCAAGGGTATCAATAGTAATAAAACTTTCATAAAATCAAAGAAAAAACTCCATTAATGTCTCATTTTATGGATAATATACACATGTGACTATGCCCGTTTTTTTCCCTTTCAGGATGCTGCCTTATGGCTGTTTAGCAACAGGAGACCGCTCTGGCCTCATTGAAGTTGTGAGCACCTCTGAAACAATTGCTGACATTCAGCTGAACAGTAGCAATGTGGCTGCTGCAGCAGCCTTCAATAAAGATGCCCTTCTGAACTGGCTTAAAGAATACAATTCTGGGTTAGTTTATTTTGTTTGATTATCATTTTTCTGAACAAACAGTCAAATAACTGGGGTCGGCCTAGTGGCACAGTGGTTAAGTTTGCATGTTCTGCTTTGGTGGCCTGGGGTTCCTGGGCTCTGGTCCTGGGTGCAGACCTACACACCTCTCATCAAGCCAGGCTGTGGCAGTGTCCCACATACAAAAAAATAGAAGAAGATTGTCACAGAGTTAGCTCAGGGCCAATCTTCCTCACCAAAAACAAAAACCGAAAACAAAACCAAAAAACAGTCAAATAACTATAACAAATTCTAATTTTGCCAATTAGAATCATTAGTGTCCTAGAGGAAATATTAGTCTTATTTATTGCTTCGTTTCAGATTAGATCAAAATGACAAATAGCCCTTCCTAAAGTCTGTCAGGTAGTTAGCATTGAATTCTGCAGTTATCTAGATCAAATTTCAGAGGCCTACCGTAGATACAATCTAAGAATTTAAGTATTTTTTAAATAACATATAAATTTTTGTGTAAGTATATCAACTTCTGTAATTATGTGAATGTATGAACTTAAGTAAGTTTTCAGTAGGTTTTTAAAATAGAATTAAATGAGTTTGTAGTCTCTGATCTCTCCAAACTAAAAAATACAGTGCTAGAAATTGTGTTATTTATGGTTATTGTGTTGGAAAAGTCCTAATACATAGGAGATTAAGGAATTTCACAGTGAGGGGAAAACACTGTGTAAGTATTTTTGGCTGAAGACTTCAAAGTCAAACTTAAATTTTATCATTGGCAAAATCCAAGGACTTGTATGTGAGAATCAGTTTCCAAATTTTGATCTAAGGGCCTTGTCTCTAAAAGGTCTATATTACTCACTTCTGATTTTAAGTCAGTGATTTAAATGGTTGGAACTGCTGTACGTTGACTATTAAATGTGGAATTCTAATATGTTCCAAAGCTGAGGCCGGCCCGGTGGCGCAGCAGTTAAGTGCGCACATTCCGCTTCGGCAGCCCGGGGTTTGCCGGTCCGGATCCCAGGTGCGGACATGGCACCACTTGGCAAGCCATTCTGTGGTTAAAGTAGAGGAAGATGGTCACGGATGTTAGCTCAGGGCCAGTCTTCCTCAGAAAAAAGAGGAGGATTGACAGCAGTTAGCTCAGGGCTTATCTTCCTCAAAAAAAAAAAGGTATTAAAATGTTCCAAAGCCCCAGCGTCATCCAGCAAAGCTGATGGTGCCCTCTCATTTCTGTGCATGTGAACCTGCCCCTCCCTCCTGAAACACAGCTCTCAGGACACAGCAGTTTGAATGGAGAGGTCCAGTTATCCGAGCTTTTGAGCCAGTCTGCCATCCCTCTCTGCCCTGCTCCTGTGATGATCATTCTCGCTCTTGGCTCATCCAGCATGTTCTGCTCATATGGTTTCGGCAACTCTGTGTTGCAGTTCTCCTCACAATTAAAAAGGAAACAGAAGTGTGAATTGCATCTCATCCTACACATTTGGAGGCTAAAAACCTTTGTTGCTTCTATTTTTCCTCTTGTTCAGGGATGACCTGGACCGAGCCATTGAAGAGTTTACCCTGTCCTGTGCCGGCTACTGTGTAGCTTCTTATGTCCTTGGAATTGGTGACAGACATAGCGACAACATCATGGTCAAAAAAACTGGCCAGGTGAGCTGTTCCCCAGAGTCGGCCAAGGCCCTCAGTGATGTTATTACTTATGTACAGCACAATCTCTTGTGAAACTCAGGCAGATTCTTTAGTGAACCTCGGAATCATGTCTTTGTCTTTCCTTTTATGTTCTGCTCATTTCACATACTATCTGCTTCATATATTTATTGGTTTGTTTGCTTAAAGTTAGGTGATAAGCATTTATTTAAATGTTTAAAAAGTTATTGCAGTTAGTTAAAAGTCACCTATTCTTTCATTCTAAGAAATTGTATTTGGGACATATATGTACCTGAGAGGAGAAGGAGCAGATGATGTGCAGGATGTATTAGCTGTAAAGAAGATAGCTAATGCTAAAAAAAAAAAAGTGAAGATGAACCCCACTTGAGCCATTTTCTCTTTTAGAACATCAAGTCTAATTATATATGGGAGTAGGGAGAAATGGAGTATGAGTAATACCATTTTTGGGGTAACTAGAGAACTAGACTCGGATATTTATGAAGAAGTTCTTAGTTTTCAAATGAAAAGTTTCTCCTTTTTTGGAATGGCTTATATTTGTTTGTAAATGCTTTTATATGAAGCAAAGACAGATGAGGTATTTGGGATAATTTTTCAGTTTAGCCATCCTTGCAATTCCTTGCCACTAGAGATATTCCAGAGTGAAAATTTGGGGGTCACTGTGTAAGCTCTGGCTCTAGGTGAGACCCAGAGTTTTAAACTCCTGGGAGATCCAGGTAGTTCTGGCTTGGGGCTTTTAGAGTTGAACCTGTGTTCATACTGAAAGGATTCCCTCAGACTTCTTGTCAAATTGAACACATAGGTTTTTCTCCATTCTTTCCTGACACTCTTCCAATATATATTAAGGAATAAGAAATATATAAATCCAAGAAGTCAAAGATAATAGGAGAAGGGGCCACGGTGGGTGAAAGACATCAACAGATTTGGGGATGATAGATAACAAAATGGAAAAGCAGCAATGATTAGCATAGCTGAGTAAATGGAAACCTGCATACTTGTAGAGGGGTATGTCAGTCCAAGAAAAGCTCTGGAATCAGAGGCACTAGGTAAGGCTGAAGGTGGTGATAGGGGATGAGGATGCAAATAGGATTGATTGGCAGTTTACAAATGGAGCATTTAGGTGCTCAAGTCTCCTTCCCAACTCTGTGAAGGAAATAGAAGATTTACTCCCTGAAGAAACTGATTCTTCTGACTCAGGGACACCAGGTTCTGCAGAGGCTGAACCAAAGGTACCATATTAAAAATGGGCATGAAATGAAAATACTAAATGGTATGATCCTCAGCCACTTCTGCTTGCTTTGCTCACTAGAAACTGGGTGTGTATCCACACTCTCAGCAAGAGACTAGATGGTTTTTCTCAAGAGAATCTGAGTGGTTCTAGTGGAAAGACCTACAGATCCTGACAGTTGAGGTCTCTCCCTAGTAATTCTGCTAGTAAACCCACCAATCAACAATCCTACCAGGTACACAGAATTTCCCTTCAACTTTTTAGTGACCCATTCTTAAGTATGAATGGTCGGCCAAGGATTAGCAGGTGCTTGAGGGGAGCCTCCACCGTGAAAGACGGAGACCAAAACAAGGAAAATGGGGAGAAAGAGAACTCTGGGAAAGAAGTGTAACTGCAGTAAACAGAGGATGATTTAAAAAATCAAAACAAAAAGACATGGCATTTATGAAGTAATAATGGGATTTTATTTTTTAAAAACCAGAAAGTAGAATTCTTGGAAATTAAAAAAAGAAACAAAAAGTTAAAAGAGAAGTAATGTAAACTAAAGATCAGCTAATATTTATTGAACTCAACTTGTAGAAGGCACAGTTCTAAGTTCTTTAGTTAACTTCTTCAGTCTTCATGAAAACCTTGTAGTGGTAGCAGTATTCCCATTTACAGATGAGAAAATTGAAGTAATAGAGTGGACATACCAGGATTTAAATCCTGGCAGTTTGGCTCAGATTCTGTTTTTTAGCCACCATGCTATATATTGCCCTTTAATATCCCCCAAAGAACAAAATATCTGATAAATAGAAAAAAGAGGATCTAGAAATGGTAGAGAATCAGTCCAGGGAGGCTTACCACCAGCCTAATAGGAATTCCTGGAAGAAGTAACAGAGAATAGGAAGGGAAGGAACTTACCAAATAACATAAAATAATGTTTTATATTATATATAATAGCAAATAATATAAAAACATTTTCCAAAGCGGATGTTCACAAAATTCAGTAAAAAGAGCATAAAAGTTCCCTCATGGTGGATGAAAAGACACTAAAAGGCCCTCTGCCACGACATTTCAGTGCGTCAAGCACAAAGAGATGGTCTTACAACCTTCCCAGAGACCGGGCAGGCCACACACCAGGGTTCAGGAGTCAGATTCGGCTTCTCAGTAGCAACATTGGAAACTATAAGACAGTGGAAGTTAGCCTTCATAAATACGAGAAAAAATGATTTCTAACCTAGAATTCTATAACCAAACTATCAGTCAAATGTAAAGGTGGAATAAAAACATTGTCAAACATACCAGTTCTCAAAAGTCATATCTCCTCTGCATTTTTTCTCAGGAGGCTGCCAGAATAAGGGCCTCCACCAAAACAAGGGTCTACAGTTATAGTTATAGTTCTCAACTGGGGTGCTTTTGCCCTCGGGACATTTCTCAGTGTCTGAAGATATTTCTGGTTGTCATAACTGGAGAGGGCTGTGTCTACTGGCATCTAATGGGTGTAGGCTAGGAATGCTGCTAAATATCTTACAGCATACAGGACAGAACCTCACAACAAAGAATTATGGGTCCCTAAATGTCAGCAGTGCCAATATTGAGAAACTCTGGTCTAAATCAAAAGAGAATATGATGTGGGACTCCAAATGGGAGAATAGTGAAGGGAGAGCCCAGGATGATGGTTCTGTGGCAGGCTAAGTATAAACCTACTGTTTAGAAAAATGGAGGCACATACCAGGAAAAACACATGAAAGAGCGGGGAGAAGTTACCTCTAAGTAGCAGCACTCAAGGTGGTGAGGGAGCTGGTGGGGCAAGGATGTCTTCTCTTTTTGTTATGTTTCTTTGTATGTTTATTATTTGGATGTATTTTTCTTTTTAAAGATTTGTCTTTCCCACAGGGTATATGCAGGTTAATGTCAGGGTTATTACTGAGTATAAAAGACCTAGGAATGTTAGAAACTCTCTCTTCCCAAGTGGCCTAGTAGGCTGTGAAAACAGAAGGGCTCAGATGAGGTGGGTGTAGTGCATGGGGGTCTAGGACTGCTGAGATCTTGCCTTTCTATTTGGAACTCACCAGAAAAACAAGGGAAATTAAATCCCTTTTTCCCCCCCCAGCTCTTCCACATTGACTTTGGACATATTCTTGGAAATTTCAAGTCTAAATTTGGCATTAAAAGGGAGCGAGTGCCTTTTATTCTTACCTATGATTTCATTCATGTGATTCAACAAGGAAAAACAGGAAACACAGAAAAGTTTGGCCGGTGAGTCTTGCCCTGTGTCAAAGGTCTGCACATCTAATGTTTCCTCATCTGATCAGCTGAACTGAGAGTCCAACTGATTTCTGAAATGAGGCATACTTAGATCTGAGAGATATTCAGTCTGCTAATAGGAGGTTTTTGGGGAGTTTGCCTGTCAGATCCACATTCTGGTTCTGAAATAGAGAAGAGAAACAGAATGCTAGAAATCTAAAATAAGTTACCGTGTTTTATTCCAGTAGTATACCACCTTTTACCTGTCTTAGAAAATTCTCTGAAATTAAGACGTTTGATAGTGAGATGCTGAGAGGGGCAGACATTTTGCTCTCATTCTGTGTGGAGTGCAGTAAGGGAGCTAGGGTTCAGGGACAGACTTTATAATCTCTGATCTATTCCTTGCTATTTGGATCTTTCAAAGTACATTACTTGTCTTCTTATCTTTATTTCTTCATCTTGGAATGGGGACAAGAATAATTCAATTTCAAGGCTATTATGATCATGAGAGAGATGTTATGTGCTGTGACCAACTCATACTATAGGCTTACCAAATAATTTCTGTTATTTCTGATTCTGCCAGGTTTCTGCAGAATATACCTCTGGGTCCGTTTTTCTCTTTGGCAAAATTAGGGAGATAGGATTGGGTGGTCCTCTTGAATGAGAGAGAGGGAAGGCAGATGACGGGGAGGCGTAATGCAAAAGCATTGACACTGATTTGGGGGACATTAAAGAAATTAATCTCTGGAGTCAGACCGTAAATCTAGAATCTAGAATTATGTTCAGAAATCCTCATGGATTATAATTATCACTTGTTTTATAATCATTTTTTGTGTCTTATAAGATATAAAAGCCTAGATTGTGTTATATTGCCTTTTATCTTAGAATTTCAATTTAGTTTTGTTTTTGAAAAGGATATGTGTGATTTTAGAGAGCATGACTTATTTTATGTAAATTTTAGTCATGGGACAATTTTCAAAGAAGTAAAAAATCAGAAATGAACCTTTAGTTCAGTAGAAATTTTCCAACTCTTATGGAAAGTCTAGATATGTCTCTCTTGTTTTCCTTTATGAAATTTACTATCTCCCCTCTAACATCATGCTTTTGGGATTTGCTGCATCAACTAAAAGGTTCCGCCAATGTTGTGAGGATGCGTATCTGATTTTACGACGACATGGGAATCTCTTCATCACTCTCTTTGCCCTGATGTTGACTGCAGGGCTTCCTGAGCTCACATCAGTCAAGGATATACAGTATCTTAAGGTACAAACCTCTTTTTTTGTATATTGGACTTTGTGGGCGTAGAGCTCAGCAATACCTGCCTATTTCATTCAGATGTTCAAAGGGAATGGCACAAAGTCATTTCCTGTGAGACAGTTCTTACCTGGGAGCGATAGTGGCAAGCAGCTGAGTAGTTATCTTGCAGTAATCATAAATTCATTTCATCTTCAGAAACCCTTTGGTAGAGGTCATATTATCACCCTACCTTGGTGTTCATTCTCCCTCCTGCAAACAGCATTTCAATGAGAAGATGAGGCACACTGCTGCATGGTGGCTGGGGAGGCATGGCTGAGCCAGCCTCCTGCAGACTTTGTTATTTGTATGTCACTACAGAGGATGTATAAAGTCTGATTTTCTTTTCCTTCATTTTTAGGACTCTCTTGCCCTAGGGAAGAGTGAAGAAGAAGCACTCAAGCAATTTAAGCAAAAATTTGATGAGGCACTCAGGGAAAGCTGGACTACTAAAGTAAACTGGATGGCCCACACAGTCCGGAAAGACTACCGATCTTAACGATCAGCCTTTGCTCCTAATGTATTTGTTGGTTTTGTTTAGTTTTCCTTTTGCACTTGCACTAAATTGTACGTGACCCTGCCAGAGATGTTATAAAGGGAATGGAATCCTGGAACTCAGAGTTAAATTAAGAACAAGGCATCCCACAGAACCTAATCTGAACACTCCCTCATGACCACCCTCTGCTTTTTGAATGCTTCCAAGATTCGTCATGAAAACTGTCAACATTATGGATAATCATTTTCTGCTGACTTTGCACGCCAAGGAATGCTACTAGAGATTGTTTTTTGTCTTTCTTTTTTTTTTTTTTTTTACTTGGTACTTGTCTGGAAAGGTGTAAATACTTCTTCATCATATTGTGACCAAGTGTTATCACTCAGCCAACTTATCCACACCTGGGGACAGGTGGCTGTTCTTACTTTCCAAATGAGGCTTAAAAGAAAGGTATCTTTCTTCCCTTTTTAAATTGTGTAAACTACAAATTATAATATAATTTGAAATTATGATTATTTTTCAAAAGAAATCTTTTAAATCTGTGGAAACATTAATTCTTTTGATATTTATCTACCACGATAGCATCATTGCAACCAGACTTGCTGAAAATCTGCTGGTGAGGTAAATATAATATATATGCTGCATATATATTTATAAAATTTCTAGTGGGAGTTCTATATAAAAAGATGTTTCTTTGGTTTTCTTCATCCTGTGTTTTAAAATTTTACAAAAAGCAGAGCTTTTTCCTTTGTTACTTTTTAGTTAACTATGTGATCCAGTTCTTCCAGCTGCTTCTGTAATGAGGCACATATTAATAGTTTTTACATGGTATCTATGAGAGTTCACTTCATAGAGCATAATACTTGAGCAAACGTACCCAAAACAGAAAGCAAATGAAAAGGAAATTTTATGGAATAAACTCCAGATCTGTAATTCAGTATTTTAGTAAAATGCCAGCTGTTCTTACTATATTTATTAAAACTTGTGATAATGTGATTTTTCAAGGATATTCGTTCAAATTGAAATGGTTTCATGCCACATGGAATTCTTTAATTTATTTGTTGAGGTACCGTATATTTAGGGTGCTAGGTGGCAAATAATGTTAATATGTGCAATAGGAACTACTGGTTTGAATGTGTAAATGGATGCTCTTTCTGAGTACTGACAACATCCAGCAAAACTACTGCTTATTCTCCAAAGACTGTTGGGAGCTCTCAATCCTCAAAGACATGGGAAAGAGAACTGAGTATTTGCCCTGTGACTGAGTTTTCTATAGGAATTTTATTAAAGATTGTTTCATTCTGTTGTCCTCCTTGATGTTCTCAGTCAAATCAATGGGTGGGCTGGTTTGGCTGCTCTTGGGATGTGGGGGCCTCTTCTTTATAGGCAGCACAGGCCTTCGGACCTTGGCACTGGGACTCTAAGAAGTGGCCAAGTCGAGACTCACCAACCTCAGGAGCAGGCTAAGGCTCATGTCTCTTGCCTAACTTCTCTCCTTGCTTCCCTTCCCCATCAGGCATTGTAGGAGACCTCTTGGAGTTTGGTGGGAACCGGAGGCAAGAGGGTGCCCTCATCAAGTTTCCATACCTCTGGGAGGTAACTTTAGGTCTGGGAGAATGCCCCCTCAGTTATTCAGTACCCAAGCCAAGGCCAGACCACTTGTTTCCAGAGCGCCACTGTTTCTGGAGAGGTCTCCTCAGCCTATAGGGGACCTTGGTAAATATGTACCAAATCAGTGAATGTGAATGTCTTTGAGAGCAAGAAAGGGAAGTGAACCTCCTCAGACCTTGCTGGACTTGAGCCAAGGATGGCTCTTGACACCCCCATCTGCTGTAGGCCCCCCAAAGATGCCACGGCACTGTGGTACAGTAGCCCTCAATAGCTGCTGAGCACTCCTAGCAGGTGGTCCCTTCATACTTGCTAAATTGCATGCCTCTGATTCTCAGAGACTCTGGCTAAGTCAGAGAGGAGGAAGTGGGAGGCAGAGGATAGCCAGCCTCTGGGATGGGTTAAGGGTTTGGGCTACAGGATCAGCTGCTTGCGTGGAGGCTGGTTACCTAATGCGTTGGCTGTTAAGTGCTCCGGTCTACCAAAACGCTTGGCTCCCTATCTTTTGGTCCTTTCCCAAGTTTCCCCAAAACAAGGTTTTGAAAACTCTGGACATTTCCATGCTTGAGGACAGCATCTGCTTCTCCCCCGGTCTAGGAAAACAAAGGATGAGTTTGTTGAACAAGTAACTCCTGAGTCTCCATTTCATGTTGATAGGCAGATCCTGGGATGCAGCAGCCAGAATTTACCATCCAGCTCTGCCTTTGTGATCCTTGAGTAAGGTATTTATTTTATTTCTCAGGGTCTGAGCTTCCTAGTTTGTAAAATGGGACTGATAATAACTGCTCCATTCACTTCTGTGGGGTGGGGAGAGGCTAGGTTAAGACTATGCATGGAAACGTGCTGAGTCCCAACTCAGAGGCAAACTCATTTCTTTCCCTGCTTCCTCCTCTTGAAGGCCACTGAAGGGAGGAATCTCAGGGAAGGAAAGCCCTTCCAGAGCTCTGTCTCTGTCACCTGTCTGGGGAGACCCCTCCAGTGCATTTTCAGTTCTGCCTTGTTCAGCCCATAGCCTTGACTGTCAGCACCAGACCTCAGCCAGGCAGCCAGTAATGCAGGTGTCATTTGTCTGCAGAAGGTGAAAGATTGGTCCATGGGGTGGAAAACAGAGAGGTACTGGGCCATGTGACCCTGACTATTGGGGGCTGGGCAGCTCTTAGAAAGGAGCAGGCAGGGGGTGGGATTTCTTGGAGGAGAGGGTCTCAGAGCTGAGTTCTCAAGGACAGATATGAGGTAGGTGAAGGGATCATGGAAGAGCAGACTAGGCACGAAGGTGCAACATATATATGAAGGCCTGGAGGTGAGAAAAAGCAGGATTCGTGGGCATTAAAGGCTCAACAATTGTTTCTTTCCACCTGCCTCTTCCCCTTCCTCCACTCCAGAATGCTGCTTCACTTCTCGGGGATCCAGGTAGGATCTAAACACCAGTCCTGTCATCCTGTAGCCTCTTCCTCTTTTAGTATCTGTGGCCGTTATAATTATCCCCTTTTCTGATGACAGAAAAACTTTCTATCACCTTCTGGATTACTCTCCTCTAAAATGTATAACTAATGGATTTTTGGAATTCATGATTCCTTTCCACTTTTAACAAAGCCCAGATTCAACACTCAGCAAAGTTTGACCTCTCAAACCCTCCGTACCTTCCTCTCTTCTCCCTTTTTTTCTTGTGAAAAATGGCACATAGAGAAAAGTGCATAAAACAATAACTCATATAAATGACATCAGTATATTATAGAGCAAACACCCAGGTAACCACAACACAGGTCAAGAAAGGACATTGCCAGCACCTCAGAAGCCCCACAACTTACCCTTCCTGGTCAGGACTCCCTCCGTCTCTGCCAAGGTAATCACTCTCTCTTCTTTTATGGCAATCATCTATTTCCCTACTTGAGAGTTAACTGCCTATTTTTTGGGTCAGGCATCTCTCACTCAACATTGTGTTTTTAAGATTCAGCCACACCGTTGCATGTATCTCCAATTCATTCTGTATCACCATTGTATAGTATTCCATGTTGTGGATATCTCATAATTTGTATGTTCTTTCTACCGTTGGGACATATACAGGTTGTTTCTAGTTTGAGGCTATTACAAATGATGCTGCTATGGTAATTATAACTTATGCGCTGGTTTGCATATGTAAATATTTCTTTGGATGTGTATATTTAAGATTAAAATCGATGGATTATAGGATTATGCATATCTTTATTTTGACTAAGTAATGCTAAAATAAGTAGTACCAATTTATTCTTACTCCAATACTTACTTCTTGTTGCTCCACATTCTCACCAATACCCAGTTAACCAACATTTAAAAAATTTTAGCCATTCTGGTATGTAGTCAACTAATTTGCATTTCAAAATTAGTAATGAGATTAAGTTGCTTTTTCATATTTGTTTTTGGCCATTTGGATTTTCTCCTTTGTGAAATGACTGCTAAAGTCCTTTGTCCATTTATGTGGTTACACGTCATTTTGGTTTTTTGTTTTGTTTTTATGTGAAATTCTATATAATTTTGTATACAAGCCTTTTTGTCAGTCAAAGTTGAAAACGTCTTTTCCAGTCAGTGTGACGTTCTCATTCTCATAATGGTTTCCTCTAATAACATAAGAGCTTAATTTTAATGTCAAATTTATCATTATTTTCCTTTATGGCTAATATCCCCTGTGTATTATTTAAATGAAATGTTTCCCTATCCCAGGGTCATGAAGATACTCTGCTAGATTATCCTCTAAAAGCTTTATTTTTACCTATTCCATTTAGATCTATAATCTACATGGAATTGCTTTTTATAAATAGTGTGAAGTGCGAGTCAGATTTTGTTTTTTCCCATGTGGGCACCAGTTGCCCCAGTATCTTTCATTGTAAAGATAATCTTTCCTCACTATTGTATTTCTTTGTCATAAACCAAGTGTCCATATGTGCATGAGTTCCTTTCTGGACTCTAGAAAATACCCAGTAGATTTCATCTGCCTATTTTTCTTCTAATTTACTTATTTGTCAAACTCACATAGCACTTAGTTTGTGCTAGGCACACATCTAAACTGTATATATTTAGTCCTTATAATAATCTTATGTAATAGGGACAGCTGTTCTTCCCCAATTTACACATGAGAAAACTGAGGCACAGCTTAAGTAATTTGTCCACAGTCACAAAGTGGGAGCCAGTATTCAAACTAAGGGGGTCTGCCTTAAGTGTCCATGATCTTTACTTACAATTACCAATGATGCCTCAGTATACGTTTCAGAATCTGCTTGCTGAGATCCACAAAAAGAAACCTAAGGAAATTTTGAATGGGATTGCATTAAATTGTAGATTAGGTTGAGGCAAATTGACATCTTCAGAATATTGACTCTTCCAACCTATGACAATGGAGTATCCTTTATTTAGATGCTCTTTAATTTATATCCACAGTGATTTCTCGTTTTCTTTGTAGAATCTTGTGTATCTTTTGTTAGATTCCTGGGTAAGTGACTTTAAGTTTCATTGTTGCCAATCTGTGGCAGTGGTTGTCAAAATGTGGTCCTCTGACTAGGAGTGTTAGCATCACCTGGGAACTGATTAGAAATGCAAATTATTGAGCGCCACCCCGGGCTTATGGAATCTGAAACTCTGGAGACGGAATCCAGCACCCTGTGTTTTGATAAAGTTTTAACTAAAGTTTCAGAGTAATCGATAGAAATACAATTGACATTTGTATTTAGCAGACTTAGTAAACATTGTTATTAATCCTATTTATAGAAATTATTTTGATTTTGCTTATATCATCTACAAACAATTATAGCTTTATTTTTTTCTTTCTATTCCCTTCAACATTTTTTTGTTTTTCTCACCCTTCTGCACTGGTTACGAATTCCAATAAAAGGTTGAATAGAAGCAAGAGTCAACCTTTTTCTGATCTCAAAGGGAAAGTTTTCAATATTAAGTATGGTAAATTTGCTCTGGAATCTGGTTTTTTACCAGATTAAGGAAGCATGCTTCTATTCCCAAGGGATTTTTTTAAAAAATCGTGAAAGGATGCTGAATTTTATGAAATTATTGATATGTCATCTTGACAGGATAAGTTATCTTGACTGATGTTGATATATTAAACCAAGTTAACATTCCTGGAATGAGTGCAACTTGTGACATATTCTCTTTTTTATATGTTGCTGGACTCGATTGCCAGCAGTTCATTTGGGATTTTTGTATCTATTTTCATCAATGGGATTGGATTAGCCCATAAATTTCTTTTAAGGTCTGTGTCAGGTTGTGTTATCAAGGTTTTTGTGACCTTATAACACACGTAACATTGGCATTATTTCGTACTTAAAAGTTTGATAGAATTTTGCCAGTGACTGTATGAGGTATGGATTTCATTTCTTTACTAGCTAGAGGAATATTCAGACTTTTGTTTCTTCCTGCATCTGTCTAGTGAGTTGTAATTTTCTAGGAATGTGTCCATTTCATCTACATTTTCAAATTTATTTTTATAAAGTAAACGATGTGTTAAGAGTTTGTTAATGTTGCAGGATCAGTAGTGACATCCTCTTTTTCTTTCTTGGTATTGGTTAACGCCTTCTCTATTGATTAGTCGCACCAGGTTTTTAATTGTATTGATCTTTACAAAGAATCAGCCTTTGGCTTTTTTGATTCTCTGTTCTATGTTTGTTTTCTGCTCTCCTTTTATCCTTATTATTTCCTTTCTTCTACTTTATTTGGATTTATTTCACTGTTATTCCCCCCTCCAGTTTTATAAGATGGTTGCTTAGCTGGTCAATTTTAGCCTTTATAATAGCCATATTTATCTGCATCCCATAAGTTTTGATATGAAGTCTTTTCATCACCATTAAGTACAAAATATTTTCTAATTTCCATTTTGATTTCTTCATGACCTTCTGGTTATTTAGAAATATATTTGTTAGTTTCTAAATCACGTGGATTTTCTCATTGCTGTTTTGTTGTTGATTTCTAGATTGATTGCATGGCATTCAGAGAATATGTTTTGTATGATTTCAATTCTTTCAAATTTGTGGGACTTACAAATCTTCAGTGTGTGCATGAAAAAAATTCATATTCTGCAGTTAGTAGATTGTGTTCTACATATGTTCATTAGATCAATTCTGCTAATTGTGTTGCTTCAATTTCTGTATCTTTACTGAGTTTTTGCCTAGCATTTATAAGACAGAGAAGTTAAAATATCCCACTATGATTTTGGATTTGCTGGTTCTAGTTATGTTAATTTTTATTTTGTAGAGTTTGAGGCAATATTATTAGGTACATACAAATTTAGAATTGATTTATATCCCTGGTGAACTGAACCATTTTTTAAAAAATTATTTTAAAGTGTTCTCTGTGTTTCTGGTAATGCTTTTTGCCTTACTCTCTACTTTAACTGTTATTAATATAGTTATACCAGCTTTCCTTTGGTTGGTGTTTGCATGGTGTACTTTTTTCTTTCAATGTTTTGGAGTCCTTATGTTATAAATGTTTCTCTTGTAAAAAGCATATAGTTGGATTTTCCTTTTTTAAAAAAAATCCATTCTGAGGGGCTGGCCCCATGGCCAAGTGGTTAAGTTTGCACAGTCTGCTGCAGGTGGCCCAGTATTTCATTGGTTCGAATCCTGGGCGCGGACATGACACTGCTCATCAAACCACACTGAGGCAGCGTCCCACATGCCACAACTAGAAGGACCCACAACGAAGAATATACAACTATGTACTGGGGGGCTTTGGGGAGAAAAAGGAAAAAAATAAAATCTTAAAAAAAAATCCATTCTGACAATCTTTACCTATTAATTGAAATATTTAGTCAATTTACATTTAGTGTAATTCCATCTACTTGAGGTTAAGTGAACCATATTGCTATATAGTTTTATTTTTCCTAGCCTTCCTTTCTGTGTTCTTTTTCCCATCATTTTTATTTATGGTTTTAATGGAATTCTAAAATAATTTTCCTATTAATTTGGAAATCATACACTCTTCTACCATTTTTTATTGATTACACCAGATTACAACTGCATACTAGACTTATCCGGGTCTAATGTTAACTGATACTTTTATCGTCTTCCCAGACAATGTAAGAACCTTAGAACTCTTTAAATATGTTTACTTCTCTCCCAACCTGTATGCTATTGTTGTTGGATTTTAATTCTATATCAATATTAAATCCCACAAGAAAGTATTATTTTATACAGCCGCTGTTCATTTAGATATATATACATTTTTTACTGTTATCATTGCTTTTCATCTTTTTTCCTGCATTTTCAAGTTTTCATCTGGGATCATTTTTTCTTAGACCAGAGAGCACCCTTTCATATTTCTTCTAGTTGTTCTACTCTTGAGTAATTCCCTCAACTCTGTTTGCCTGATAATAAATGGTAGTTTTACTGGGTACAGAAATTTAGGTTGGTAGTTACTTATTTCAGCACTTGGAAGGGATTTTTCCATTGTCTTTTTGTTTCTATTATTTCTATTGAAAAGTTAACATTATAGTGTGTTTGTTTTCCACTGGTTACTTTTAAAGATTTTCTGTTTGTCTTTGGTTTTTAGCAGTTTTACTGTGATATACCCAGGGGTGGTTTTTTTTGTATTCTTCCTGCTTGGTGTCTGCAGAGCTTCTTGAATCTATAGCTTGCTACCTTTCATCATTTGGAAAATGCTCTTCAAATCTGCTTCTGCATAATTCTCTCCTTTTGTAACTCCAGTTACACATATTTGACCTTTAACTATGTTGTCTATATTTATTACTCTGTTCTCGATATCTTTTTGTATTTTTCCCTCTAGATAATTTCTTTTCACCTATTTTACAGTTTACTGTTTCTCTGATTTTGAGTTATTAATTTCATTATTGTATTTTTTAATTCTGTACTTTGTATTTGGTTCTTTTTGAATTCTGCTATGTCTTTTTAAATTTTCCTATTCCCTCTGAAATTCTGAGTTGTCTTTTATTACCTTGAACATTTTATATATAGTTATGTTTAGCTCTACATCTAATGAACTCTGAATCTGCAGCCCCTGTGAGTCTGTTTCTATTGTTGGTTATTTCTGCTTCACCCATGTATGTTGCCCTATCTCATTTGCTTGTGTATTTATTTATGTTGGATGGTCATATCCAAGATAACTCTAATATCAAGAATAGATCGATTCTCTGTTTATTCTTATTTCTTAAGTTATGCTCTTTGGGGTCCCAGCCGAAAATGTGGGAGTTTTGCTGGAGTCCCCCAAGATTGGCATTTCTGGACCCCAAGTTTAGCTTTGCAGCTATGCAAGACTATCAAGGGCTGGCCTGGTGGCACAGTAGTTAAGTTCGCACATTCCACTTCTCAGTGGTCTGGGGTTTGCCGGTTCAGATCCTGGGTGTGCACATGGCACCGCTTGGCAAAAAGCCATGCTGTGGTGGGCGTCCCATGTATAAAGTAGAGGAAGATGGGCATGGATGTTAGCTCAGGCCAGTCTTCCTCGGCAAAAAAAAGGAGGATTGGCAGTAGTTAGCTCAGGGCTAATCTTCCTCAAAAAAAAAAAAAAAAAAAAGAACACTATCAGAAGTTCTGCTCAGACTCTTGACCTTCTGTTGTGGAATCAGTAAACATTCCCAGGGTTAAATGGTTCCAAATACCTGGCTCCCCTCTCTGGGCTTCCATCTTCTCCTACACCGTGGCATGGAAATTCATCACTGCCTTTTTAGCTTTCTGGTGCCTTCAAGAAGATGTATTTTATATTTTGACCCATTCTTTTAGTGGTCATTAGCAGGAGAGTTGTCAGCATTATCTTTTCCATCTTTACTCCTTCCCCTGCTAACTCTTCACCCACTTTAATATGGCTTCTGGCTTCATTGAGACGGATCTTGTTAATTTTGTCACCAACATCCTGAGTGTTCCCAAGTCTAATGGACACTGTTCAGTTCTCGTGCTTCTCATCTTCTCAGCAGCAAGTTGACATAGTTAACTATTTCTGTTTTACAATACTTTCTACATCTTAGGATTTTCTACCATCTCAAAACACTCCTTTACTAACACTTTCTTCTCTGTCCAATCTGTTTTTCCTTTGTACATTTCTTATAAAAAATTTGCATAAATGTGGTAAGTGCTTAGTTTTTAAAAGTGAAATCTTATTTTTTCTCTTGAATTTTGATTGGTTACCCCCCCCCCCATCATCAACCTTATTCCCCATCCCCACTAGGTAGCTCATGTTACCTGTTTGTAACCTTCCATATTTCTCTCCATGCTTGTATAAGCACATACAGGGGGAAAAAAGAGGCATGCACACATATATTATAGACTGTGTCTGTCTTTTTCTTTTTTTTTTTTTTACAAAATTGGTCTATATTATACCCAAGTTTCTGCAAGCTGCTTTTCTCTTACTCAAAAATATCTCACGGAAATCTCTCCAGTTCATCTTCTGAATGGTTGGATTGTAGTTCATGGCATATGTTAATTTATTCAATCATTTCTTTGTAGATGGGCATTCACAATTTCCAGGGTTTTTTCCCCACTATGAACAATGCTACAATAAACATCCTTGTGTATATATATCCTTATCCTTATATACTGATACTGATGGCTCTGTTTTTATGGGATAGATTCCCAAGAGAAGAGTGTGTGTGTGTGTGTGTGTGTGTCTAGGGGTGGGGTGTTATGTTTTTAAAAGCTTTATTGTAAGTGCACTTTAAAATCTTTATCAAAATTTAACATTTGTACAAAACATAACATACAAAAAGGTAAAAATCATATAGATATATAGCTTCATTAATTTTCACAATGTGAGCACATCTTTGTAACCAGCACCAGATCAAAAATAGAAAATTACCATCATCCCAGAAATTCCTCTCATGTGCCTAGTTGCTAACTCCCCCCTAAGTGAGCATTATGGACTTCTAAGACTGTTTATTAGTTTGAACTTTATATAAATGGAATTTTTAATTTAATAAATGTCAGATTGCTTTCCTAAAAACTTAAAATATTTATTTTCACCACCAAAACATTTAAGGGGTACCCTTTCTTGCACATCTCAGACAGTAACTTGTCATTGCTCTTTTTAGGTTTTGTTGCTGTTTTCATTATTAAAATAATCTCTAACTACAAATTAATTTGAGCATTTCAAAATCTATTTATTAGCTGTTTGGATTTCCTTATCTGTAGATAGCCTATTCATATCCTTTATCCATTTTACAATTTTGTGTGTGTGAGAGGAAGATTCACCACTGCCAATCCTCCTCTTTTTCTGCTTGAGGAAGATTAGCCCTGAGCTAACATCTGTGCCAATCTTCCTCTACTTTGTATGTAGGATGCCGCCACAGCATGGCTGATGAGTGGAGTAGGTCCGCACCCGGGATCTGAACCTGTGAACCCCAGGCTGCCAAAGCAGAGTGTGTAGAACTTTAACCACATAGTTACTGGGCTAGTGCCCAATTTTTAAGAGCTCTTTATATATATGTTGACCCTTGTCATCTACATTACATATATTTTCCCCAAATCTATTGTTTGTATATTGCCTTTGTTTATGGTATCTTTTACCATATGACTTTAAAATTTCTAGATAGTCAAATATGTCTTGTCTTTTGTTTTACAGCTTCAGTATTTCCTTCCTTAATGAAGATCTCCCTTGCCCTTAGCCAGTCTCAAACGCTGTAGCTCTTCATGGTTTAATCTTCCACTCTCTTCTTGTTTTTCTCTACAAGCTCCCTAGTTGATGTTATCCATTCCCATTGCTTTAAATTTCCTCTATATGCTGACAATGCCCACATGTGTATCTCCAGCCAAGACCTCTCCTCTGAGCTGCGGTAATGTGAGTCTCACCGCCTACCAGCTGTGAGGGGCTTGCTAGGTCCTGGGGGATACTCGGCATGAGGTCCCCACCCTCAGGGCTCACTGGAGGAAGTAGATATTGTGTTCAAGTCAAGGGATGACTGGGAGCGTTGTTGATCTAGTGCATGTTTTTACCCACTACAAGGCAAAGGCTACCGTCAAAGGAATGATTTTAGTTGTGGAATGTATGTAGAACTACTACAAATTGATTAGAAAATGTCAACTCAATAGAAAAACAGGCAAAAGAAATGAAAATGTAATTCTTGGCAAAGGAAACCTGAATGGCCAATAAACATGTTAAGACATTCAACTTCACTAGTAATCAGAGAAAATAAAATTATGATGAGATAACTATATTTTAAAAACCATCAAACTGGCAAAGCTTTAAAATCCTGACTAATCAAATGTTGAAGATCTGAGGAAAGAACTGTCCTGGGTGGTCAGAGTTTATAATGGTGCAGCCACCTTCGAGAGCAATTTGGCAAACATCTGCTAACACTGAAGATGCACATACCCTCTGATTTAGCAGTTCACTTCTGACTAGACCTCTCACAGTGCCTCTCGATCTTTGATGTACATACAAATCACCATGGGGTCTTGTTAAAACGCACTCAGGTTCTGTAGGCCTGGGGAAGGACCTGAGATTCTTAATTTCTAACAAGCTCCTAGGTGACATCATTGCTGCTGGTCCAGGGACACACTTTAAATACCAAGGCCCAAGAGAAACTCTTGAGCATATCCTCAAGGGGCATACGCGAAGATGTTCATTAGAGCACTGATGGTACTAATGATCCTCTGGAAACCACCGAGGCGTGTGGATGGCTACATTCGTGTGGGTGAATGCAAGAGTTACGGGAACTGGAGTTAGACATACCAACCTAGGTGAGTCTCTCAAACTGCTGAGTGGGGAAAAAGCAAGTTGCAAAAAGGATATGTAGAATATGATATTTAAAATTTAAAATAATACTGTATATTGTTTAGGGATACATACCTATATAGAAAAACAATACAGACTTGCATGGGAATGATGAACATGAAATTCACAACAGTTATTACTTGGGCAAGAGAGGAGAATGGGAACAGGGAGGTCCATGGCACTTCAGTTGTCCTCTACTGCTTTAAACTGGGTGATGGGTACATCCAGTTAAATAATACAACTGTTTGTTATTTTCTATTTTTCGTATGTCTGAAATAAACAATCAAAACAAAATAGCCTCATTTTTTAAGATGGGGAAACAGAGGCTCAAGAACTTAACCTGCTCTGCCAAACTTCAAGCCCAGGCTGTACTCCTCCCACACTGCCATGCTGCTTTGAATTAACAGAACAAAACAAGGGTTCACCAGTCAAAGGCAAGGCTGCATTCCCAAGGGTGGGTCTCACAAAGACCCAACAAACTGTGTCCCCAAGTGTTTGCTGAGGTACCTGACACACACTGGAAAGCACATGTTTTGACCTCTAATAACTAGATTTCAAAGCAAAGTGCCTGAAATTAATGGCTTTGCTTTTGGACATGGCACAAAACCCTTTTTTACCAGATAAAATATGTCCATTAAAAGAAGCCCTTTATTCAAGAGAAATGAAAACAAACCACAACACTCAAACCCTTGAAAACAAACCCAAATGTGAGTTTTACACGCTTCAGCAGAGTTCCCCTTAGCGCCTCTCCCCGTCTTCCAGGGGCAATGAAGCAGAGCTGGGGGGTGGAACGGGAGAGAGGAGAACGGCAGAGGGAGAGTTTCTGTAAAGGTAGTCTGCTGACCTGCCGGGTGGGAAGACTTCAAAATAAAAAGATGTTGCAGGAAGCAAGTAGTCAAGGCGAATTTTCATACGCTCTCTCTGCCATCAAGCACGTTGCCTGCCTGGCCTAGGCCTGTCTGAGCCATCTTCTCTCTGCTGTCCTGCCCCTCAGTTGCTCTTTCCTGGTGGTAGAACCTGGTTGTGCCTCTGTTCAGCCCCAAATCTCTTAGAAATATGTTAGTGGCAGGGAGATGGTAGTAAAGGGCATGGGTTTTAGTGTCAGGAAAACCTGGGTTTAAAATCTTGCCTATGCCAGTACTGAGCAACTCACTAAACTTGAGACAAAGTATCCAGGCCAGTGCTGTCTAAGAGAACTTGGTACGAGGATGGAAATGTTCTGTATCTGCACTGTCCAATATGGTAGCCACTAGCCTGTGACTACTGAGCACTTGAAATGTGGTTAGCGTGATAGAGGAATTGAATTTTTCATAGTATTTAATTCTAATTAATTTAACTTAAATAGCCACATGACTAATGGCTACCCCATTGGACAGAGAAAGTCTAGAAAATGGAGGATTACGTGATAATAGATATGAAATACTCCAATAAAAGACTCTACTATTGAACCATATCCTGCCTTGAAAGACCTTCAGACAAGAGTACTGAAACCAACGATCTCGGGCACTTACCGTACTGACTTGGCATCTCTGCGAGTCTGCCTGGGTGGGCATGCTTTAGTCAAAGAGCACTGACACTGGTGCTATTTCCAGACAGAAGAATGCAGCTCTGACTTTTTTTGTTTTTGCTGAGGAAGATCAGCCGTGAGCTAACATCTGTTACATTGGAGGAACAATCTTCCTCCATTTTATACATGGGCTGCCACCACAGAATGCCTGACGAGTGTAGGTCTGTACCAAGGATCTGAACCCGCAAATCTGGGCTGCCGAAGCAGAGTGCGCGGAACTTAACCACTACGCCACGGGCCGGCCCCCAGCCCTGCCTTTTTTTTTTTAAAGATTTTATTTTTTCCTTTTTCTCCCCAAAGCCCCTCCGGGGCATAGTTGTATATTCTTCGATGTGGGTCCTTCTAGTTGTGGCATGTGGGACGCTGCCTCAGCGTGGTTTGATGAGCAGTGTCATGTCCGCGCCCAGGATTCGAACCAACGAAACACTGGGCCGCCTGCAGCGGAGCGCACGAACTTAACCACTCGGCCACGGGGCCAGCCCCCCCAGCCCTGCCTTTTTAAACATGCCTGAGGATGCAGCTGTGCAGTCTTGGTAGAGGTTTGCTTCTTCCTCTCGTTTTTCTTGTCCTCACCATGCTGATTACACAAAACAACTACATCTTCAGAAACCCATTTTTAATTAAATTCTTATGTGTCACTACTTGACATTTCCTTAATATTAAATTTCCAGTTAGAAAATGTTCATTTTCTCCAATTAAACTAATCATATAATTATGTACCAACTGCTTTAAACGAGACAACCTAGCTGAACAGGTTAAAAACACATGCAGACATCCATTTTTAGAAACACCAGGAAGCAGGACCAATTTTGTTTCATAGTATTTATTAGTTCCCCTTGTAAAACATTAGTGATTTTGGTCCATATCTTATTTTCCATTTGGCTTTAAAACATTTTACATTATTTACAAAGTAAATTGGAATTTTTATGATTGTACATAATTCTTTTGGTTTTTTCTGACCCTTGGAACATTACAGATTCAAGTAACTAAAAACTAAGGACATGGCAGACTAAATGTACTGAGAAGTACATACTGAACATATTTAATTACCACAGTAATTTAAAAGTCCTGATCTTTACTTCTCAAGATTAACATTCATGAACATGAAGTCACTCAGAAGCCTCTGGGATTTCTCTGTTATCCACGATGAGCGTGTGAACAATGCCCTCCTTCCGCTTCCCGCTGCTCACGGCCTTTATGTAACAGGCGTGCTTCCCCAGACCAAAGTGCGTTTCGGTCCCGTCATCTACGAACTCACCCTGGGCCGACAAAAGGAGGAGGAATTAGTGTGCCAGAAACATCTGTCTTTGTCTAGAATGTTAACACCATGTCAAAGGGGGAATAATGAAGTACGTATTAGCTAAATGTTAAGCTTTGCAAAATTAAACTTAGAAGTTGATATTTTGATGTTTTTACATTTCTGCTAAGAATCGAAGGTTTCTTTTTTGCCCCCCCTACAATGTTTAAGAATCTTAAGTTTCAGAGGAAAAAACTACACACCTCATGGCTGTGTGTTTATAATACCTACTATACAGACATACAGATTATCTTCAAAAGTAAAAGTGGTAAACACGCTAGCAAGCCTTGACTAGTCACTCATGCTACGCCAGGAGCAGCGCGCATGCGTTACCTCATTGTGACCTCACAATAACCCTGATGAGGGGCCATCATTATCCTCCTTTCAGAGACGAGGAAATTGAGGCACAGAGTGGTTAAATAACTTGCCGAAGGCCCCAGTCAGAGGGATGGAGTGTTCTTAACCACTCTGAAGATCTGAGTCCTTGGGGTTCTAAGGTGCCTTACAATAAAATACACAGAGAACCTGAAACCCAACACTCCTAAATCTAGACCTGCTCCGGCCAGCACAGGAGCCACTAGCCACACGCGGCAACCAGGCCCTTGAAATGTGCTGAGTCTGAAAGGAGATGCGCTGTGTAAGTATAAAATACACGCTGGATTTGGAAGACTTAGTGTGAAACAAAGAAAGCAAAATAACTCACTAAAAACTTTTATATTGATCACATGTTAAATGATAGTATTTTTGATGTACTGATTTAAATCACATATATTATTAAAATAAACTTCATCTTAAAACTTTGTATTGTGGCTACCAGGAAGTTCCATCTGAAGCTCACACCTGTGGCTCATGTTTCTATTGAACGGCACTGATCTGGAGTAAAAAGATAGGGGCCAAGTAGTAGAGAGAAGGGAGGAAGAGGAGGCTTAGAGGATAAAAGTGAATTATGCCAGGCAGCAAAGAAGCCACAATCAGACTTAAGATTTGTCTGTGAGCTCCCTGGCAGCCAAAGCAGAAAGAGCAAAGTCCCACAGCTGACATCTAAACCAAGAAAGCACGGGCTGTGTTGGGAGAGAAGCTCAGCCCCAGCTCTGAGAAGAACCTGGCCAGTGGCTCCTTCTGCGAGGTGTACTGAATGCCACCACAGGACCGGATGGACTGGTCCTGGAGCGCAGTGTGTGCTTTTCACTCTTTATATGGAGCCTTGAAAACAGCCTTTAGGCCATGCTTCTGCAAAAATCAACTTAGAGGGCAGGGCAAGGGTTGAGCAATACCATCCCCGTAAGTAGCTTCTTGGCAATCTGACAGATGCACAGTCTTGGTCACGATGCTTTGAGATGAAAAGACAACAGAGAAAATGAGCTGTCACTCACAGGCCGCAAGAACAGGTGTGCATAGTACTGGGGAAGGCTGCCTGGATACCGAGCTGCCCCAAATGCCCTGCAAGCTAGTTACAATGAGGAGGGAGCTGGCTTAGAAGGCACTATTACTCAAACGCTCGTGGGTTCCCGTCCACTACCGTGGAACAAAGACACTGTGAGTGAATATTATTTTCAACTTCTTACTCACTTACAACCACACTTTTCATACCACGAAACAACATTCTCTTTACATTTGCACTGGAGAATTCCTTGAAGGGGGGAGGGACCATGATTCAAAATTGCTGATTCTCCATCTAGAGAATTCCAAGGTAGAAAAGAAAGGACAGGAAGGAACGCCAGCTGTGGCATTGGGCACACAGTAGGTACCCAACCCACGTTAATGGAAAATGAAACTGTCCTAAAAGGGTCCAGAAAATATCACCGAGCTCCCGAACGTCTCTGCACAGAAGTCTCCATCAGTAGGTCTAACCCAGAGAGCGGCTCAAGCTCCGAAGATCAATTCTGAGTGAGCCCGGGTTAAATCTCCCTTCGAGAATTAACACCCGGATTAAGAAAAACAAAAGCATTCATCTTTGTAACTCTGGAGTCTGGCTTCGGCTTCCTGAGAAGCAGACAGCTAGAGGGCCCAGCAGGTTCTATGTAGTTTCCCTGCCCTTCCCTCCAGGTGCCTCTTCTCACCTCCCTACCTGTAACAGACTAAGGGGATAATGGCAGCAACCACAATGTGCAGCTAGCTGAAGTGTGACCAAGAGGCGCTCTCCAACCCAGCCCTGGCGTTCACGTCTGAAGCCAGCGTGAAAGGCGGGGGCCTGCGAGAGTGCCCCCTGCTCGCCACAGATCACATGGGGATTTCCACCCAGTGATTTCAGCTCCTGGTCCCACACTCCCTGCTTCCCATGACGGTCTCTTCTGCTCCCACCTTCTCCCCGTGCCGTGCACACCACTGTGATTCTCGCTTGAAAGTCACGCCTATATTCATCCCACCCACAATCATGACAGTGCAAACAGCTGAGAGCAAAAGCAGAACGTCCTGGGGTCGAGATGGGGATTGCAGCGCACTCGGCCTCCATAAGTGGGGCAGCCTGTTTCTCCCGCATCTTGACTGCCAGTCTACCAGTTCCACCTGTCTCTGGGGTTTCTGATGGTGACTCTTCCTGTCTGCTTTGTGTCATCTCACATTGTGTGCATCACTTCTTTTTCAGAAACTTTGCTTTTAGAAAATTACCACCTGTGTTGAGTGTGTGGCGTGAAGCCTTCTGAGTCTCAGTGTGACCTGGGGCCCAGCAGCTTTGGCATCACCTGGGGAAATGTCACACTTAGCATTTTAACAAGATCCCAGGTGATTTCTGTGTATGCAACTTTGAGAAGCAGTGGTATAAACATGGATAAACACAGCATGCCCACTGTTGGGGGAGGAATTTTTTCACACGGGAATCTAGGCTACAGCCCGGTCCAGGAGAGGAGGGGTGGAGGGGCAGGTGTCCCAGCTCAAAGCCTCAGTCGTCTCCACGCTCTCACTGCCCCAGGCACTGTCCGGGGAGGGTCTTCAGAATTTGGAATCCGGAGTACTTAATCTCTTTTTTGTTTTCAACCAAGAGGACCTTATTTAATTATAAAATCTCCATAATTAGGAAACACAGCAACATTTCAATGGTAACTTATACACATGGTGCTAAGAGTAATCAAAAAGTCAACTTACTGCTGTCTCCATTTTTTTACCGTTGCACCATACATCCATAGTGTCTTTTTCTGTAAAAGTAACAAATTTAAAAAAATTATAATCTACGATTTAAAGATAAAGTTAACTCTTGATATTTATTATTTTAAAAAAGTTTGATACACTAGATTTCTAAAACTCCATTAATATCTAAAACTCAATACTTTTCATGGCTTTGAAATTCTTCTAAATTTGAAGGAAGTGTCGGTTCTTTGTTCGAAGCCTTGTTAAACAAAATAAACAGTGAAGCGCAGTCTCTGACGGAGGATGCACACCCATGAAGGCGAGGAGGGACCTTTCCACGCTGTCAGTGATCAGATGACGCCCCCGCCTCCCCAGGTGACGGCACAGGGAGACCACCAAAAAAGGCTGCCGTGGGTTCAAAGGAGATCGCATGATAATAGCTATTCATTTCACTGTCTCTATTTATTTTCCCCAAATGGTTTCACTTTGGGGGAAAATTATTGGATCACAGCTGTGTGAGTAGAGTGCTGACGCCACAGAGCACAGTGCTGCCACGAAACATGTGGACACTGGTTAAGCTGCCACAGCTCACTTCAGGGAAGTGTGTATATGTGTGTGTGTGTGCACAAAAGCAAGTGCATTTTGGGGGAAGGATCCCCAGACTGGCTTGTGAATGTTAATGTCCCGGGGAATGGAGGGGAGAAGTCTGCACTTCAAGCAGCCAGAGGATGAGCTTTGGGTGTTACTATTAAGACAGGAGAGAAGTGTGACCTGTGTGTGTGACCTGTGTGTGCATGAGGAGCCCAGAGGTCAAAAACCCACCTGGGAGTTTAACCACTGGCCCTGTGTTCGAGTGGTTAAGTTCACGTGCTCCGCTTCGGCAGCCCAGGGTTTGGGTGGTTCAAATCCTGGGCGCGAGCCTCGCACCACTCATCAAGCCATGCTGGGGCGGTGTCCCACACGCCTCAACTAGAAGGACCCACAACTAAATATACAACTATGTACCGGGTGGGCTTTGGACAGAAGAAGGAAAAATAAAAATGAAAAGATAAAATAAAATCATTAAAAAAAAGCCACCCGGAAGTCCAGGTTGGGGCATCAGTCAGGGGCCTGACTCCGACAGGCCGTCTACTCCAGGAACACGGTCTAAAGTGGATTCTCTTCTCCCCACAACTCGAGATGGGAGCCTCACTCAGAGAATGCAGAAAGGCCTTTGAGCTGCGCTAGAGGGAGACAGAGAAACGTAGAGGGGCCCAGGGGACACAGGCAGGGTCGCCCCAACGGCAGCCTGAGTGGGAAGCGTCCACAGGCACAGCTGCAGGGAAACCCAGCATGTCCCAACACATGAGCAGAGCACACAGGCCTAAAGCGAACCACGAGGGTGGTGAAAATTGGAATTTTATTTAACGTGCCTACTAGACCTGTGCACGTCCTCAGATTTTCTACAATAGCTATTACTAACATGCCTCTGAAGAACACCACTAATCCAGAAGCCAAAAAAGTAATATGGAATGACTCTGACTACATAAAAGTAAACAAGACTTCTGCATGATTTAAAAAACCAGGCACACACATAAGCAAAGTCATACAATAAACGACAAACTGGGAAAACATATCTGAGACTCACAGCACAGACTAAGGGCTAATCTTGGTAATGTAAGGGCTCCTAGCAACCAAGGAGAAAAGACCAAGAACCCAAAAGAAAATGAGTCAAAGGACACGAACAGGCATTCTCAGGAGAGAAACACGCGGAGGAAAAGGCGCTCTCCCTCGCTCAGTGTTGAAAAAGGCAAATAGAAACAACCCTGAAATACCATGTTTCACCTAGTAGAATATCAAAAATCCCAAACTCTGACAACAGGCTCTGTTGGAGAAGCTGTGGACACACAGGTAGCGAGAGTACAAAACTGTAAAAGCCCCATGGGTGGGGGGAAAACCTACTACGATGATAACTGCAAGGCTTCCCCTTTTCCAACTTTTGGGAATTTATCCGAACGCGACACGCGCACTGTATTCCGAGAGGCATGCGAACAAAGCTACGCAGGGAGCACTGCTTATGCTGACAACAGAGGAGAGAAAGCCCAAGGGCCCATCATTCGGGAATGAGTTAAATAAACTATTTTATTTACTTTTGAAATTTACTCTGCAGCTATAAAAAAGATGAGAAAGTTCTTTATGTACTGATATAAAAGGATCTTCAGAATATACTACAGAGTCACAAGCAGGATGCTTTTATGTAACAAGGAAGTAATAAAATATTTGTATTTGCTTGAGTCTGAATAAAGACACACTAGAAAGACTCACTATTAAAAATGGCTATCTCTCAGTTCAAATCCTGGGTGTGGACACGGCACTGCTCATCAGGCCACGCTGAGGCGGCGTCCCACATGCCACAAGTAGGAGGACCCACAACTAAAAATACACAACTATGTACCGGGGGGCTTTGAGAGAAAAAGGAAAAATAAAATCTTAAAAAAAAATGGCTATCTTTATGGGGAAACAGGGTGGATGGGAGCAGGAGTGGAAGCGAGATTTCTCAATGTGTCTTTCTGTATCATCTTGATTTCCGAATCACGTGAGTATATCACCTGTTCAGAAAGATACATTGATAAAAGAACCCATCTGCCTGATGAAGTATGAGATCATCACGGCCCAGCAGTGGATCCCATGAACCGTAGCGGGTCCTGGCACATGTTCACGTGGGAGCCTCCAGATGAGTCCCGAGCAGGTATGTTCTGTAAATGCTTGCACAGAAGGGCACAGTTTCAGAACAGAAAGACAACTTCCTCCCAATGTGAAGTTTCATCATAACAGCACTTCCCTCTTGCTGTCTTTCTTTTCCTCCCATGATGTTCAGTAGTGTGTTGACTACCAGACCGAACAATGCTAACCCATGCTATCTTTGGTCCCCTTGTGTGTCTCACATCCTTTGGGTGGTGAAAAAGAAGTACGTGATCTTTGAGGTCGGAGAGCCCTGGGTTCAGACCCCGGCTTCACGATTTACCAGCAGTCTCCTTGGTCAGGGCAGCACCACTCTGAGCCTCAATTAGCCTCAGTCTCCTCATGGGTAAAAGAAGACGACACAACTTTTCTTGCAGGCTGTTAGAAGGATTAGAAATAAAGTGCCTAGCGTAGTATCTGGCACAGAATATGGCCTCAGTAAATCATACTGTTTTTGTTATTAAGAGCTTTTTCTGGCCTTGTTCTAACTTTTCAATATAAAATTTAGAAAATTATATAATATTGTTATTTGAAATCTGTCATATAATATGTAGGTCACTTTCACACTAAGACCCTAGATAAGTCCTTTCTTTGCCTGTAACAATAACCACAAATAATACTGTGAAAGAACTGACTGTGTGAGAAACACTGCTAAGTGTTTACCTGTACTAACTCTGTTAAAGCACATCCACCTGGCTCCGTGAGGGACACACTATCACTATCCCCACTTTACAGCCGAGAAGACCAAGGCTCGGAGGTTAAGGAATTTGCCCGTCACACAGCTCTGATGCTGGACCTGCTTTCTTCATCACTCATCTGCAAAACACAGGCCTTAGTCAGAAGAGTCTGGGGTTTGGTGGATCTTGGAAGCAGAAGCTCAAGCAACATGAATACTCTAGGTAATTCTGCCCTCACCTCAGTCAATGACACTGGCCTTGTCCCTTTATCAAGGTCCCTTTCAGACAAGCAGCAAAAGGGACAAATTTGGGCTGACCTTCATCTCCCTTTCAGGCTCATGAGGGGCTGCAAATGGACAGAGCAGAGTGAAGGCAGACGGGGGAAGGAGGAGAAGAGGAGTTGTAAAGGACTAAGAGAAGTCACAGTGGATAGGCAGCTTCCCGGGCATTTAGAGAAAACTAGCTATAAGCTAGGCATGGCCTACGTAGACTCTCTCATTTCACCTATGGAAATCCATATCAATTGTATTACAATGTTGGTGAAGTAGCTGATTAAGTGCCTAAAAGTATTTCAAAGGCTTGGCTTCATCATATGAAACCCAATATGTTACAATGTGTTGAGAGTCCTGCTCATGGCCCAGTGGGTAAGTTCGCACGCTCCACTGCAGCAGCCCAGGGTTTCACCGGTTTGGATCCTGGGCGCGGACATGGCACCGCTCGTCAGGCCATGCTGAGGTGGCATCCCACATGCCACAGCTAGCAGGACCCACAGCTAAAATATACACAACTGTGTACCAGGGGCCTTGGGGAGAAGAAGAACAAACAAACAAAAAAGATTGTTAACAGATGTGAGCTCAGGTACCCATTTAAAAAAAAAAAAAAAGTGTTGACACTAATTCTAATCCCTTCAAAACGAAAACTTCCATTAGTAAGCAAAGATGGAATGTTCTCCAAATTTATTGTAGATTGAGCCACTACAACTCTAAACACATCATTATGAAAGATAAAGATGAACCGCCAAAAGCTTCCAGAAAGAAAAAAAAAGAGATTCAGACTGGCATAAAACTTCTCATTCAAAACAATGGCGAACACAGGATACTGAAACAAGGCTTTAAAAAATCGGAGAAAAAATTATTTTGAAGCTAAAACTCTATAATCAGCAGAAATACCAATTTTGCATGAGGGCCCAGTAATGTTTATCTCCTAGGCACCTTTTATTAGGAAATTACTTAAGGATATTTACCAGTAAACAAAAGTGAGCGGGGAGTTGCGGGGTTCCATAACTGAGGAACTAAACCAGGAGCTCCACGACACCAGGGCACTGGCCGCCACGCAGCGGCTGGAAGGCAACCCATCTAGTTTCAAACAGGAAGTCAACAGACACCCGAGAACATCGTCTTTAAGAATGAAAAGAATTCCAAGCAATAGATAACATGAGTAAAAATGCTAACAGACATTGGAATATGAGCAAAGATACACATCCCCTTCCAATAAGAAAACACAAAGGCAATCAGGAAAGCCTAGAAAAACAAAAAGACTGTACAGAAAAATCATGGTCCGACTATGCAGCAGACTAAAATGAGGTATAATTTTGAGCGACTGGTAGATTATAAAACAGAAAACCCATTTGACCATGACTGAAAACAACTTCCTTTGAGTGGCACGGGGGGTGTGACAACGTAGAGAAAGAATGTAACCACAGCCCACCCTAAAAATGCTTATATAATCATAATATAAATGCTCTTTACTGGCTTTTAATTTTAGCATCAATCTGTAGAAAAAACAAACAAGACTTAATCATGGCTGCAGAACAGAATGCAAATATTAACGACTTTGTGATGTAAAACCAAAAGCAGAGGAGACGGAGGTCGAGGCAGGGAAACGCGCACTGCTTACAGCCTCGTCTGACACGACGGGCATGAGGTAAATCTACGAGCTGATGAGGAAGATGCTGGTAGTGGCAGCAGGGGCAAGATTTTTTTACTGTCCCCTAACTCCCTCCATTAAAACAGACAGGGCGGGACCGGCCCTGGGGCGCAGTGGTTGGGTGCGCACGTTCCACTTCGGGTGGCCCGGGGTTCGCCACCCGGGTGCGGACATGGCACCGCTTGGCATGCCATGCCATGCTGTGGTGGGCGTCCCACGTATAAAGTAGAGGAAGACGGGCATGGATGTTAGCTCAGGGCCAGTCTTCCTCAGCAAAAAGAGGAGGATTGGCAGCACTTAGCTCAGGGCTAATCTTCCTCAAAAAGAAAACCAAAAAACACAAAAAAACAGACAGGGTAACATAACCAAACCAAAAGCCCATGGCCAGTATCCACAACACCAACAGGTGGGGGAACCATGGACAACCACATGACCTGCAGTGGTAGGATGGGCACCTGTGCAGAAGAAAGCAGGAGGGGCAACAGGGCCTGTGATGGACCTAAGAGTCCCCCAAACGCTGTCCCAGTCCTACCTGGAAAGTTGGGGGGGGGGGCCAGTTTGTGAAGAGCAACTGAAACGGAAGGGGTTTTACACACTCTAACGGTGGCTGGAGTACAGGAGGAGCATGCAGAAGTCTGGAGCAGTCTGGCCCAATGACCCCACAAAACTAACCAGCCAAAGCTACGTCCAGTACAAAACGCCACGCCGAGAAGAAACTTCTGGGAAGAGAATCCACATTGAGCAGCTCAGGGACACTAGAGTAAAAGGAGGAGAAGACCTAAGGAAAAATGGGGAAGGGAATATGGCATACATTTGGGAAGTACGCCCTTGATTTTTAACATTATCCAAAAACAATGGAAAGGGGAATTCTAGAGCCTGACGTTTATGAAGTTGTCCACAACCACACTCTCTTCTACAAATTCAGGAAGACTAAGTTCATATAAAAATGAGCAAAGAAAGGTATTGAGCTCTAGCTCCATAAAAAGTTATAAGGAAAAAGAACAGACATCATTACAGATAATAAAAGCATCAGAAAGACATGCCTACAAAAAAGACAAAACTATAAAATACTGTTTCAAAATGAGCTAAAAGAAATTTAGAAAATCCTACAAGATATGTAATAACATAAATAAGAATTAGAAAAACTCTGAGAAATGAACTCAGTAAAAAATTATAAGTAAAAATAAAAATGATTTCAGAAATGAAGACTAAACTAAAAGGAACACATAGCAAATAAACACAATAAACACTGCCTTAACAGAAATAGAAGATGAAGAGGAGGACACTTTTTTCTAGTAAGGAAGACTGGCCCTGAGCTAACATCTGTTGCCAGTCTTCCTCTTTTTGCTTGAGGAAGATGGTTCCTGAGCTAACATCTGTGGCAATCTTCTTCCTCTGTTTCCTATGTGGACGCCACCACAGGGTGGCTTGATGAGGGGTGTGTAGGTCCGTCCCTGGGATCCAAACCCACAAACCCTGGGCTGCGGAAATGGAGCACATGAACTTAACCACTACACCACCCAGCCAGCCCTAGAGGAGTAAATTTTTAAAAATCAAAAAGAAGGTGACAAGACAAACCACAGATTGAGAGAAAACATTTATAAAACACTTATCTGATAAAGAATTTGTATTTAAAATATACAAAGAGCTCTTAAAACTCAACAATAAGAAAACAAACAACTCAATTAAAAAGTGGGCAAAAGATCTGCACAAAAAGGTCACCAAAGAAGATACACAGATGGCAAATAAGCAATTGAAAAGATGCTCAACACCATACATCATTAGGAAATTGCAAATTAAAATGAGGTATCGGGGCTGGCCCCGTGGCTGAGTGGTGAAGTTCACGCGCTCCACTGCAGGTGGCCCAGTATTTTGTTGGTTCGAATCCTGGGCACAGGCATGGCACTGCTCATCAAGCCACGCTGAGGCAGCGTCCCACATGCGACAACTAAAAAAGGACCCACAACAAAGAATATACAACTATGTACTGGGGGGCTTTGGGGAGAAAAAGGAAAAAAATAAAATCTTTAAAAAAAAAATGAGGTATCATTATACACTTATTGGAATGGCTAAAATCTAAAACACTGACAACACTACTGGCAAGGATGCTGAGCAAGAGGAACTCACATTCATTGCTGGTAGGAATGCAAAATGGTACAGCCACTTTGGAAGACAGATTGATAGTTTCTTCCAAAACTAAACATACTCTTACCATATGATCCAGCAATCAAGCTCCTAGTTAATTACCCAACTGATGTGAAAATTTATGTCCACATAAAAACCTGCACACAAATGTTTATAGCAGCTTTATTCATAATTGCCAAAAACTGGAAGCAACCAAGATGTCCTTCAGTAGGTGAACAGATAAACAAACTGTGGTATATCTGTACAATATAATACTATTCAGCAAGAAGAAGAAATGAGCGTTCAAGTCATGAAGAGACATAGAGGAATCTTAAACACATATTGCTAAGTAAGAAAAGCTAGTCTGAAAAAGCTACATACTGTATGATTCCAACTATGTGACATTCTGGAAAAGGCAAAACTATAGAGACAATAGAAAGATCAGTGGTTGCAGGGGCTGGGGGAGGCGAGGGGGAGGGAAGGATGAATAGGTAAGAGCATGGGATTTTTAGGACAGTGAAAGAATTCTGTAGGATACTGTAATGGTGGATACAGGACATTTTACATTTGGCAAAACCCACAGAACTGCACAATGCAAGAGTGAACTCTAATGTAACCTATGAGCTTTAGTTAATAACACGTCAATATTGGTTTGCCAATTGTCACCAATGTACCACACCAATGCAAGATGTTAATAATGGGGAAAACTGAGGGGGGCGGGTAGAGGAAGTATGCGGAAACTCTGAGATATTCTAGTAAAACGAGGCAAAGACAAAGCACTTCCAAAGGAAAGAAGATCAGATTGTCATCAGACTTTTTGACAGTAACACTTTATGCCAGAAGAAAGTGGAGTAATATATCTAAGATACTTAAGGAAAGGAAATGTGAGCCAAGAATATTAAGTATAAAGTACACAGAAAAATGTCATCAGCATGCAAGAACTCAAGTAACATCGTTAGTAGTCCTAAGGAATGCACTAGAGAACAAGTGTCACACAAGCAAATGATCAGAGACAGGAGCAATACGATAACTTCAAAGCAAGAGATAAATATTTCCTTATAGGACTGAGAGTGGGTTGGAAGGGAAAGGGCACAGTGTATAATGGCCGTATGCTCTGACAATGTAGATACAGTACAATTGGAAAAGGATATGCAAGAAAATGCCTTAAATTTTTTTGGTAATAGTATTAACGATGGTAGTACTTGTGTTGTTAACTGAGACTACTATGCATGTAAGGCGGCACAAAGCAAAGGAGTAATTATATCATATTTTAATTGCATCATCCTCTGTGTCCTTGAGAAGCAGGATTCTCAGTGTGGAAGAAAGAACGTACAGATGTTAGCCAAGGTTAAGTAAAAACCTAGTATTCCCGGGGCTGGCCCGGTGGCGCAGCAGTTAAGTGTGCACGTTCAGCTTCGGCGGCCCAGGGGTCCCCAGTTCAGATCCCCAGTGCAGACATGGCACCACTTGGCATGCCATGCTGTGGTAGGCATCCCACATATAAAGTAGAGGAAGATGGGCACGGATGTTAGCTCAGGGCCAGTCTTCCTCAGCAAAAAGAGGAGGATTGGCAGCAGATGTTAATCTTCCTCAAAAAATAAAATAAAATGAATAAAAAATTTAAAAACCTAGTATTCCTGAATTTGAATTACAAGGATCAGTACAAACTCATAACCTATTTTATCTCTAAAAAAGTCTCTCCCTCCTCCCTCCATCTACCTATCTATCTAATCTATCTGTCTATGCATGTATATAATTTCCTTGCTCCATCCACCGAATACCTAAAAATACTGAATAAGCATTCTGAACGTATGCTCACATGATGCTCTTGAAATACCATTTTTCTCTAACAGAAACTAGGGCTTCTTGGAGAAATGGGTGATTCCAGGTCTGGGTAGAAAATGTTCAAAATGAGCCTAGAACATCTTGTCATAACAGCCAGTCTACCGAGGATGTGTCAGAAGGGCTCAGTGGCCAATCGAAAGAGCACTCCATTGGCCAAAAATGGGACAATCTGAGCATCAATAAGGATAATAACTCAAGAAGTACTGAAACACATCAAATTGTTTAAAT
This sequence comes from Equus quagga, assembly GCF_021613505.1. Lineage (NCBI taxonomy): Eukaryota > Metazoa > Chordata > Mammalia > Perissodactyla > Equidae > Equus > Equus quagga. The sequence continues at coordinate 172,044,315 of NC_060267.1, read as the reverse complement.
CCATGAGTTAAAAAACAAAAACCAAACCTAAATGATCACCTTTAGGGGAGAAGGAGCCAGTTCAATATCCTGAAAATTGGTAAATAAAGGGAAAATAAGCAGATCTCCTGCATTTCTTATGCAAATTGTACCTCTGTGTAACCAAATAGTAGAGGACAGGAAGTTTCTCATTATAGAAGTATTCCAGCTAATGAGCAAGGAATGAGAGAAGCAGAGTATCAGCACTGGGCGACTGCTAATGAGTTAATGGATGAGGCACTGGGTATTGATGGTTGTCGACATCATTGGCAAATAAACACCATGTGCCTCTTGATATAACAAACAATAAAGTGGTCTTGCCAGAAAAAAATAATCACACCTAAACTTGACCAATTCTTCAGAGTCAACTACCAAGTTACAGGAAATATTAAAGACAGAAGCACATCACAGGAAAGCCGTCAACAAAATCCAGACCACAGCAAACTCTTCAAGACAAACTGACCCAGTTTCGTCAATAAATAAGCTATACAGGAGTTTCTGGTTTCATTTTTCAACTATGTGTATTTATTACTTGATAAACATTTTCATTGTTACAAGTTTTTTTTTTGAGGTATTTGCTAGCATTTGACTAGACTGCAGACTCTTTGAGGTATGGACAAGATCTCTTCATCTCTGCACCCTCAGTGCTTGCTACACTAACTGCCTTAGAAGGTGTCAATATTATCTAAATAAATCAATCAATGAATTAACAAGATGATCTAAACAGTCTTAACTTAGTGATAAGAAAGGGGTAACCAGAAGAGAGATAAGGTAGTAACTGGCAAATATTTGTCTCCCAAGTTTCGTGGGCCTGATAGAAACTGAGAACACACATCGCAATCTGTGACAACAGAACTTAGTTTAAACATCAGCAGCTTATTCCTTTTTATTTTTTAATCTACTTTATCTGGACTTTGACGATTTTGATCTTGCTGCAGTCCTAAACCTATTGCCACCTAGAGAAAAGTTCTTACTGATGAATCTTAAATTTCCAACTGCCTTTAGATATGCTTTTAAATAGAAACATCAAACAATAACAAATGTCCACATCAATCTTTTTTAATCCAAGTTTAAATAATCCTCAAATCCATCACTATATGGTTCTCATATATTTTATATATAAATCAGTCAATTAAATGAACATTCCATCCACACAGGACACATGAGAAATACAGTGCAGTTGGGCAGTCCTTGAGGGTATTAGGCTAAGTGAAATAAGTCAGAGGGAGAAAGTCAAATACTGTATGATCTCACCATAAATAGCAGATAAAAACAACAACAAACAAACACACAGATGCAGAGATTAGATTGGTGGTTACCAGAGGGGAAGCGGAGACGGAGAAGGGTGAAGCGGTTATTAGGCACACGTGTGTGGTGATGGATGGTAATTAGTCCTTGGATGGTGAACATGACGTAATCTACACAGAAATCCAAATATAATGATGTACACCTGAAATTTATATAGTGTTATAAACCAATGTTTACCTCAATTAAAAAAATTTGTAATTCCACAACTCAAAAAGAAAAAAAAAAGAAATACTCTTGCACTTATTCTCTCCTATTCACAGCTCCCACAAAAGGTCGGGACAGTTAGAGGAACTAATGAAACAGCCATCATAAAGAGCCAATAAATGCTGCAGAACAGCACTCACTCACCCAAGACGACTCTAAAGTCCTCCCCGTCCACATGTAACACCCAAGTGTTGGTGGTTTTTGATCTGTTCTCCATATACTTCTTGAGACTTTTCCCATTAATTTCCAGAGTATATTCATAAGCAAAGCCACTGACGGCATCTATATTTATGGTTGCTTTTGTCTTTGCTGCTCCAACGCAGAAGGTTTCTTTGCCCACTAATTTGAACATCCATTCTTTTCTTATCTCTTCCTAAGTAATAAAATACAAAAGTTGAAAACACACAAATGCAAGAAAATTTAATACTTAATTTTAGAAATAATGTAATTCAAGGGAGCAAATAGCCATACTACTTAGATGTAATTTTATTAACTCATGATGGAAAGATTAGAAAATAAAGGCATTTTAAGTTCAAACATTAGAGGTTATAGTCTATGAGTTTTATAACCATTATTAGTTTGCTTTGTACAGCAAAATGATGCAGGCCCAAATAGAGAGAGAACCACTGTAAGAGAAAAGCCTTGAATTCACAAATGAAGAATCCACATTAACAAAGCCACGCTTTACGAAGTAACATATTTTTTCCTACCTTCCCATCTACATATACCACTCGTTTGCCTGACGTGGTCCCGTGTTCAAATTCGATCTTATGAACTCCGTCACTTAAAGCAACATCCCAAACGGCGACGAGATCTGTCATTCTTTCCAGGCTATAAGGAGGGCTAAGGGAATAAAATAAAGCAATTACAATCGGCCAAAACCAGTGATAGAATAACCACGTAATCCTCGCAAGATGAAACATCAGGTTTCTAGAACCCCTGGAATTACAAAATATTAAAGTGATATTGTCTAAGAAATCCTCCTCACAGTTCAGGGAACTATCTTCTGCCTCTCATGCACTCTCCCTTTAAGATGAAACTGCTATCTATGGGTTTATAGTCGGATCATCCCAAAGTCACCTTAATATTAATAGGATTAGGAATCTATCAGGTTATCCAGCACAGTATTCTAAGTTAGGCTACAGAATAATGCTTGGAAAGGTCAGTAAAAAGTCTGTACTTCTCCCTCCTTCCACTTACAAAGCGCAGTATTTAATTTTGGTTTTTCTTTTTCAGATGCAATCACTCCAAAACAAGAACTCTCCAAACCTTTCATACTTAAAACAGCAACTAGAGATTCATTTTAAGAAAAAGGTTCTAATTTATTATACAAAGACTGAGAAAAAGAGAAGTCACGGAAGACGTGTCCTATAATAGAGATAAAAATACTATGGAAAATACTAATTATTATCATTATTATAGGAAATATTATTAAAAATATAAAGGATTCTGTCTGCCAGAAGTTTCTGGCACAACTTAAATACATATTTTTGATGTTAGTATTTTTTTTTAAGATTGGCACCTGAGCTAACATCTGTTGCCAATCTTCTTTTTTTTTTTCTGCTTTTTCTCTCCAAAGCCCCCCAGTACACAGTTGTGTATTTTCAGTTGTGGGTCCTTCTAGTTGTGGCATGTGGGACGCTGCCTCAGCATGGCCTGACGAGCGGTGCCATGTCCGTGCCCAGGATCCAAACCAGCAAAACCCTGGGCCACCGAAGCAGAGCGCGTGAACTTAACCACTCGGCCATGGGGCTGACCCCTGATGTTAGTATTCTTAAATAAAATATATAACATATGCTCCTATGTGAATAATACATATTATAAATAATGCATGTATAATATGTAATTAACATTTTGGGAGACGTAACATTAGAGCAATAAAGATCATAGCTAACAGCTATTAAGTGCTTACTGTGTGTCAGTCACTGTTCTAAGAGTTTTACACATATTAAATCATAGAATCCTCACATGAGATGGGTGCTATTATTATCCCTAGTTTATAGATGAGGAAACAGGCACAGAGCGGCCAAGGGCTTGTCTAAGGTCACAGTGACAGAAAGTGGCAGATGGGAGTTAAACCCAGGACTGTGGTGCCAGATTCTGTTCTCTCAACTATGCCCGACTCTTCATTCACCCTGATCTCCTGTGTATCCTCTAAATCAGAGACGAGACATGGATTTATACCACTCTGAAGTGATTTCCAAGAACTCTGTGCTGAGAGGGATTTGGAGATCTTACAACCAGGCCCCGTGGGAAAGGATGCCACATGAGTGGCAGCCACCGCCATGCCAGGTGTTTCCTACACTTGTTCTAATACAGAACAGCAAAACCATGCATTCTGCAATCTTACAAAACGTGTCCTTAAAAAAGCAGCCTACATAAATAACTCTTTTGAATGATTAAAACAATCTTGAAAGTTCCAAAAGCTAGTTTTATTGTAATGTAAGACATTTACCTTTCGTCATCTTCAAAGATAGGACTGTCATCTCCAGATGCCATGGTTGGCAAAACAGTCTTTAATCCAATTAGCAGCCAGGAAAGAAAAAAGCAGAATTGCAGCGAAGAAAGAATGAGAGCGACAAAGATGATATCTGCAAAGGGTTGTTATAACTTTGCAATCCATTTCTTAAATTGCATGCAGTTTCTGATGAAACAACTTTTACATACAATAGAATTGCAATCTCTAATTTGCAGGGAAAGAAGTCATGCAAATTGACCAATATTTTTCCCTAGTATGGATTTATAATTTCCTAAAACTAGAAAATAAACTCCAGTTTACTTCAAGTATTATACCACATCAGAGTTGCAAGAGACCTAGAGGTCCTCTGGGTCCCACGCTTCTCAAATTGAGGCACAAGAAGCCCCAAGGGGTATGAGGCAGTGGGTCAGGGAATACATAAAACTCCAAGATAAACAGAATGCATATTCTGGAAGCACCAACATTACAGGGTGGTAACATTTAAAATGCAATCTTCATATTAAATTTCAGAAAGCTATATTAGGGTGGAATATATAATTTTAAAAATTTATTTTTCAGATAACTTCAAAGAAATGTTGAGTTTCCAGGAAGCAGCCAGGGACAAGCTAGTTAGCTTTCTAAGAGTAAACAATTTACCCACCTACACAAGCCCACTTAATTTACTAGTGCCAGTAAGGAATCCCCAAAAGTGATGTGGTTTGCTCAGGTCACTAGCAGGGCCCAAGCCAGAAGTAGAGCTCAGGACTCCTGCTCAATTAACTAAACAGCGAGTGGGCTGTAGCGCTAATTAAGTTCTACTGAAATCAGAAGCACACAGGTACTAACATGCATAGGAAACTCTCCACATTTGAAGACTTGGGATTAACAGGTACACCCCTGCCAAAGCTGTTGGAAAACAGGCTCAGCCATCTTTTGCTCCCAAGATCTACTCTAGCCTTTTCCCTATAGATGCCCAAGAGTGCTCTCTCCTTGTTAAAAACGAGAGATTACCAACCTTCTTTGGCTGGAAACAGCCAGAAGCCACAAATTATTTTTAAAAAGATGTTAAACAAGAGATTAGCAGCCAGAAAAGCAACCCAATAGGCAAAGAAAAGTTAAGAATTTTAGAATAAAAACTAGGTAAAGATTCAAAACACTTTGTACCTAAAATAAATCCCTCGTTTTTTTTATCAGCACCTATAAATGTGTGCATTTTTCTAGTCTTAAGAAGCCCTAAGATACCTTCTGTGAAGGTGGAGGGTATCCTGCAACTATGAAAGCAAAGAGAAAACACAGCAATAGAGTAAGCCAAACAGCATAAGAGAAACTTGCATAAGGCGTCCTTTGTAAGTCAGAGTGGACCTAGGGATATCATTCAAGTTTTGTTCTACAACTTTTATTCTAGAAAGTTCAGTAATGCAGCATTCAAACTTGAAACGACTGCCCAGTTTTTCATTACAAGGAACTTCAAACATTACTAAATCACACTGAGATAAGGCACGGTAGCATCTTAATTATATTAACTTTTCACAAGGAAGTATAGAAGACAACACAACAGATTAGAAGGGAGTTGGAAATCAAGATCACATTTATTTTTTAAACATTTTCTCTAAACTATCAACATTCATTGGTACATTCAATACTTATTTATGGAGTATCTGTTTAAGGTGTTGAAAAAGTTTTGGAAATAGACAGTGGTGAATGGTTGCACAACACTGTGATGTACTTAATGCCAATGAGTTGTACACTTAACAGTTAAAATGGCACTTTCTATGTTATATATGTTTTAGCATAACTTTAAAAAATTAATACTGTAATATACAAAAAACCACTGAATTACAGATGCTTCAAATAGGTGAACTGTATGTATGTGAATTATACCTCAACAAAGTTGTTATAAAAAAAAAAAGAGAGACCCAGTGGCTCTGCTGGTTGTGTTTCCTGGAATGTACCTGTACCTAAGAGATGATCGCAACTGTCCTTGTTCCTGATTTCTACTTCACTGATGTGAATGAGAAATATGTGTCACACACAGATCTCTAAGTTACCAACTGGACTTAATAACCACATGCCATATTCCAACTTCGTCCAGCATGCTAAGAGTTATCAGTCACTTCTGTGCCAGGCGCTCAGCTGGGCACGAAGCTCAGAGGAAGGGACTCTGGAGAGACCCAAAGATGACTACCGCACAGCCATGGGGGTGTCGTGTAAAGAGGAGCAGAAAAGGACAGAGGGGGCCGCAGAACAAGGATCCTAGCCCTGCCGAATGGGTGGGAAGGCCAGGGAAAGCTTTGGTTTAAAACTTGGGAGAAAGGAATTAATCCGCTGTCATTTTTAAACTCTTATACACACACTTAATGTTCAGGATCATGTGATCAAACTGGAAAATGATAAATACAAAGAAAAATTCCCTTTCTTTTAGCGCAAAGTTTTAAAATGTAAAGGATGGAAAACAAATTCCATTTATTTTGATTGTCGGGGACGATGTCGCTCATTTGAAATTTCTTACCTGGCTTCAAAGAGAGCTTTTTGAGTATCTAGTGATGTACCCATCACCGTCATCTTTTAAAATCCTTTCCCTAGCAACCCAACACCCATGTTTCAGAGTATGGCTTTAAATATTCACACGTTTCCACTGTTCATCTAACCCCAGCTTGAATTTTCCCTTAACTTAGGTTTTACTGTACTGGGGACCGTACTGGTTTGTCCAAGTTGAACACAATTCGTTTTTAAAATTACTAAAGTGCTGATAGTTCCCTTTTCAGCAAAAGCTCTAGGCAAGGCCGGCCACAAGGCAGGCCGCCCTTCAACAAGCAGGTGCTGACACTGTACGCCCCGTCCCTTGCGAAGCACTGGGGCCTCCAGCAAAGTCGGCCAGGAACCTCCTGGAGCCAGGTATTCCCAAACGCTACGGGAGCGACAAAGACGAGAAACGCTCTTCTGAGGATCATTTTGCAACGGATACCATAAGGTTTATGAGGGATTCACTCTAAGCAAATGATCACGCCCCCCAAACAAGCCGGAACCGTGCTCACTGGAGCCGCTTTTTATAATACCTAAAAACCGAAAACCACCTTTCTGTTCGCCGTGAGGGAGGGAATCCGTTGAGTAAATCACAGTCCTGCCCCTCCACAAACCGACCGCCAAGCCCGGGCGGCGGGCACCCCGCCCCGCAGTCAGCGCGGCCAGCACAGAGGACGCAGAAAACCCCTGGAAGCCACGGGCACATGCGCGTGAGGTGTTATTAAGAGAAAGAAGCCCAGTTACAGCACGCCACCATCCAGGTTCTGCAAAACTGCGGTCCGCTCGTGCTCACAGGGGAAGGGGGCTAAGGAGAGACGCCTTAGTGTTCAGCGCTGCCTCCGGGGCGCAGGGTCGCCTCCCGGGCCTCCTTCCTGCGCCACCTTTGCCACAGCGACAAGGAGGAACCGCAGAGTTGGGGAGAGGCCGACGCCGGTCGCCGGGCCTGGCCGGGCAGGGGCTCCCCCGCCTGCCCCCGGCCCCGCCTCTGCCGCGGCCCGACCGTCCCGAGGGTCCCGGGGCCGCACGGGCCGCCTGGCTGCCGGGCACCCCCCAGCCCGCCCCGGGCCGCGCTCTCACCTGCACGCCGTGGCCGCGGAGGCTCCGGGCCTCGCCTCGGGGGCCGCCGACCGAGCGCCTGGGGCTGCGGGGCCTGGCTCCCTCCGCCGAGAGCAGCCGCAGCTCCGCGGAGGCCACAGCGCGGCGGCGCGAGGACGGGCGCGGCGGCTCTTGGTCGCGCTCGGGTCCCCGAGGTGCCCGCGCAGGCCGCCCCCCGCCTCGCCGCCCGGCCCCGCCCGTTGCCTCCGCCGAGGTCCGGCCTGGAGCGCACCCGGGAAACGGTCCCGCGCCGCCTCCCGTCGTCCTGCCGGCCAGTGGCGGTGGGAACCGGCCGAGGGCTGGCGGGCGCGGCGCGCTGGGGACGCCGGGGACGCCCCGCTGGGCAAGGGCAGCCCTGGGCCCGCTCGAAGCCTCTTTATGGCTTCTGGTTCCCCCGTGCGGGGGGCAGGAGGCCCCGTGTATGATGCAGCCCCTGCCCGCCCGGCTCCATTTAGGTCCTCTCAGGAGGCCTGCTCCGTCTGACCCTAGGGCTTCGGCAGCTGCTCTTCCCTCTGCCTGCACGCTCCTCCCCGCCTCTTGCCTTAGTTAACCTCCATTTTGTTGTCGACAACAGAGATCATTTCTTAAGGAAAACTCTCCTGGCCCCTAAGATTTGCGGCACCTGGAATTCTCCTTCTGAGCTGCTTTCGGAGCGTGCAATCGTGTGTGTAATTTCTGCTTGCTGTGTAACTTAACAGTAGTTAAGAAGGCCGGGACCGTGGCGGCTTTGCTCTCGCTTTTGTGTCTCCCTCACTGCACACTGCAGGCTCGGAGTCGGCTCGGATAAATATTTGTTGAATGAATGAATGAAGAGCAGGCCTGGGTAATGTTTTAGGGGGCCTCGATTTTCACTTTAAGGAGGAGACAGTGTCACCTGTAGAGAAGGAGGAAGGTTGTCGAGTGGGCCGTCTGAGAAGAGCCGTGAGTGGTTCCCGTGGAGAGTAGGGCCAGCAACAAAATAGAGACAAGCGGAGAGATTCTGGAGGAGTTGTGAGGGCCCAGCAGCCCTGGGGGCGGAGGGGTGTCCAGGCCCCACTGAGGAATTTCTTCTGCAGCTTGATGTTAATGTAAAGAAGGATTGTCTCACCCTTGGGCTTGGTAGGGTGGATGTGATTTCTAGATGCTGAGCAAGTATGTGAGAGAAGGGAGAATTGAAAGGTAGTGGGGCACAGTCCGTAGACTAGGTTGACCAGCCTGCAAAGTCGTGACTGAGCTCCTCACCAGGTTAGTCACAGGGATTCTGCTTAGGGAGTCCTTGTTTGCCACCCTGTGTTGAAAGCTCTCCAAAGACAAAGACTTTTCATATTTGTTTTTTCTTCTGCACCAGTATCTTGAACAGAGTTTTCAATAAATACCTATTGAAAGAATGAATTAGGGGGGAAAGGTGAAAGCCCGCAGAGTGGAAATTTCCAGAGATGGGACAAGGCTAGCTGAAGACACCTCTCTAATTCCTTTTTCCTAGTGCTTAGTTCTTCTGAAAAACAGTCCTGAGTTGTTGAGCTAGGACCAGGAAACCCTGGTTGGGCAGCAGCTCAAAGAAGTTGTTTAATGAAGAATCATATGTTTTTGTAAAACTTTAGGAATCGGGATGTCTTACAAGACCAATAACGTGTAATTTATTGAATGCTTGCTATGTGTCGTATATATCGTGGCCTGTAGTGCTCACTACACCCCAGTGATAATATTTACAATCATTTTACAGAGAGACCCAAAGCCCTTCAGAAGTTGCAGGGCCAGCATGTGGAACCAGGCCTATGGGGTTTGAAAAGTTCATGTTAGAGGGCCTGTTATGAGAAAAGTATTCACTGTGTTTGAAGAAAAATCTGGGCACTGTCTTAGACGCCTGGGGAGCCCCTCTGCCCAGGGGCCCCGGAGTGCAGTGGAGTTCAGCCTCCCCACGAGGTGCACCCCAGTCTGCATCCAGAATAGGCAAGGCAGTCTGAGTCCTCAGCTGGCTTGTTTTGTGCCACTATTTCCTCTTTGGGTATGGTTTCTGGGGTGCCTGGAATTAAGGAACATGCCTGTTTGGGCTGTATTGCCCACCTACTCATTCCCTGGGCCCAGGACATGGGAGACAGGAATAGTCACTTGTTACCAGACAGGATTGTTATGGAAAGAAAGAAAACCTGAACAAAGCACTGTGAGAGATATTGGACTTGAGTATCAAACATACTCCTCCAGGCTGATGCTGCTTTTGACTTTATTTTCCCTCAGATTGCTTCCCAGAAAGTACCTAGTTGCTGCTCTAACCTCTGAAACTGCCTCTCACCAGCTTACTAATAGACATTGGGGATTTATTTTAAGAGAGCAGCTAAAAATGCTTTCATTCATAGGAGTCCAGGTTTTCATTGGGCTTCCTTTTGAAAAGGGAACTGTTAATGGATTGACTGATTTTCTGAACTTACTTTTAAAACAGCCTGAATGAAGATCAAAATAAAAGGAAAAAGTTACATAATCTGATACCTACAGATTTAGAATTTTCCATGTGTCCTTCCAGTGTTGGTCCAGCGTGACTATTGGTTGTGTGTTAGGGAAAGAGGCAGCAGAACTTTAGAAAGGAGCTCAGGGCCCAGGATTCTGGCCTCAGAGGACTGTGTTGGAACCAGTGCCAGTAACCACAGTCTCAGCTGCCGGCCAGGCTGCTGCTGTGCAGGCCTCTCTCCCTCAGCACAAGGAAGCTGTGACTCTATCTACATCAACACAGAAAGTGGAGAAGCAGCGGACCAAGGTGATTTTGTAGAAATTCAAACCAGAAAAGCCTGGCAATTTCAGGAGGAAATAAGTTTTGGTCTGAGTCATCTGGAGAGGGGGGTTTGTAGATACACCCTTAATTAGAGCAGAAAGCCAAAGGAAGGCAGGATAGACACATGTTCCAATTGGGTGAGACTTTTACAATTTGTATCTAGCATATTTTGAGAAATTTTAAAAATATAGAAAAGTGGAGAGAATAATACCCATATTCCCACCACCCAGAATTGACCATCATTAAATATTGCCTCAATAAAAAATTTCATCAGAAGAAAACATTGCAGGTGAAGCCCTATTTGACTTTCAACCCCAACACCATTACTTTCTTCTCCTCCTCAAAGGCCATCATTCTCATGAATTTGGTGTGTTTCCTTCCAAGCCCACTTTCTATAGTTATATAGAAATTGTATACATGAATAAAGGTTCTTGAGCATCATGTATTCCTTCTTTTAAAAATTATTTAAATGTTACCATGAATGGCAACAGGGAATTTGTGTATGAGTGTAAGACAGGATTATAGGGAGCTCATCCTTTGGAATTCACATCACCATCATCATTACATTTATTTGGTATTTGCTCACAGTCTGTTCTGTGTCAGGTGCTGTGGCAGAGAATATAACAGTGAGCAGCACTGATGGTTTTCCCCCACTAGTGAAGTTTACATTCTAGTAGAGGAGGCAGTCACAAAAAACGAGCAAACAGACTGAGTAGGTTGCCTCCAAGATGGCTCCTAGTGATCCCCACTTCCTGTATTCTCATCCTTGTGTAGTCCTCTCCCACATTTTACCAGGGTTGGTCTGTGTGATCAATAGCATAGAGCAGAAGGGATGAAATGTCACTTGCAAGATTAGGTTATAAAAAAGACTTCTGCTTCTCTCATAGGTGGTCACACATTCTCTTGGATTACTCCCTCTATGCAAAGCTGCCAGTCGTGGGGACCCTCAGGCAGCCCAAGGAGAGGCCCACTTGACAAGGAAAGAACTGAGGCCTGCCAACAACCACGTGAGTGAGTTTGGAAGTGAATCCTTCAGTCCCAGTTGAACGTGGAGATGACTGCAGCCTGACCAATAGGTTGACTACAACCTCATGAAAGGTTCTGCCAGACCATCCAGCTAAGCCACTCCTGTATTCCTGACCCACAGAAACTTCAAGATCATGTTTGTTTTAAGCTGCTGTGACTAGGGGTAGTTTGTTACGCATCAATAGATAATTAATACACAGACAGATTAAATAATTGCAAATTGGAATAAGTGCAGACACCAATCCTGTGGAAGAACAGACGCCCATCATGAGAAGTGATATGGTCAAGTGGTTAATGAAATAGGCTTTGGAGCCTGAATGCTGGTTTCAGATGCTGGCTCTGCCACATACTAGCTGTGTGAACTTAGCAAGTCATTTTTTTTTACTTCTATTTTCTAATCTGATCATTTGTAAAATAAAGATAATAACAGTACTTACATTAAGGTTGCTATGAAGAGTCAAAAGTTAGTAAATGGAAGTGCTTAGCCGAGAGCCTGAAACATTTTAAGGGCTCAATTAATATAACTATTGTTATTCTGTATAGATTCTTTTTTTTCCATATTCTTTAACTTTTCAGTATTTGAAGAATACACTACAGCATGGAGAATATGAAGAGAAATGTTTTGCTTTTTTTAATTCACAATTCTTCTGGTTGATTTCCATTAGGAGGCGTTGGAGGTGAAAAGGCAATTAAGTCCCCACCAAAGGAAGTATGTCTGGCATGCTCCTGTCGTCTCCTCTGCACTTGTGTGAAGGGATTGCTGCACCCTGGGCGTGGTGAATCAAGAAGATGGCATTCAGTCATAAGATTTTTATTGTCAAATACTGAGAACGATTTAACGGGACTTTCAATTCTAAAAAATCCAGCGTCAAACACTATTTGATCAACTTCCTTCGGCGCTGCAGAGCCCGCGGCCTCGGCCTGCTCTCCCCGTGCATCCTCTCTCTCACTGCCTTCTTCACAGCAGCGAGGCGACTTCTGGCTGCAATTCTCCCAGCATCGTCCTGTTTTGGTTTACTTGCTATACCCGAAACAACTTTTTTCTGAAAGACTTTTTTGCTTGTATTATTATTGTTTTGCCATTCACACTCCTCCAGTTTGGTCAGATTGTTGAATTTTTGGTTTACATCCCATATCTGAAGGCTAGCCATATCCCAAAAGCCATCCAGGTCTGTACAGGTGGTATCCTTTTCTCCTCGTTTATAGTCACAATTGGCCACCAGTTCTTCAAACTGTTTGAACCTTTCTTTCATAAGGAGTCTTGTTTGACCAACTGCCAGGCGAATGAGGTCTTTGGCCTATCTGGAATGTCCAATTCAAGCTTCCTTTCCCACTCAAGGCAGTGTGAAGTTAGTTTTTCAGTTTCTGACTGGAGAATATTTCTGAAATACAGCACGTGTGGTTGCTGAGATGTCTGATCCTCATTTATTTCAAGTGATGGGACTTCTTTTATTGGAAGGCCATGTAGATTTTCAGTAGTAGTTTCATTTTTCTTTAAGACACGATCTGTGCTCCCGACTGCTAGGGAACGCAAAGGACGGCGAAATTCATCGTAATCTTGATGTGCTGAAGGTTTACATTTCTGTGCCAAAATTTCTTTTGTTGCTTCTAGAGCCTTGTCAACTTCCGTGTTTAAAGAGCTGCAGCTGTAAGCGGGCGTCCACGCAGTGGTTTTTGTGGGCGTCCAAGGTGTTATCTCGTAGCTCTTCAGACCATCTGGAGGCCGAAATACGAAATCTACTGGTGCGAAGGATGGCCTCCCTTTCACTGCTGCAGGATTTGACTTAGGTAACTTTTCCATTTTTGATAAGACTCCATCTGGATCCGTTCCGTTTGTCACATTGGTTTGTGACTCCAAAGTATTTTCTTCACTATCAACTTTAAAGGAAACGACCTTGCCAGGTTTTCTTTCTATCTTTTTGGCAGGCCTTCCTTGATTGGGTACTTTTCTTTCTGTTTCTTTATCACGCGTCGCTCCTGTGGCCGGCGCGGCGGAGGCTGCTTTCGCAGAGGCTGCACCGGCGGAGGCTGCTCCCGCGGTCTGCTTCGCTCTTCAGTCATCAATCGAGTGGTTCTCACGCACGTGGGCGTTGCAGGCTGCCCTGCTGTTTTCTCGGTGGACACTTTCTTTTCAGAAGATTGTCTTTGACCAGATCGGGTTGCTCGAACATCACTCCCATTACCAATCTTTTTTGGGTGGTATTCTGTTATTGCTGAAAGAAAACAAGGCTTGTCAGGTCTATAAAGACCCACTTTAAATACTCCTTGTTGAGCTTTCTCTCTCTGCTCTTTCAATTTTTTAAGTTGCTTTTCCTCCTGGTATTTCTGGAGCATTTGTCTTCGTTGATCACTTAGAACAGATTTCACTGACCTTGGCTTGACACTCATCTCTTCTGGAATAAGCTCCTGAGATGTCTCCTCTAATTCAAGATTTCTACGTTCCAAGGTTGGAATGTTGACATCTTTCAAACCAAAGCGTCTATTTTGTTCATATTCCTTGTGTCTGTTTGCTTTCTGAGATAGAGATTTCCTATGAACAATTTTAATTCTAATCATATCAATACTTAAATCCTTTCTCAGTCGACTGGCAAAATGTGATGAAGCCATCTCTTCTGGAGGATGGAGCCATGGCTGCGGGGGGACAGGTAACTCGTCCTAGAGGAGCCTCCCCTGAGCGGCGGCCAGCTCACCGCTCCTGTAGAGATTCTTGAGCTTTTGTTATTAATATGTTTGCCTGAGCTGTTTGCTTATAGTCTTTCAAAATGGAAAATGAGTACTGAAGGTGATTGCCCCTGTATGAATCTGACTCAGATTTAACAATGTAATTCAACCCTGTATTGAGCACCGACCTGTGCCAGGGACCATGCTGGGTGCTGGAAAAAGTTTAGTGAGATATGATCCATGTCCCCAGGAGTTCAAATTCTCATGGAGGAGGCAGAAACAAATGTATTAGTCTAATAAAGGGTTCTAAGTCTAAAAGACTTGTGAGTTGAAGAATCTTCCAGAATTCATCACCAAATGCCATTCATATTTGGTATACTCTTTGTTGTGGGAAGAAACCTGATAGTTCTGTATCCAGGAGAATATCTGAGAATCAGTTTAGAAGTTTCGATATTAAGAGGTCTGTTTTAGTTGCTAATGAAGGTTATAATTTATACTGGGAAGTCAAAGCACAGAGGACAGCAGTAAGCTGAAAGGAGGAGAGGCTTTGGATCTCAGCTTAACTCTCATTTCCTCAGACAGGCCTCCTCCACACACCACTGTTCTCCTTCCTAGCACTTAGCATAATTTTATGCTCATTTGTGTTTTATATTCCTCTTCCCAACCAGACTAGCAGCTCCACGAGGGCAGAAACCACATCTGGTTTACTCACCACTGTAAACTCCACATCTGGTTCAATCCCTGGTTCATAATGGGTACATGAATGAATGAATGTTAAATGAGTGTTTAGAACCATTAGAATCCTGGTGGGTGGATGAGGCCCAAAGAAAACTCTTGAGACCAATGCAGCAGGATGCTGCGCTAAAGACTGAACTTGAGTGCAGTCTTTTCCTTCTCTAGAAAAAAGAAAGGAAAGGGCTTGGTGGTCCATAGGAAGGGAATTCCTTTGGGGGACAGTGCTACAGAGCTTCCTCCCCTCCAATGGCTACACACAAAATCAGGAGTGATGAGAGGGAGGCTCTGTGGTTAGGAAACAGAAAGCAATCAGCCTTTCTGATTTTCTGTGCTCTTTCTGTGCTCTGAAGATTGTGAAGGATAGTGGTGATCATGCACCTAGCATCCATTGTCTTCTCGCCCCTTCCAGGACTCCAGTTTGACTCAAGTAGCCGTACGTCCACGTTGCAACCCATGTCACTCAAGGAGCACCTACCACACTGCCAGTTCCAATTATGGTAACCCCTTTCCCCTTCTGGAACCCAGGCTTACACCATCCGCACATTTGCCAGGTAGTTACTGATTGGGAGGCAGAGTATGTACCTGTGTGAACTAATTGGCTCAAAAAACCAGGAGGAAAGATTTTAGCTGGAAAAGAAAGCATGTGGTCCTGATTGTTCCTGGTAGACATCTGGCAAATCACTTTAGTATGAATTTGAAACCTACCATGTTTACAGCAGAGCAGAGAGACCGAAAGAAATTGGGTCCTTGATAACTTGAGCCATCAAATTAACCAGCCCCAAAGTCTATGTTGCCTCTGGACTTCCTGTTATGTGAGATTGAAACTGGCTCAATACAAGGTTGACATAAGTGAAGCCATATTGTAGAAAAGAGACTACATTGTAACTTTGAATGACATCTGACTAACCCAGCTGGATTCACATCCTCCAGGAGATCCACCTGCTCTGTAGATTTTATGATCCCTGCTTGTGCATGTATCTCCCAGCTGCGATAAGACGATAACTTCGTTCTTTTGAGTTCCTTAGGAATGTGATGACCCTGGAACAGAGAGTCTGTACTGGTAGTCATCATTCATGAAAACTGAAAGATCTGGTGTGGCAGTTCCCAGTTTGTAATACCAGAGGGTCAACATTCCTAACGCCTCCCCTATAACCCACTGGCCCATATAACCACTTTAAGATTCTGTGCCCTTTCAAATGGTTGTTTTGGACATTAGTTGGCCATCTTCCCTCTTGCTAGCAAGCTGTAATAAAATGCCCTTTCTCTGCCACCATCTTGCCTCTTGACGATTGACTTTTGTCTTGGGGTGAGCAGATCGTGTCCTTTGTGTGGTAACAAGATAATCAATTTATTTATTTTTTAAAGATTGGCACCTGAGCTAACAACTGTTGCCAATCTTCTTTTCTCTTTTTCCTGCTTTTTCTCCCCAAATCCCCTCAGTACATAGTTGTGTATCAGTTGCGGGTCCTTCTAGTTGTGGCATGTGGGACACCGCCTCAACATGGCCTAACGAGCAGTGCCATGTCCGCCCCCAGGATCTGAACCTGCGAAACCCTGGGCCACAGAAGCAGAGTGGGAGAACTTAAGCACTCAGCCACGGGGCTGGCCCCAAGATAATCAATTTCTTGATTGCTTAAGAAGACAGTTTGAATCACGTTTTCTCTTATTTGCTGCCAAAATAATGCTAACTGACCCAATGATGTTTGGTCCTGGCCACAATTAGGGTAGCTACACTCAGAAGAGTGGGTAAGTCACCCTATTCTCCTGGAAAAGGCAACCACTGAGATTCTTTGTGTTTTGAGCATTGAAAATGAAAATCTTCGAGCCATTGCTAGTGTGAATAGCCAGGTATGGAAAAGGCGGGGGCGGGGGGGAGCATGTTTGCATGGGGCAGAAACAGAGATCAAATTCACAGTGGCCCCAGATGCCTGGAAGAAGGCTCAGTATGGTCCTGAAAGTAATGAACCCTAAGAGCTGTGACCCCAAGACCTCCTTGTGAGGGACGGCCATGCCCTCCGTCGAAGATCCCTGTTGGCCACTATGGGACCCGCACCCACACACCTGCATCATTTGATCAATTGGAAAATACAGGTTGTCAACGGCGACACCATGTGGCTGTAAGATGCAATGACAATGGTGGGCAGATGAGAGGTGAGGCCTTCCCTCAGGTGTGTGGAAGTTGGATTTTCCCTTAGGAATTTTTGGATCACTTAACCAGGTATGAGTTTTTGAAAATGGTGGGCAGGGACCCTATTTGTAGATTCTGAATTTTTTAAAGTGCGAAATGAAGATTGAGCTGATTTCCTTTTGTGGGGGAAAAAAAAACAGAGCAGTGATTTTATTAGTATACTGTGGAGCCATTTTTACAGTTTTTACCTATATATCAGGATGCAAGAATATTAGGCTTGAAGACACCCAAACGAAAACGTTCCCATTTTATATCCCCTTTGAAAACTCGTCTATGGTTCCCCATCACCTGGTGGATAAAGTCTCAGTTGCTTACCATACCTCCTAAAGCCTTCTTCTCTGCCTCTCCAATGATGCAACACACTCCTCAGCTTTCTCAGGAAGCCCTCAGTAAGATTCACTATATTTGTAAATACTTTGGGATTTAGGTTTTGGCGGAGGGCAGATATGAGCTGTACCAAAGGGGTCCAGGTTTAATTACCAAAAAAAAAAAAGTGAAGTTTACCGAGCACTTGCGAACTAGTTATTCACTTAGTGCTTTGGAATTATTTAATTTGCACATTAAGTTTTCTCTAAATACCTTTCTTCCCTTTATTGCTGGGGAATTCTTATTCACCATTTAGAATTTTTCTCCTCATGTATCCCTCCAGGTTCGCAGTTGTTGATCTTGGCTGCACTTTGGAATTGTCTGGAAGCTTTACAAACTATCGACGCCTAAGGCCTACCCTGGAGATTCTGATTAATTGGTTTGGGGTCTGGGCATCAAGACTTTTCAGAGCTCCCCAGGTGATTCTCATGTGCAGCCAGGGCTGAGACCCACTGGTCTTGGAAGACTTCAGTGACTGACTTAGGTAATCCTCTTTCTCTTTCCCTTCTCTGCACTGCACACCCTTCTCTGCTCATGCCTATCACTCTGTATCTTAATTTCAGAGTGTGTACCCATTTCCCTAACTATATTTTGAGCATCCCGAGTCAGCCACCTTTGCATTTCTGGAGGCCTGACAGTTCGAGGAGATTTGGAAAATGCTGAATGGGAGGGTAAAAAGTCATCAACACTTATTGGGATCCTCCAAATGCCAGACGCTGAAGCTCAGCCAGGTCTGGAACGCAAAGAACACACTGAGCGGTCCCGCAGCAAGAGCTCGCAGGCAAAGTGTGTGTATGTATATAGAGGGCAGCCTGCGGCGGCCACGTGACCCGGGCCTCCCTTTCACTGATGGCCTCAAACGTGTATTTCTGACGTCTTCTTGGTAGATAAAGTTCCAGGTAGGCGATAAAGCATCCGTGAGACCTGCGCATGTTGAAAGTGCGATGGGAGCGCGCAGGCGCAGACGGCAAAACAACCTCGGCGCGCTCGCGTCTACGTTACGGCAAGCCCCGCCCCCAGCAGCGGAGCCAACCAGAGGGCGCGGGCCGTCCCAGCCTCCCGGCGCGACCCCAGAGCCTCGCTGCCGGCGCTCGGAGGCGGGGCCGAGGCAGGCCCTCGACGCGCTCCGGCTCGATTGGCCGGCCTTCACGGCGCGGTAACGGTCGCGGAGGCGGGGCCGGAGGGGGCGGAGCGGGGCCGGGCTGGGCGCGCTGCTGGCGGAGGCGGCGGCTGAGGAAGGTGAGTGCCGCTCGGGTTCGCAGACTCCCCTGCCAGAGCCCCTCCCTACGGCAGTCCCGGAATCGGCCTCACCTGCGCCCTGCGTGTGGCCAGCCTGACCCTTGTCCGGCCCCGGAGAGGAGCCGTCTGGGACTGACTCGCCAGTGAAAAGTCCCGGGAGACTTTTAGGGACCTGACGAACCTGGTTGAGTCCTGGCTCCCCGGCCTTTGTGATCCTCGGCTCCTCGTTGACCGTCTCCGCGCCCCAGTTTCTTCGTTTGTAGACCGCAGCTGGCATTCTGGCCCTTCGTGGTGGGCGAGGGGGTTAAACGAGGCAGTAAGAGGACGGCTTAGAGTGACGCCTGGCGCGGACTGGATTCTGGATGAGTCGTAGGGAATCACACATGCACGAGGGTTGGCTGGGGCTGCCCAGCTCCGCTTCTCGGGGTCAAGGTGTCCCAGGAGGTTGCCTGGCTAGTCAAGCCTCGGAGAAAGCGGTGGGGGATGCGCGAAGGGGTAGAGGAGTAACCCCTTTCTCCGGTTTATTAGGCTCAATCCAGACGAGGGGGAGAGGGGGGCTCTAACATACACCAAACAGAAAGGGTTTCTACCACCGCTTTATTTTCTAACCGTGATGATATTAAGCACTGTGCAGGCGTTGCCCGTGTTGGTTTCAGTCCTCTGCAGGAGTTTTTTCACTTTTGGTATCCCCAAGTAGCTCCGGGCCGCCGCGCCCCGCCCCGGGGAAGAGGTGCTAACTAGATGGAGTTTGCGCGCGGCTTCTGCTTCCAGGAGGGAGAGGCGCGCTCTGGCCCTGTACGTAACCTGTCCCGAAGCAGAGTGTTTTGCTGGAGATGATGTCCAATCCTAGCTCCAATTCCTTATTTGTGATAGATTCACTTCTTCTTAGGAACATTACGTAGCGTATTGGCGTATTTTTGGAATAGAGCTTTTGCGTTTAATAGACAATAGAGACTTTGAAAGCATTGCATGTTCCATCTAATTCAGGAATGTGACATAGATGCTTTTGAGAAAGCTACTCGTAGATTTCGATGTGACTCACTTGAGAAAGAACAGTTACTGGCCATGCTTTGTTATTTGCAGCTTTTTCCCAAAAAAGTGGTGGAAAATAACTACATTTTAATGTATGGTGCATGTTACAGGGGCTTCAGACCCATAAAGGGCAAGTTACCAAAGCACTCTTGGGAAAACTGGGCAGTGCTGGAAGATGGTATTGTGTTTTGCTTCTCTGCCCTCGGCTTTCTGTACCATGTACAAACCAACTCGTACCCTGCAACCCCTATTCCCACAGTCCTGCTTTAGGTGTGTTATGACACTGATGAAATCTACAGCTTCTGCCTTGGCTTAGGGAAGCATTTAGTCTCTTTCTGTAACATGAAGTTCCAGACCTGTGTCCTGTCACAGCCCGTAGTGGGGAAGAGGCTGCTGCAAACGATTGGCATGTTAATTTCACAGCACGGACCTCTGAAAAGGAGGGCTTGGTTACAGGTGGAATTGAGAGAGTTTTTCTTCCTGCCTTTTGTGTTGAGTGCTGTTTGTCTATCAGAGAGTGCTCCGTTTTAGTACCCTGCAAACAAGAATACTCTACCGTTGAAGCCAGAAGTCAGGATTGGTGATAGATGATGATAGATTTGGACCCCCAGCTCAGTGTTTCCACAAAGCAGGGAGAGGAAGGATAAAGGGAAAGAAGAGAAGGCACCTGGTGGTGAGCACTGGAGTAGCAGTTACTTCAGTTGTCTAGCTTCGGTTCAGGGTTACCTGTCCCACAGACCCCTGCTCTGGAAATAACACAAGGCCGTTCTTCCTAGGAGATTGAACATTAAGATTTTGGTCTGTTTATCTTTTTGAAACCTAGATGAAGATCCAGTTTTGGACGTGAGACTCACTGGCTGATCATTTCATTGAGATCAACTTCAATGACCAGGTGAAAGGTGCAAGAGGAATGTGCTATGACTGAGGTATGTCTGTTGTGACAGATCCTGTCTGGATGTTGGGAGGCCGTGCAAAGGTATTGAATACTCTGCTAGGTACATTATATATATCTCCTTTTGACCTCCTGATAATCCTATCAGGTAGATATTTCAAACTCATTTAAGGAAACTGAAGCCCAAGAGATTAAGTAACTACTTAAGATATCACAGATAGCTATAATCACCGACTATAATCACCACCTCTGTCCCATTGTGTGCCAGCCACTGTTCTATTTGTCCTTTCTATATTAACTCACCTAATCTTCACAAGAACCCTGTGAGCTTAGTGCTTCTGGTAGCCTCGTTTTATGATAAGGAAATTGAGGCATAGAAAGATTAGTACTTTCCTGGCTGTGTGGCGGAGTCCACGATTCCAACCCAGGCAGTTTGGCTACAGAGCTATACCAGCTTTCTTTTGGTTAGTATTTCCTTTTTGTTTTTGTTGTTATTTAACAAAATCTTTTTATTGTAAAATGGATTTTTATTATGAAATCAAATGGAAAAGAACACACATACCAAATGTATAGCTTAACAAGTTATTAAAAGATGATACCACCTGGGTCAGGCCATGCCAGAGCCCCTCCATTGCCCCATCCCAGTCACAGCTACTTCTGTACTCTCATTAGTTGCCATTCTTCTGACTTTTGGAGTAGTTGCCTTATTGTGTTAAAGAAAAAAGTACATCAGAGTTCCAGTTCCTTCATATCCTTGCAAACACTTGGCATAGTCTGTCTTGAGCCATTCAAATTGGCGTGTAGTGGTTTCACATTGTAGATTTTAACTTGCATTTCCTTCATGACTAACAACTTTTAGTGTCTTTTTATGTGTTTCTTTGTCTGTATGTCTTCTTTGATGAAATGTGTATTCAAATTTTGTGCCCCTTTTTAAGCTGGGTTGTTTGCTTTCTTATTAATTGTATTTTGAGAGTTCTTTATGATTTGCACTTATTTTCTCCTAGTCTGTGATTTGGCTTAACATTCTCCTAACAGTATCTTTCAAAGAAAAGTTCTTATTTTTATGAAGCCCAGTTTATCAGTTTGTTCCTTTATGGATCATGCTTTTGATGTTGTATCCAAGAAATTTTTGCCTTATCCAAGGTCACAAAGGTTTTCTCCTATGTTTTTTCTAGACATTTTGTAATTTTAGGTTTTAGATTTATGTCTGTGATTCATTTTGAGCTAATTTTTGTATATGATGTGAGAGGTATGGATCAAAGTCTTTCTTTTTTTTTGCATATGCATATCCAGTTGTACTATTTTTTGAAAAGACTATCCTTTCTTTTCTGAATCGCATTACACGTTTGGTGAAAATTAGTTGTCATGTATGTGTGGGTCTGTTTCTGGACTCTATATTCTGTTTCATTTATCTATTTGTCTATCTTGACAGCAGTGCCATACTGTCGTGATTACTGTAGCTTTGCAAGCCTTGAAATCAGGTAGTGTTAGTCCTCCAACTTTGTCTTTTTCAAAGTATTTTGACTAAGTCCTTTGCGTTTCTTTTCTTTTTTTTTTTTTTTTTTGAGGAAGATTAGCCCTGAGCTAACATCTGCCGCCATTCCTCCTCTTTTTGCTGTGGAAGACTGGCCCTGAGCTAACATCTGTGCCCATCTTCCTCTACTTTATATGTGGAACGCCTACCACAGCATGGCTTCCCTAGTGGTGCTATGTCCGCACCTGGGATCTGAACCGGTGAACCCCAGGCCACCGAAGTGGAATGTGGGCACTTAACTGCTACACCAGTGGGCCGGCCCCCTAAGTCCTTTGCATTTCTGCACAAGTTTTAGAATCAGGGAAGTTTTCCTGAATTACATTTTTTACTATTGGTTCTATTCCGCTGCTTTAGTTTTCTTTTTCAGTTACTCCTATTATCTGTTTGAGCTTCTTTACCTATTTGGCATTTTCTTTCATATATTTTTAATTCTTAAAATTGTTCTCCTTTAACCTCTGTTTCTCTTAAAACATTATCTGTTGTGTTTATTCATTCTTGTGTTTCTTCTTGCTTGCTCTTTATTTCTGAAACAATTATTATTTAAAAAAATTTTTAGGGGCTGGCCCCACGGCAGAGTGATTAAGTTTGCACACTCCACTTCAGTGGCCTGGGTTTGTGAGTTTGGATCCCAGGCACAGACCTACACCACTGGTCAGTTATGCTGTGGCAGTGACCCACATACAAAATAGAGGAAGACTGGCACAGATGTTAGCTCAGGGCTTATCTTCCTCAAGCAAGAAAAAAAAAAGAAGAAGAAGATTGGCAGTGGATTTAGCTCAGGGTGAATCCTCCTCAACAACAGTAACAAAAAACCAAAACAAACAAACAAAATTTTTAATTCTTTCCTGGGTTCTATTACCTCATTTCCAAGTTTTTCTAATTCTGGCTTATGTTGTTTTTTCATATCTTATAGAATTTTCCTAGTATACTTTAACTTATTTTAAAACAGTGGGTTATAGTTCTGATCTGTTTTGTGGGCTCATATCTGGCATGTTTGTCTTGTCTATAGGGATGTTATTCTCTTCTTTTATATTAACTTTTGTTTGACTTAGATCGCAAAGCTTTTTTTGTTCATTTTTATGTGAATTTTTTTTGTGAATTTTTTTCAATGTAACAGCTTTATCGAGATATAATTCACATGCCACACAATTCACCCATTTAAAGGGTACAGTTCAGTGTTTTTTGGTCTATTCACGGTTGTACAACCATTGCCACAATCAAATTTAGAATGTTTTCTTAACCCTGAAAGAAACCCCATACCCATTTGCCATCACTCCCAGTTTCCTTCTTATTCCTCCCCCTGCCCACTCCCAGTCCTAGCCGACTACTAATGTGCTTTCCTTATCTCTAGATTTGAGGATGTGGCTATTTTTGCCATTGATCTACTCATATCTCCTTTTAAAGGACTGGTATGAAATATACTATTCTCTGAGCAAGAGAGCACTGGTCTCCTTGAATATATGATTTAAATTGTACTTCTCTCATATCTAAGACTTTATTTGAAATAGCCGTCTTCCATCAGAACCTCAGTGGAGGAGACCTCTGTTACTGGAAGTTTGTCTAGGCATAGGCAGCTGGCCTCAACCAGGGAAATTCTGACTTTAAATTTCATATAAAAGCTTCAGTAACTTGTAGGTTAAGAAAAGTTCAACCATGTGTTTCTCCTATTCCTTTTCTTTTCCCTCTGCTCTTCTCCATCTGCAAATAGAACCATGAGTGTTGGAATGTTGCAAGCAAAAATAAATGATACTCCCATAGTAAATCTGTTCCAAGCAAAAGCAGAAAGTGCCAAGGAATCTCATGGACGAACCTCTTCTCAATGATTTTCAGCTGAATTTTTACAGGCCCAGGAGATTAGGATGGTTAAACTTTGGATAAATGCTCTTGGCTTTTTATTCACTTATAGACTAACCCTCAGTTCTTTTGAGGTTCAACCATCAGCACTTTTCCCCCCAACTTTTTGAATTGTGGTAAAATACACAAACTTAAAATTTACCATCTTAACCATTTTAAGTATACCGTTCAGTGATACTAAATACATTCATAATGTGCTAACATCACCACTATCCATCTACAGAACTCTTTTCATCTTGTAAAACTGAAGCTCTATACCCATTAAACAATAACTCACCTTTCCCTCAAGGTTCTGGCAACCACAATTCTACTTTCTGTCTCTATGATTTTATTACTGTAAGTATCTCTTCTAAGTGGAATCATAAAACATTTTTCTTTTTGTGACTGAAGATCCTTAAGGTTCACCCATGGTGTAGCATGTTGCAAAATTTCTTTCCTGTTTAGGGCTGAATAATATTCCATTGTATGGATAATACCACATTTTACTTATCCATTCATCTGTCAATGGACACTTGGGTTGTTTCCACATTTTAGCTATTGTGAATAGTGCCGCTATGGACATGGTTGTATAAATATCTGTTTGAGACCTTTCTTTCACTTCTTTTGAGTAGATACCCAGAAGTAGAATGGCTGGATCATATGGTAATTATATGTTTAAGTTTTTGAAAAACCACCATGCTGTTTTTCACAGCAACTGTACCATTTTACATTCCCGCCAACAGTGTGTAAGTGTTCCAATTTCTCCACATTCTCGCCACTACTTGTTACTTTCTGTTTTTTTGATAGTAGCCATCCTAATGGCTGTGAAGTGGTATCTTACTGTAGTTTTGATTTGCATTTACCTAATGGATAGAGATGTTGAACATCTTTCATGTGTTTATTGGCCATTTGTATATCTTCTTTAGAGAAATGTCTATTTAAGTTCTTTGTCCATTTTTTAATCAGGTTGTTTTTTTGCTGTTGAGTTTTAGGAGTTCTATATATATTCTGGATATTAATCCCTTATCAGATATATGATTTGCAAGTATTTTCTCCCATTCTGTGGGTTGCCTTTTTACTCTGTTGATAGTCTTTTGATGCACAAAAATTTTAAATTTTCATGAAGTCCAATTTGTCTGCTTTTTCTTTTGTTGCCTGTGCTTTTGGTGTCATAGCCCAGAAACATCCAGTGTTTTATAGTTTTGGCTTCTACGTTTAGGTCTTTGATCCATTTTGAGTTAGTTTTTGTATATGGTGTTAGATGTGAGGGTCCAATTTCATTCTCTTTCTGGTTTTCCTGGCACCATTTGTTAAGGACACTGTTCTCTCCCTATTGAATATATGCGGGGAATTATTTCTGGGCTCTCTGTTCTATTCCACTGATCTATATGTCTCTATGCCAGTTCCACACTGTTTTGATTTATGTAGCTTTGCAGTGAGTTGCGAAATCAGGAAGTATGGGTCCTCCAGCTTTGTTCTTTTTCAAGATTGTCTTGGCTATTTGAGGTCCTTTGAGATTCCCTATATATTTTAGAATGGGTTTTCTATTTCTGCAAAAAATGTCCTTGGGATTTTGATAGGAATTGAATTGAATCTGTAGATTGCTTTGTGTAGTATTGGCATCTTAATATTAAGTCTTATAATTCATGTACATAAGATGTGTTTCCATTTATTTATGTCTTTTTAATTTCTTTGAGCAGTAGTTTGTAGTTTTCCTTATACAAGTCTTCCACTTTCTTGGTTGAGTTTATTCCTAACTATTTTATTCTTTTGGATGCTATTGTAAATGGAACTGTTGTCTTAATTTCCTTTTTAGATTGTTCATTGTTAGTGTATAGAAATGCAACTGATTTTTGTGTGTTGACTTTGTATCCTGCTACTTTATTGAATTCATTTATTAGTTCTAACAGGTATTTTTGTGGACTCTTTAGAGTTTTCTATATGTAAGATCATATCATCTGTAAAGAGAGACAATTTTATCTCCCTTTCCAATTCAGATGTCTTTTATTTCTCTTTCTTGCTTATTTGCGTTGGCTAGAATTTCTAGTACTGTGTGGAACAGAAGTGGCAAACGTGGACATCCTTGCCTTGTTCCTGATTTTAGAGGAAAAGCTTTCAGTCTTTCATCATTGAGTATGATGCTCACGGTGGGTTTTTCATATATGGCCTTTATTACGTTGAGATAGTTTCTTTTTATTCCTAATTTGTTGAGTGTTTTTTTATCATGAAAGGGTATTAAATTTTGTCAAATCCTTTTTCTGCATCAATTGAAATGATCATGTAGTTTTTTCCCTTTCATTCTATTAATGTAGCGTATTACATTGATTGCTTTACATATGTTGAACTATTTTTACCTTCCAGGAATGACTCCCACTTGGTTGTGGTGTATAATCCTTTTAATATGCTGCTAAATTTGGTTTACTTGTATTTTGTTAAGGATTTTTACATCAGTATTCGTGAGTAATATTGGTCTTTGGTTTTCTTGTATTGTCTTTGTCTGGCTTTGGTATTAGGATCGCTAAAAATTAGTTGGGAAGTGTTCCTTCCTCTTTAATGTTTTGGAAAAGTTTGGAAAAAAAATGTTTTTTGGAAAAGTTTGGATGGATTGGTATTAGTTTTTTAAATGTTTGGTAGAATTCCTCAGTGAAGCCTCTAGGTCCAAGGCTTTTCTTTCTTGGGAGATTTTTTTGTTACTGATTCAATCTTCTTACTAGTTACAGGTCTGTTCAGATTTCCTATTTCTTTGTGATTTAGTCGTGGTAGGTTTTGTGTTTCTAGGAATTTGTCCATTTCATCTTGGTTATCTAATTTGTTGGCATTCAACTGTTCATAGTACTGTCTTATGCTTTTTATTTCTGTATAATTGGTAGTAATGTCCTCACTTTTTTTAGCAATTTGAGTCCTCTTTCTTTTCTAAATGTTTGTCAATTCTGTCTTTTCAAATAACTAACTTTTTATTTTATTGATTTTTCTTTATTGCTTTTCTATTCTGTATTTCCTTTATCTCTGCTCTAATCTTTACTGTTTCCTTTCTTTTGCTAGCTTTGGGTTTAGTTTATTCTTCTTTTTCTAGTTCCTTAAGTTGTAAAGTTAGGTTGTTAACTTGAGATCTTTCATGTTTTCCAAGGTGAATGTTTATAACTATAAATTTCCCCCTTAGCACTGCTTTCACTATGTCCCATAAGTTTTGGTCTGTTGTGTTTTTGTTTTCAGTAATCTCTAAGTATTTTCTAATTTCCCTTGTGATTTCTTCTTTCATCCATTGGCTGTTAAGAGTGTCCTGCTTAATTTCTACAAATTTATGAATTTTCTAGTTTTACTTCTATTATTGATTTCTAACTTCATCCCATTGTGGCCAGAGAATATACGTTGTATGATATCTATCTTTTAAAATCTGTTGTAACTTAATTTGAGGCCCTAACGTGGTCTATCCTGGAAAATGTCTCATGCGCACTTGACAAGACTGTTGGGTAGAGTGTTCTATAAAAATCTATTAGCTCTGGTTGGTTTATTGTGTTGTCCAAGTCCTCCCTTTCATTGTTTGTCTTCTGTCTGGTGGTTCTATCCATTATTGAGAGTGGGGTATTAAAGCCTCCAACTATTATTGTAGAACTATGTCAATTCTGTCACTTTTTGCTTCGTTTGTTTTGATGGCCTGTTATTAAGTAAATAAATGTTTATAATTATTATATATTCTTGATGTATTGAACCTTTTATTAATATGTAATGTCCTTCTTTGTCTCTTGTAACCTTTTTTGGTTTAAAGTCTGTTTTGTCTGATATTAGTATAGCCACCCTTGCTCTCTTTTGGTTATTATTTACATGGAAAATCTTTTAACATCCTTTCACTTTCAGCCTCTTTGTGTCTTTAGATTTAAAGTGAGTTTGTTTTAGACAGCATGTATTTGGATATTTTTTTATTCATTCTGCCAATCTGTCAAGAGTTTAATCCATTTACATTTAAATGCTGATAAGAAGGGACTTATTTCTGTCATTTTTCTATTTTTCATATTGTCTTATAGTTTTCTTGGTTCCTCATTTCCTGTTACTGTCTTCTTTTGTGTTTAGTTGATTTTTTTGTAGTTTAAATGTTTAAATTCCTTTCATTTCTTTTTGTATATATTCTAGTAACTATTTTCTTTGTGGTTACCATGGGGATTACATTTAACATCCTAAAATTATAACACTCTAATTTGAATTTGTAACGGCTTAACTTAAATAACATCAGAAACCGTCCCTTTACAGCTCCATCTCCACCTCTTTTCGTTGTTGGTGTCACACAATTACATCTTTATACATGTGTGCCCCAAACCATAAACTAATAATTCTTTTAAATCCATTTAGTCTCCTAAATTATGTAGAAAATGAGATGTGACATTGCAAAGCAAAGTTACAGTAATATTCACTTTTAGACTAATGATTGTTTTTAAAAAAATTCTCTCTCTTAAATCGTGTAGAAAACAAAAAGTGGAGTTACAAACCATTGTTATAATAATATTAACTTATACACCCGAAAAAAATAAAAATTAAAAAAAAATAATATTAACTTTGATAATTGCCCATGTCATTTACCTTTACTGAGATCTTTATTTTTTCATATGACTTTGAGTTACTGTCTGATGTCCTTTCATTTCAACCTGCAGGACTCCCTTTAGCATTTCTTGCAGGGCAGGTCTAATGTTAATGAACTTCTTCAGCTTTTTTCCCTGGGAATGTCTTAATTTTTCCCTCACTTTTGAAGGACAATTTTGCCAGATTCTTGATTGACAGTTTCTTTCTTTTAGCATTTTGAATATATCATTCCACTACCTTCTGGCCTCCAAGTTTCTGACAAGAAATCTGCTTGTAATCTTATTGAAGGTTCTTTTTATGTGATATGTTACTTCTCACTTGCTGCTTTCAGGATTCTGTCTTTGTCTTTCAAAAGTTTGATTATAATATTTCTTGGTGTAGGGTTTTTGGGTTCATCTTTCTTGGAGTTTGCTGAACTTCTTGAATTTATATATTTGTGTCTTTCAACAAATTTGGGAAGTTCTCAACCATTGTCTCTTTAAATATTCTCTCTGCCACTCTTTCTCTCTTTTCTCCTTCTGGGACTCCCACAATTTGTATGTTGGCCTGCTTGATGGTGTCCCACAGGTCCTTTAGGCACTGTTCACTTTTCTTCAGTTTTTTTTCTTTCTCTTCCTTAGGCTTGATAATTTCCATTGTCCTATCTTCAAATTTACTATTTCTTTCTTTTTCCTGCTCAAATCTACCTTTGAATGCCTCTAGTGAATTTTTCATTTCAGTTATTGTGTTGTACTTTTCAGCTCCAGAATTTATTTTTGATTTCTTTGTAGGTTTTCCATTTCTTTATTGATATTTCCATTTTGTTCAATTTTTTTTAGTAGTAGAGTTCTTTTTTATAAAAATTATTTAATTATTTTATTGAGGTAATATTGGCTTTTAACATTATGTAATTTCAGGTGTACATTATCGTATATCAGTTTCTGTATAGACTGCATTGTGTTCACCACCAACAGTCTAGTTTTTATCTGTCACTATACATATGTGCCGCTTTACCCCTTTCAAGTTCCCCCCTCCCTCTCTGGTAACCACTAATCTGTTCTCCTTATCCATGTGTTTGTTTATCTTCCATGTATGAGTGAAATCATGTGGTGTTTTTCTTTCTCTGACTGGCTTGTTTCATTTAGCATAATACCCTCAAGGTCCATCCATGTTGTTGCAAATGGCACGATTTTGTCCCTTTTTTTTTTTTTCTGAGGAAGATTAGCCCTGAGCTAACATCTGTCACCAATCCTCCTCTTTTTGTTGAGAAAGACTGGCCCTGAGCTAACATCTGTGCCCATCTTCCTCTGCTTTATCTGTGGGATGCCTGCCATACCGTAACTTGACAGGTGATGCATGGGTCCTCCCCCAGGATCTGAACTGGTGAATCCTGGGCCGCTGAAGCAGACCATGCGAACTTAACTGCTGCACCACTGAGCTGGCCCCAAGATTTTGTCCTTTTTTATGACTGAGTAGTATTCCATTATAAATATAGGTACCACATCTTCTTTATCCACCCATCTGTTGATGGGCACTTGGGTTGCTTCCATCTCTTGGCTATTTTGAATAATGCTGTGATGAACATAGGGATGCATAAATCTCTTTGAATTGTTGATTTTGTGGTCTTTGGATAAGTAACCAGTAGTGGGATAGCTGGATTGCATGATATTTCTATTTTTAATTTTTTGAGAAATCTCCATACTGTTTTCCAGAGTGACTGCACCAGTTTGCATTCCCACCAGCTGTATATGAGTGTTCCCTTCTCCACATCCTCTCCAACATTTGTTATTTCTTGTTAATTATAGCCATTCTGACAGATGTGAGGTGATATCTCATTGTAGTTTAGTTTCCCTAGTAGTTTAGTGATGTTGAACATCTTTTTGTGTGTCTGTTGGCCATCTGTTTATCTTCTTTGGAAAAATGTCTGTTCATATCCTCTGCCCATTTTTTATCAGGTTTTTGTTTTTTTGTTGTTGAGTTGTATGAGTTCTTTATATATTTTAGAAATTAACCCCTTGTTGGATATATGATTTGCAAGTATTTTCTCCCTGTTGGTGGGTTGTCTTTTTGTTTTGCTCATGGTTTCCTTTGCCTTTCAGAAGCTTTTTACATATATTGTTTTCTTGATTTTCTCCATATCTTTCTTTAGTTCTTTGCACATCTTTAAGATGGTTGTTTTGAAGTCTTTGTCTAGTAGATCTGCCATTAGGTCTTTTTTTCAGGGATGGTTTCTGTTGATTTGGTTTTTTCCTTTGCATGGGCCATGCTTCCTGATTCTTTGTGTGCCTTGTTATTTTTTGTAAAAAACTGTATGTTTGAATCTAATAATGTGATGTCTGGAAATCACATTCTCCTTAACCAAGGTTTTCTGGGTTTTGTTTTGTTTATTTTATTTGTATTTTTTTTAATTGTTGTAGGCTGTCTCTGTGCTGAGGATCAGCCTGAAATGTAAACTTAAGGTCTTCTCAGGTCTTTTTCAGCCTGCACCTTTCCCTGGACATGTGCAGTGACTTTCTAATGCCTCATATATGCTTTTGCTTTTAAATGTCCTAGTCTTTAATGTCTGGCTCCTGAAAGGGGAAAAAGAGAAAAATGAAGGAGGGAAGAAAAGGATGATGGCTTGGAAGTCTCTGTAGCAAGAGTGGCAGGGGCTTATAACAATGGGGGTAGGTACAACAACGACCTCTGCCTCTTTCTCTGCTCCTCTGAGATCTAAAGCAGCAATCTGTGATCAGGTCACAGAACCCTGATATTTGGAGGACAGGTCCTTTTTGCTCACCCTGACACACAAACTGAGTGCAAGCTGCTCCTGGTATGCTGTGCACAGCTGTCTGCCATTGGGGTGGGTGTGGGGAACATGTAGCTGTTACTGTGCTAAGAGCTGAAATTGATCAAAATTAACTACAAATTCTCATTCAAGCCTTCCCTGGAATTTGAGAGCCTCAATAGACTCCAAGTTCCAACATAGTTACACGAGACAAATTCTAACAGTGCAATTGTTGTCTGGGTGGGGAGAGACATTCCTGGTGCTTCCTACTCTGCCATCTTCCCAGAATCCTCTCCTTCTGAACTTTTACAATGGGGTAGAATTCAGGAAAGCGTTTTGAAGTTCTCAGATTTTCCTCTTGTGTTGCTTTTATGTAGTGTTCCAAAATTTAGCAGTTTTCCAAAATTTCCTGGCTCTGTTACCCATCCTACCTTAGTCTCAACCTTGCCTTCCTCTCTCTTGTCTCTGTCTTGCTCAATTTTGACTTCATTCCCAGAAGTTTCTTCTCATTGTGAACCCTTCATGGAGCTCTAGCATGTCAATTTTGAGAGTTCATAGGCTTCCAGCATCTTCAGTCCTTACAGCAAGAGAGGGCAACACCCTTTCCAGTTTCACCTGCTGTTTTCATATTAGTGCGGTAGTGGATATTAGTGAATACCAACGATTGGGGAATCCTTCTGTCCTCATAACTGTGAGAATGCTGCCTGTGCTTTTGTTGTCTTCCTGCACAGATGCTGATACCCTATAGTTCTTGTTGCTATTAGTAATTTGCCCCATCCCCTTATATTTTGGTGTTTGTGGAAATAACTTGTCACTAAGTTTTAATATAAATATTGTTTTTTGGTTTTTGTCTTTGCTACCTTGTTGCTTCTGTTTTTATGTAGGAATTCAGAGATTTAAAAACTGCTGTCACCATGCCATCAATCCTTTTTTTATTCTTTCACTTTTACCATTCTATATGTTTATATTTTGCATGACTTTTTAATATTTTAGATGTCTTTTTTCCTTCAACCACATGAAATTTGATTTTATTAATCCAGCTTGACAGTCTTTCTCTTTTCACTGGAGCAATTGATCTGTTTGCATTTAATATAATTATTAATGTGAGTTTAACTCTGCTATATTACCATGTGTTTTCTCTTTGCTGAACCTGTTCCCTGTTTATTTTTCTCTCCTTTTGGATTCATTTTTATCCATCATCATGATTTCTTTTTCCCCTTTGTTAGTCAGGAAATGACGCACTTGTGTTGTCTTCTTTAGTGGTTATCCTGGAAATTCTCATGCATCCTTAATTTACAAAAGCCTGACATTAATAGATACCTTTACCTTCCTTCTGGATTATAAACAAAATTAGAACACTGTTACTCCATTTACCCTACTCCCAGCTAATTTATTTTTGTTATTGTGCATTTTAGTTATATTTTTTAAACTTCAAAAGATTATATTATTTTGTGTAGTCAGTGTGTGTTTACACTCACCCATTTCTTTGCTCTTTATTCATTTCTACATCTCTGCCTTTCTGTGACATCTTCTGCATGAAGTATCTCCTTTAGAATGTTTTATAGAACAGATCTGTCAGATTTGTTTTGTTTGTTTGAAAATATCTTACTTTTGCCTTTATTATTAATGGATATTTTCACTGGGTTTAGAATTTTATATTGGTGATTATTTTCTGTCAGCACATTGAAGATATTAGTCCATTATTAGTTTCCATTGTTATTGCTAAGAAGTTAGCTGACATTCCACCTGTTACTCCTTTGAAGATGATCTTTTGTCCTATGATTGCTTTTAAGATTTTCTCTCTGTTTTTGTTTTTCTATACATTAATATGATGTGTCTAGATGTGATTTTTTTTCTCTATTCTGTGCTTCTAGAATCTGTGGATTTGTGTCTTTCATTGGCTCTCAAAACTTCTTAGCCATTATATTTTTAAATGCTACTTTTGCTCCAGTCTTTTCTCTGTTTTTTGGATGCCAATTATACATGCATCCCTTCCATTTGTAGTAGAATTTCTTCCATGTTTTCCTGAATACAGTGTAGAGAACTAAAAAGGTGGATATCTCTTCCACCTTCCCTTCTAGTCATTTAATTTTTTCTTGTTCTTTCTAGTCTACTGTTAAGCCTGTGACTTGAGATGTTAATTTCAATTATTGTGATTTTTTTGCTATAAATTTTTAACTTATTCTTTTTCACACCTGTTCTGTCTCCTTTTCAGTTTATATTTCTCTGCCAAAAGTTTTAAGCTTTGATTTTTATTTCTTTGAACATTGTCAGCATGGTTGTTTTATGGTCTGTGCCTAATAATTACAATATCAAAAGTCTTTCTTTGTTGGTTGGTTTCTTTTGACTGTTGTTTCTATTCTCCTTTTATCTTGTTTCCTGTATACTTTGGTTATCTTTGACTGTTTGCTGCGTGTTGTATTTGAAACATTTTTTGGGGGGATAATTTGAGGCCTTTTTCCAGAGAAGGTTTCATTTGCTTCTGCCAGGCTCTTGGAAGCACTGTTATTATTTTTTTTATTATTAATGTTATGATAGATTACAACCTTGTGAGATTTCACTTGTACATTTTTGTTAGTCATGTTGTGGGTACACCACTTCCCCCTTTGGAAAGCACTGTTATTTTGAGACCTTCTTGAGATATTGGAATGCCCCCGAGGAGGGGAAGCCAGGGTTCAGTTCATGGGAGAGGTGGTTTACTTCTGGTTCACCCTTATCCTGAGAGCTGTAGCCCTCACAGGTAACAGGTAACAGACTGATCTTTAGCATGCATTTTCACAGCTCTTTCTTTGGATTTGGCAAATGCCTTAAGGGGAAAAATGAGTTCTCCTCCTCTCAACTTTTTGCCTGATAATTCCTCATTATCTTGTTAGTAAGAAAAACATTTTTTAATGCATTTTATTCAGCTTTCTTCATTGTCTTTAAAGGCAGAATTGCTTACTCTACCATTACAAAAAAGTAGGCTACTTATCTCATGGAATTTAGTCTTACCTAGACATATTTATATAAAACAACTTGTATCAGATAATCAGCAGAGTAATTTGTAGAAAAAGTCTAATATACAGTGGTATGGTTAGGTAAGGTCCATTTTGTTTAGCATACTTAGATATAACAACCACCACCAATTATCTATCAGTTTCTTTGTGCCAGGCACTTGTTTTAAGTACTTTCTGCATGTTGTCTGACTTAATTCAAGGTATGAGATGTAGCTATTACTATGTTTTCTCTTTTACAGATGGAGAAATCAAGGCTCAAAGATGTTAATGATTTTGTCCATGTTGCACATTTAATAAATGGTTAAGCTGGTAGTCAGTCACTCAGGCCATCGGAGTCTGAACTCTAAACCTCTCTACTTTACTCTTTATAGTGCTACAAGAGCACATAACGGGAGGACCTGATCTAGTCATGGTATTAGGGAGATTTCCCTTAAGAAGGAAATTTGAACCGAGATCTGAAGGTCAAGTATGAGTTAACTAAGTGAAGAAGAAGATAAGAGTCCCCAGGCCTTGAGCCTAGAGGGAGAAGACACTTTTGAAGATTTAGAAGAGCTCCAGTGTGGCTTTAGGGAGATTGTCAGAATATGTGGCTCCACACTCTTTGGTGGATTGTCTACCACCCTTATGTCTGGCCTACAGGGTGTATTTTTCCCACTTAAACACTCTGATTTGAAAGGCTGATTCTTGATGGTGATGCAGTAAGAACACAGTACCCCCTCTGAAGTATTCTTGCCAAAAACTACTGAACCTGAAGTTAATCGAGTTTCTACATATAGCCAGTTGACAAGAAATATAAGGGATGGAGAAATATGTTAAATGATAAGAATACAATAAGCCAAATCTGAAATGTGGGTAATTCTGCAAAACAGATGACTTGTTTTTTTAACAAATAAATGGCATGTTAAAGAAAAGGGTGGGGGAAGTGAGACTGTTATAAATTAAAGGAAACTTAAGAGTGCCGTGTGGACCTTGTTCGGATATTGATTTGAAAGGAAAAAAGTCATAAAAAGACATTTTAAAGACATTTGGGGGAAAATTGAACATGGACTAGATATTAAGTGATAGTAAGGAATTATTGTTAATTTTAGTGTGTGTGATAATAGGATTGAAGTTATGTTTAAAGAAAGTCTGTATTTGTTAGAGATGTGTACTGAAATATAAGTGGATGAGGAAGAACTGAAACTAAGGGAAGAATATTGTTTATCATTGAAGCTAGATTATAAATACATAGGCTCATTGTACTCTTTCTCTACTTCTGTGTATTTTTGAAAACTTCTAGATGAAAAGTTAAAAAACTAGCTGAAAGGTGGTAGCAGCTGATGTTTCCTGATATTTTCAAAAAGGATCTTTATTTAAAATAAAGGAGGCGGGATGAACATAGTGGGTGATTGAGTTGTTGAAAGGACCAAAATTTAAAGAGGAGAGAGTAGTCTATGATGCCAAGCAACAAAAATGGCAGAATTTGAGAATTTGTAACATGTTGTTAGATTTAGTTGAAAATAGATTGTTGGTGACTGCTAAATTGCTTAGTTGGATTTCACTGTCAGAAGCAGATACAGATGGGTGGAAGGGTGCTTTGGAAGAAATACTGAACTGGCAGCAAGGAGGCCTACTTCTAATCAATCCTGGGAAGATCATTTCTCTCTGCGTCTCAGATGGTTTTAGTATCTGATATATTGGTACAACTTTCCCTGCACTCTTTCCTGCCAGCTATGAATAGCTAGAGATTTCGGATTAAACAATTCCGAGGTCCTCTTGAGGTCTAAAATTCCGCGAAGCTAATGAATGTGTGTGATTGTGCCTCTGGAAAGGAGGAATTAGACCTATATATCATAGAATCCAAGGAAATATTTTCCTATAGAATGGCAGAATCTTAGATAACAAGAGCAAGTGATGGTAGGGTAGACTCAGTATAAACTTTTGTGTGTGCCAAACAGAATCGTTTGTTGCTGGCTTCTGATCTACTTAGAAATAAAGACCACTAAGAAAGTGGTACTCCATTCACCTTTCGAGTTAGTCCAGTGAATTGTTAGACTGACCTGTAACTTTGGGTCAGGCACGATTCTTTTGGTTTTTGGAAAGCAACTTCCAAAAGATAAGAGTTTATTTATTAGCATCATGTGCTTTTCTCATTATATACTTAAAATAAATAGTTTTCTATGTGTGTGTGTATGTGTGTAAAACCTCATAATGTTTTATTTCTAGAGAACGTTATAAGGTAGGTTTTATTCTAATCATTCTTAAAATCAGCTTTCTAAGAAGTCATAAAAGTTTTTACACAGGAGTGTCTTAAATTACCCAAAAGTAGTGGGTTCTTTTAAATATAATTTCCTTTAACACCTATTGTACTTTTTCATTTTTGATTTAGGGAACTCAAATTTTTTATTGCCACTCTACTTCTTTTGATGCTACGAAAGAAACTATTATCTCCAGCAGCCCCTAAAGCCCAGGAGACCAGTAAATCATCAGACAGACTCATGACTGAAAAACAGGTAAACTTGTAATATTTGAAGCCAGTGTTTCTCAAAGTATGTGCCAAAGAATACTACGTCTACTAAAGTAAAAAAACCTTATTTTAAAAGGATTTTTTAGTAAAATAATTTTGGGAAATGCTGGGTTAAAGACTATTAAATGATTTCATTATTTTAAAACTTCACAATACTGTCAGTCTCCAGAAGGATGCTTTAGTATACAGTATTTCCTACTTGTTTGACAAGCGCTGCAGCACAAACCAGTACCCTGCTTATCTGCGGTTTTACTTTCTGTGGTTTCAGTTACCCACAGTCAACCATGGTCCAAAAATATTAAATGGTAAATTCCAGAAATAAATAATTCATAAGTTTTAAATCGCACACCGTTCTGGGTGGCGTGATGAAATCTCGCTCTGTCCCACCTGGGATGGGAGTCACCCCTTCGTCCAGCGTATCCATGCTGTATATGCTGCCTGCCCATTAGTTAGTAGCCGTCTTGGTTATCAGATTGACTGTGGCACTATCACAGTGCTTGTGTTCAAGTAACCGTTATTTTACTTAATAATGGCCCCAAAGCCTAAGAATAGTGATACTGGCAATTTGGATATGAAAAAAAGTAGCCATAAAGTGCTTCCTTTAAGTGAAAAGGTGAAAGTTCTTGACTTAAGGAAAGAAAAAAAAATCGTATGCTGAGGTTGCCAAGATCTACGGTAACTTTTGCTACGGTATGTTGTTATAGTTGTTCTATTTTATTAGTAATTATTGTTGTTAACCTCTTACTGTTCCTAATTTATAAATTAATCATAGGCATGTGTATATAGGAAAAAACATACTATATATACAGTTTGGTACTATCTGGTTTCAGGCATCCACTCGAGGTCTCGGAACGTATCTCCCAAGGATAAGGGGGAAACGACCATACTTTGGAAAATGCCATTCTCACCTGTTTTCAGAATTTGCTAACAGGTTATTCTTTCTCTTAAAGCAGTTATAGAGGGGGCTGGCCCGGTGGCACAGCAGTTAAGTTCACATGTTCCACTTCTCAGCTGCCCGGGGTTCATCAGTTTGGAACCCGGGTGTGGACATGGCACCACTTGGCAAAAGCCATGCTGTGGTAGGTGTCCCATGTATAAAGTAGAGGAAGATGGGCATGAATGTTAGCTCAGGGCCAGTCTTACTCAGCAAAAAGAGGAGAATTGGTGGTAGATATTAGCTCAGGGCTAATCTTCCTCAAAAAACAAAAAAACAAAAAACCAAGAGGTGTCGGAGAACAATATGTATAATTTGATCATTCAAAATGTGTGACATTATTATTTACAGAGCATTTTGTTTTTATGAGTCATAGTAGATATCCACTGAGATACCCACACAGAACTTTTGGCTCCTAAAACAGATATCAGCAGTAATTTTAGTCCTGTGTCATTAAACTTTGTGACCAGAAGACCTAAAGTATAAATAAGGGAAAAGCTTCTGGGAGGGAGAAGTGTAGCAAGGATAAAGAAGGGGTAGAAAGTCAGCAGTCAAAAGGAAAGATTTATTTGGCGCTGCGAGTGTCATGAGCAATTTGTTCCTTTCTTGTCTTGGTAGATTCTTTAATGTCTGAGGGGCATTTGGGTGCGGAGAGTAATACCTTTTTTGTTTTTTTTAAAGATTGTATTTTTTTTTCCTTTTTCTCCCTAAAGCCCCCTGGTACATAGTTGTATATTCTTCGTTGTGGGTCCTTCTAGTTGTGGCATGTGGGACGCTGCCTCAGCGTGGTTTGATGAGCAGTGCCATGTCCGCGCCCAGGATTTGAACCAACGAAACACTGGGCCGCCTGCAGCAGAGCGCGTGAACTTAACCACTCAGCCATGGGGCCAGCCCCAAGAGAATAATACTTTAATTTGCACTTTGTCTATTGCCTATATTATTAATATTTAAACTGTTGTAATATTTACATACTATACTACTAATAAAAAAGTATTGTATAAATTATATATTTTTTCAAGCATTTAATCACTGAAAACTCACTCAAATTACCTTTTCACCAATGTACTTTAATGGCTTAAAAAGCAAGCAAAGCACTTCACACAGTGATTTCAAAATTGATTATTGTACTTACTTTAAAAGCCCATTATAAAACTATTAATATGATGGCTTTAAATGTGTCATTTTTTAAAATCATCTCTATTTCTATTCTTCTCTGTATTTTATGTTCTTATTAGTTTTTTCTTCCCATTGTTGTTTTTATTCACTTAATCTAGAGAGTTAGATTTCCCCTCTTGGGTTTATGGTGTAAATACATATTTAGAATCAGGGAGACAAAACTTGAGCGTGTCTTTCAGAGTGATTCCACCAGAATCAGTTACCTAGATGGACAGACTCCTTTGTAGAGGTGGGCCTTGTCTGTTATACAAGGACTGTCTAGATTATTGGCTTTGGCCGGTCAGATATGTTTTGATCTTTTTG
The DNA here is from genome assembly GCF_021613505.1 of Equus quagga. Classification (NCBI taxonomy): domain Eukaryota; kingdom Metazoa; phylum Chordata; class Mammalia; order Perissodactyla; family Equidae; genus Equus; species Equus quagga. The sequence goes on along the minus strand of NC_060267.1, from coordinate 172,005,227 downwards.
TGACTCTAGTTATTGTTAAAGTGGCACTTGTTTCTGAGTGACTCACCTTTTCTTTACTATTCAATTAGTGTAACCTAATTTGTAGCTGTTTCTTTTTAGTGGAGCCTGGTCTGGATCAGTTAAATAAAAAACCCAAGGTCTGTTTGGTTCACTGAAATTACAAGGTGTTTTTGTTTTAATTTATCCCTTAAGGCCTATATATGAGTATTCTGGAAGTATATAATATAATTATTTGTGCTTATTTGCATCCTTTTTAGTCTGCTAATTTTGTTAGAAACAAATGTATTGTTTTAATTTTAATCATTATATGTGCATAATAAATTCACGTTAAAAAACTTTTGGAGAAAACGTTCTGTTATTCTGAAAACAAAGGAAATTATATACAAGAGAGTGTTTGTTCACTTTGTATCTTAAAGTTGATCCTTTTCTCTGTCCTTGTAATTGTAGCGGGAAGAAGCAGAATGGGAAAGCATAAATGTGCTCTTGATGACGCGTGGCTTAAAACCTTTGTCTCTAGTCCAAAGAACAGATCTTACAGGTAATAGATCCTATTCTTGCTGTTTATTGTAAAACGCCTTCTTTTGCTTTAAAAATTATTGCCTTACCTTTATTTTTAATATCTGTATTGCATTTCAAAAAATGTAGATCTCATCATTTTTGACAAACAGTCATCGAAAAGGATGAGACAGAATTTGAAAACGTTGGTGGAAGAAACAACACGTCAACAGAACATGATCCAGGAGCTCATAGAAACTAATCAGCAACTTAAGTATGAAAATGGAAAAAAAAAATCTCTTTTGAATTGTTTGTATACAGGATATGCTTTCTAAAAATAACCCTTGAAAAGAATCTTGCAATTTAATTTTCTGTTTTGATTAAATATTAAGTTAAAAAATATATTTAATAGGTAAATCTTTTGGTGATAGCTTAGCTTAGGTATGTAATGGTATCCTATACTGCTTCTATTGGTTTGTGTTATATGAAATTTTAAGAATGCAGAGAAATTTTAGAAATTTCATTTCGTTGTTAGATGGATATGTGTGTTGATGTGATTTATGCTTGTTAGTAAGGGAAGGGATTGTGTCTGTTATTAGAAATGAACTTCAGCTAGAACAAAGCCGAGCAGCAGACCAGGAACAACGAGCTAATGACTTGGAACAAATTTTGGAGAGTGTGAAATCCAAAATTGGTGAATTGGAGGATGAATCCCTTAATAGGGCTTGCCAGCAACAGAATAAAATAAAAGATCTTCAAATGGAGCATAAAGCTTTACAGGTACTGAGTTATGTATTTTCTTACATGATATATAGTACTAAAACAGCTCATCAAGGTCACAGGTTGTTAGATGGTTTTGTTTAAGCAACTTCCATGTTGCTTCATTCGATGATCCTTACCTTACTTGACCTATCACTGTTGCCTTCTTGAAATTCTTTCTTTGCTTGGTTCCAGAATATCCTTTCTTCTGGTTTGCCTCTAGCCCCATTGGCCATTCTTCAACTCCTTTGCTGGTTCTTCTTGTCTCCTTAACCTCTTAGTGTTGGGATTCCGTAGTACTCATTCCTTAGACCTTTTCTCTTTCCTATGTACTCTAACTCCCCTGGTGATGCTCTGTCTAATTCATAGCACCTAATTTAAATCTGTAGCCCAGACCTCTTCCTTTAATTCCAGACTCAATCCTGCAGCCTACTTGATATCTCTACTGGATGTCTAGTAGGCATCTAGAACTTTACACGTCTAAAACTGAGTTCCTGAATTTCCTCCCAAAACTTTCTTCTTTTAGTCTCCACTCTGATCCAAGTCACCTTCATTTCTCTTCTGCTTCTCTTTTGGTCTCCCTGCTTCCACCCTTGCCTTTTTCATTGTGCTTTCAGCATAGTAGCTTGAAACCCTCCAATGGCTTTTGTTTTTCTTTAGAGGAAAATCAAAAAGTCTTACCATGGCCTCCAAGGGTGTACATGATCTGGCCCCTGTCATCTTCTGACTTCATCCACTGTACCCCTTGCTTATTCTACTCCAGCCACACTGACATCCTTACTTTTCCTTGAACATTTTCCTCTAACATTCTCACTCGGAGCCTTTGTACATTTTGTTCTTTCTCTTTCCTCTGTCATGCATACTTTTCCCCAGATAGCTGCAGGGCTTGTTCCCTCTCTCCTTACTCATATGTCACCATCTCTCAGGGATTCTTTTCTCGACTACTTACGGTTGGCAGTCCTGTGCCCCACACATCATATTGCCTTCTCAGCTTTATATTTTATCTATAGTTCTTACCACCATCTAACATGTTAACAAACTATATGTACTTTATTTGTTTTGTTTGTATATGTCCCTGTGTTAGAATGCATTTTCCATGAGGGTAGATATTTTTGTTATTTTGTTTAGGGCTGAAAGAGTGCCTACATTAGTATTAGTACTGGATGCCTAATAAATATTTGAATTATTGAGTTAAATTTTCCCAATATTTGTATGGCATATGCATGTGATTACAAGTTGTTTTGTTACTTTTCTTTTTATAGAAATAGCAGTATTCTAACATTGAATACTTGATTTCCTAATTTTAAAAAAACCCTTATTTTAAAATTTGGGTGTTTATTGTGATTAAAAGAAATAAATATTTTATAGTGATAACAAATGTTTAGTTGTATGTAATATTACAGATCCTTACAAACATCATATCATTATAAACATTATCTTATTTTAAAGTGGTTTTGTTGGCCCAAATCTGTATGTACCTATTGCACACAGGAGTTCAGGCTGCCTAAAAGGGACCAGTACTCATCAGGCCAGGGGGTCTGGGTGTCCCCTCAGTTGATGCTGGCAGCTCTGAAATGATCAGATGAGTTAATTCCAGGGGGTCAGAGAGAATCAACTAGAGATACTCGGGAATTCTGGTGTAAGGATGGAGGCAGCTGGTGTTCTGCACACATTTAGGCTATCAGCGTGGGGTAGGCAGTGCTGCATCTGCTGGTGTTGATCATGGCTCCAAAGAAGACACTATCATTCTTTGATGGCCAACTCTGTTTCTAATACTCATCAGTCAACAAAATCCTCTACCATTAGAATATTCTGTTTTTGGGTTGGCTTTGTTAGGTTTCTTTCCTCATCAATGATACATTATAAAATCTCTATAAAGGGAGGGAAGATTTTGGAAATATTTCTCTATCAGTTCGATTTTGACCTTGCTCTCAGATATAGGGCATGTGGAAACCTGAAGACCTTTAAGTCATCAACTTGTTGATGTGAGAAAGCAGCCACCAGGAGTGGTAAAGGCACTGGGTCCTTGGCTCACAGAGGAAATTGAGGGCAGGGGAGACTAGTGTTCTTTTTTTAGAAAGATATCTATTTATCTTTTCAAAGAGGTTGATATATAAATAATTACGAAGTTAAATTATTAGAATATAAGACATCAATTTATCAGGATTTTAGGCACTTCAAAAAACAGATGCTTGAGGGTTCATTGGCAAGGGGTGGTTTGAGTGGAGTGACATATATTTTCTATCAAGTAGTTCCATCTGTCATAAATCACTTATGGTGCTATTAGCTTTTTGTTTCAGGTCCCAGCAGTTTGTTATGTAGCTTACAAATTGGTCCAGAGGAGCTCTCATGTTCCAATCTGCAATGGAGGAGGACAGACAGAATTAGCATTGGGGTGTGGACACCTGGTGTTGGGGAAGGCTGTCTGTGCTAATTTGATCAATTGAAATTATTTGTTTTTAAGTCCTTAAAGGGTACTTTCTATAGTGTCAACAAAAATTGGCAAACCCAAGAAATTGCTGCCCCTCAGTGTTTATCTATTGTCCTGTTCCATTACAGACCTGCTCTGCATTCTATTCCATACTAGTCAGTCTGTGCTTTCTTAGGGAAAATGGAAGAACAATTATTTCACAGTTTTTTGGCATTTGGTTGTTTCCAATTTTAGAATGATTTATTGCTGCATGTTTTGCAATTGAGAGAAAGGAAACATTGATTTTGTAGGTATGTGGCAAAGAGGTCCAGGAAGTCAACAGACATTTGATAATAGTATATTGAAAGTTTGCTGGAGAAATGCAGAAATCAAAAGACAACATTCTATTTGCAGTTTCTGTGTTCTGTAGTGCGGTTTCTTTTTCTGTGCTTAGACCAGTGTATTGGCTTCTTTGGAAATAGTTTTCTAAACTTTTATGTAGCTCTTTAGTTTAAGTCAGTGTGATCTGTATCAGGATGTAGTTCTCCTCTTCTTTGCAAAAACGTTAGTGATCTTCATAGTGAATATATGGATCAAGAAGTTGATTTGTACTGTTCTTTTAGTGGTTACCTCAAAGATTAAAATATGCATTCTTGACTTCTCAAAATCTAATGTTACTTTGTCATTTTTACCTTATTCCATGACAGTGCAATAATTCTAAAACAAGTTTGCCACTCCCCAACTTATAGTATTGTTGTGTATTTTAATTCCATATTTATTTTTATTCTCTCTATATAGATTTATTTACTACTGAAAATTGAAATAACCCAAAATATTTCCTTTCTATTATTTCATTTATTCTAACAGGTTTTTTTTGTGTGGAATCTTGAGGGTTTTCTGCATATAAGATCATATCATCTGCAAACAGAGATGATTTTACTTCTTCATTTCCAATTTGGACGTCTTTTATTTCTCTTTCTTGCCTAATTGCTCTGGCTAGGACTTCCACTACTATGTGGAATACAAGTGGCGAATGCAGGCCTCTTTGCCTTGTTCCTGATCTTAGAGGAAACACTTTCAGTCTTTCACCATTGAGTATGATGTTCACTGTGGATTGTTCACATGTGGCTTTTATTGTGTTGAGGTAGTTTCCTTCTGTTCCTAGTTTGTTGAGTGTTTTTATCATGAAAGGGTGTGGATTTTGTCAAATACTTTTTCTGCATCAATTGAGATTATCATATGGTTTTTCTTCCTTCATTCTGTTAATGTGGTGTATTTCATTGATCATCTTTGATATGTTGAACCATTCTTGCATTCCAGGAATAAATCTTACTTGGTCATGGTGTATAATCCTTGAATATGCTGCTGAATTTGATTTGCTAGTATTTTGTTGAGGATTTTTTGCATCAGTGTTTATAAGGGGTTTATAAGGGATGTGGTTTGTGGTTCTTTTTTTTTGTGTCATTTGGCTTTGGTATCAAGGGTAATGTTGGCCTCATAGAATGACTTAGGAGAGATACAATTCATTCTTGTATATTGCTCTTATACCTCCAACCTTACAAAACTCAATTATTAGGTGTAGTTTCACAGCTAATTTATAGATAGAGGTGGACCTGGGACCCATGTCACTTGGCTGTAGAGCTCCTGCCGGGCTTTCAGGATGAGACTGAGGCAGAGAATCAATTCTGGGTGTAGCCTGTGGTTACTGAGAGATGGTATGGTACCAGAAGCTGAGTCCCCTTTTCCCCTGAGGGTCTCCAAGTCTCAGCAAACTTGACACTATGGACAGATGAACATGTGCCTAGACATGGCGTCCTTTTCTGAAAGTGATGTGTCTTAGTAATGTGCAGGCCAGATGGGGATAGGATTTCTCACTGAGCTTTATAAAAAGTATATTCATAATAAGAGTGATGGTGCGATTGATAGTGAGCATTCAAAGGACACTGAGGGATAGAATCTAGGGAATAAGCTAGGGAATAAAGGAAAAGCCAGGCTAGTGTTATTTCCCTGAAGACAAGGAAGAGGGTATCCAAGATTTATGTTCCTTTGTATAGATCTTGGGATATATATTGTTTGTTAATAACTGCCTGGCTAGAGACTTACTCTGAGTTTTCAGTCTCCCATATTGCATGAATGCCTAAGTTGATTAAACCATCTGTAATCTTAAGTTATCATTGATCACTTAAGAATCTTAATTTTCATTCCTGGTTCTTTTTAACATCCTTAATATTGGTCCCTTCCTGGTTATTGTTTTCATCTAAACCTTATACATAAACTTATGTCAGTTTTATGGAGATTCTTGAGTTCCCTTACTTATTCTGAAACCTTGAATGCATGCAGTTATCAGCTATATTTTTCTCATTTTACACCTATTTTACTTGTTACATTTTTTGTATTTATCACATATTAATGTTCCTGGAGCTGGCACTCATTTAAAAACAGGCTCAATATTGAAGTTCTTGAAAGAAGCAGATTGATAGAAACTGCGAAGATGGCTTTGTGTACAGTATTGTTAGGAGAGTGTGTCCTAGAGGTGCATATCCTAATTATGTTTTTTGAAAAATTCCTTATAGGCAAAATGTCACCATTATAAGAAAAAACGAATGGAGCAACAAGAGACTATTGCTTCTTTGCAAAAGGATATCTGTAGATTAACAAAGGAGGAAGAAGAGCGCATTGTCACTCAAAACAGGGTGTTTGCTTCTCTCTGCAAGAGAGTTCCTCATACCGTCTTGGATAGACAGTAATGTTTGCTACATAAATTGATACGTAGCTAGAAATACAAATTTACATGACTTCTTCTAATCCTTCATCATTTTCTTTAGTATGGATGTGTTGTTATTTACTTAAATTTTCCCTTGTTGGAGAATATTTAGATTGTTTCCAGGTTTGCAGTCTTATAGATAATGCTGCAATAAACAGCTTTGTTGTTCTTGAGTTAGAACCTTGGCAGATATTATCGTGGGAGTGATTGCTAGAGGTAGAAATGTTGGGACAAGGAGAATATGCATTTAATATCTTGAGGTATAATGTTTGCGGTTATTTTAAAATCTTTCCTTTGAAATTAATATAAAATATATGGCTTAGTATAATACTTGCTTCTGGCAAAAATCACTTAAATTTTTTATAAACTTGCTAGATAACCTGTATGTTTATCATTGTAATTTGAAATTTTGCAGAGAGAATAGGAAATGCTCCAACATCACATTTTGAAAATAATTTAGTTTATCTTCTGTTTTCTAGGTTGCTTTGCCTAATTGATTACTATGAATCTAAAATTAGAAGATTTCATGAACAGAGGTATGACTAATCCTGTATTACAAACTTTAAAGTTATTTTCCAATCACGAATCAGACCAAAAGTTTTTAAAAGCCTTTTGAGACTTTAAATATGCTTTGGAAATCTACCTAATATGTAACTGTGAATTCCTTTCTTTATATAGATCTTGAAGACTATGTTTTACCACTTATATTAAAATGTGTTGTTGCATTTATATTAAAATGTGTATGTTTAATAATCACCAAAGTATTGGTCACAGAAGAAATAGTATTTACTTTTTATTTTGATGAAGGGTTATAGTTTGTTCTACTGAAGTCATCTAGCCGTTGGATAGTTACTCAGTGTATCCACGAAGTGTGTAGGATTAAATTAGCTGCCTACCTAAGAGAAACCTAATTAGTATACAGATTTATGGAATAAAGATAAAATGTCATAGTGAAAAATCATGCAATAGAGTAAAACACACTTGTTACCTCTGATTAAAGAAATAAGGATGAAGATTAAAATAATGGTCTTTGGCTAACCTAAAATAGCTGAAGGATATCTAAGGCCAAATAATCCAAAATGCTTTAATGTGAGGTCATTAAAACAGTAGCTGTTCTGTTTCATTGTTCGTATATGGAACAGTTATAAAGACTTATCTGAGCACCTACTGTGAGCCGTGTTCTGTTTTAGGTACTGAGGATATCATAAAAACAAAGCAGATGAATTCTCCGCTTTCATTAAGTGTACATTCTAATATTCTTGCCTCATGAATAATAATGACTTTCCAGAAACCCAGCAAGACCAGTAGCAGACTGTGCTGGTTGTTGATTCATTCTAGCGTCTTGGGGACTCTTAAAAAAAGGAGAGCAGGGTGGAGGGAAGAAGGGAAGAAAGAAGTGAAAAAGGGAGGAAGGGAAGATGAAAGAACAACTAATGACAGAGCAACTTCTTTCTTGATTCTATTCAGAAAGCAGCATTGTATCAGGGAAGTTCAGGGCCTTTCTGATTTCCAGATGGAACTGTGTATGTTAGGTGGTAGCTGAGGTGTTAGATTCTGTAGAGAGAGGACAAAGTTTTGGATATGGTCCTTACCTTCTAGGAGTTTACAGTCTAGTAAGGAAGATCAAATGTAAACACATTAATAATTAAGAAAAATAATATGAGGTTAAAAAACACTAATATGTAATATCACAATAGAGTAATTACTAAAAGTTGTACAGACAGTAATATAGGAGTTTGGAAGAGGAACACATTAGTTTTGTTTGGAGTGACCAGGGTAGCCTTTACAAAGCAGGTGGGGGTTGTGCTTGAGTTTGAAGGGTAAGTAAAATTTGGGAAAGCAGAAAGGCGAAAAAAAAAAAAAAGCCATTTTAGACTGCTTAGATGCTATGAACAAAAGTGTATTGATATAAAAGTGTAGACTTTTTTTATGGTGCTGTAATTAAGCCAGTTTGGCTGGAGTCCAAGGGATTTGTTGGCATCTTCATAAATAGAGGTGGTAATCTGTGGAGAGCAGTCGTTCACATGCTGGACCAAAAGTAAGCTATAAATGAACAAGAAGACGTCATTTGTCTTGGAAAGAAAGAAGGCACTTTTTCCTTTAATACAGAAAAGCTGGGTGATGGGGTTATAGGCACATGTGTATTTGTCAGGATTCTCAAGAGAAGCAGAACCAATAGGATGTACATTTATATAGAGAGAGAGATTTAATTTAAAGGAATTGGTTCATGCAGTCGTGAGGCTGGCAACTCTGAAATGTGTGAGGCAGGCCTGCAGGCTGGAGACCCGGGGAAGAGTGGATGTTGCAGTGTTGGAGCTGAAGGCAGTCTGGAGGCAGAATACCTTCCTTCTCCGGAGTCTCAGGCTTTGCTCTTAAGGCCTTTAACTAATTGCATGAGGCTCACCACATTGTGTAGGTAATCTGCTTTATTCAAAGTCTGTTGATTTAAATGTTAATCACTTCTGAAAAATACCTCACAGCTATATCTAGACTGCTGTTTTATCAAACAGCTGGGCACCACAACCTAGCCAAGATGATGCTAAAATGAACAACACAGTATATAAGAGTAAAGAGAAGGAAAATGAATTTTATGGCTTGAGAGGTTGCAAACTCTTATGCTCACAGAATCAAGAAAATAATGAAAATGAGTGAAGCAGGTTAGGTGGGGTCTGTGGCAAATTGGAGAGCTGTGTACCGTCTGTCCATCTGTCTTAAGGGGGTGGTTACTATGTACTCTAGCCAGTTGATGCCATGCAAGGATGTGAGCCCCAGATTTCCACTACAGATCCGTGACAACCAATGCAACACCACTAGCTGCAACGGCCTCAATCCTTTCATCATTTGTTTTCAGAGACCCCATGTGTACAACTTCAGAGGCAACCTCTCACACCACACTGCACAGGACAGACTTCAGTGATGCTATGCTAAACTTCTCTACTCTCACTAAAAATCCCACTCTCTCTCCTCATCACCTGGATCAGCAGTCAGCAAACTCCTGTGGGCTACATCTAGCCACGTTTTATGGAACACAACCATGCCAATTTATTTGCATATCATCTATGGCTGAGTTCGTGCTATAACAGCAGCACTGAGTAGTTGCAAGAGACTATACAACCTAAAATATTTACTGTTTGGCCGTTTACAGAAAAAATTTTGCCAACCCTTGAATCTAGATTAAAATTCACAAAAGTTGCAACTGATACTCAGTTAACTGGTCTAGCTGAAGAGCTAAAGTGAAATACTTTGGCCTGTACAAGCTATGCTCAAGTCAGATATTTGGATTGGATATCTCTCATTAAGGGAGAAGGAGATAGGAAGAAAAATAGGAGCTGGTATCCCTGAAAGCTCAAGAACTTTTTAATTTTATAAAGTCCAATTTATCTGTGTTTTCTTTTGTCACTTTTCACCCAACAGCTTTTTCATTTTGTTCTGCAGCAAATTACAATAGCATTCATTAGGAAATTTGTGACATACCTTTTTTCAGTGTCTTTTCTTTAGTGTCCCTGTTGTTGTTGTCTCAGATGTTATCTCCACTTGATTCTGTTAAAAATCTGTCCATATTTATTTTTTTAACTAGGAAAAATAGTTTTGTTTTTATAATTAAAGTAATAAATATATCGATTTAATTATCAATTATGATTATATAGGTTTCACCATAGACTCAGTACCAGAATAAACACATTACAATTTTATATTGGTGTGTAGGGGGAAAAAATCATTCCAGGTGAATCAATCTGTTGACACTGCCAGCCTGGTGGTGTCTTTTTGGTTAGTACTACAGACCACGCATGCACCCAGTGCCCAGTAGGCTACAGCAGTAATACCTTAATGTGATGCAACAAAGTGGAATATAGTCTTGAACAATAAAGTTGTGTTTAACAAAAAACTATTTTACATTGCTTCAGTTTTTAAATTTTAATTTTAATTAAAATTAAATTAAAAGTTTAGTTCTTCAGTCGCATTAGCCATATTTCAAGTGCTCATTAGTCATGTGTAGCTAATGTCTTTTATTTATTTTTAACACCAATCCTGTGAGGTGGATGTGACATATTATCTCTGTTTGACAGATGAGAACACAAATTCTGACAGATTGACCTACAGAGATAACACAACTGGTTAATGGTGGTGTCAAGACTTGAATTGGGACTGTTGAATCTGTTGCCTTGTCCACTTAGATTCTGCATTTTTTCCTGTAGGTTTTTTTGGTGACCTAAAAGTACTAGAAGGATAAAACAACATACGTTGTTTGTTTATTCGTTCAACAAGTGTTTTTTCACCCCTTCTCATGCCCCATACTCTTCTAGGCAGTGAGATATAATGGTGAACAAGACAAAGTTCTGGTCCACATGGATCTTAAACATTGTAGTTAAGATGAAAGTGAACAGATATATACTATAATATTAGGTAATAGTATGTTCTAATACCATTCTCTATGAGAACAAGTAGGAAATTTGGCTTCAATTTAATAGGTTATCAAACTCTTATTGGATTGATTTAATTTGTTAACCAGGTTTTTTCTTTGAAGATAGATTTTTCATAAGAAGTACATTGCATATATCTTTTCATAGGCGGTATAAAGAAGATGAAAGTCAGTCAGAAGAAGAAAAAGACTACAGAAGTCTGGATGCTTCAGCAACCTACAAAGGCCTTCTAATGGTATGGGGACTGCATGACCAATAAATGCTTTTTTATAAAGTAAAATAATCTCCCAGGAAAGTTAATTGTTTTTCTGTGAAATGTGTTGCAGTCATTGCAGAATGAACTCAAAGAATCGAAATCCAAGCTTGATGTACTTTTAAGTGAAAAGCTGAATCTCCAAAAAGATTTGGAAAGCAGGTGAGAGAAACTTCAGTCATTTTTATTTAGTTTTTGGAAAGTAAACACATACTGGAGTTTGGAATGTTAAATGAATCATTCTAGCCCCTTTACTCTAAAACTAATCTTGGGAACCTCATACTCTTATAATTGTTTTAGTCAGTTGTCTCTCATACGATGGAAGGAACAAGAAAATATAGGTAGGCAAGGGAAATGAGAAAATAGGAGTCCACATTAAAGAAGATAAAACTGGGTAGGAACTCAGAGTATATTCAGTCTTATACTAGCAGGTTTCCAATTCCCAAATTACTTTAAAATGACTTGTTATTTCATCTTATCTCTGTGTTGTGGGAGAAGAAAACTAAAAGGTTTAAATGGCATACAATAGAAAAGTATACAGTGGTCTCCCCTTATCCTCAGGGGATACATTCCAAGACCCCCAGTGGATGCCTGAAACTGTGGCTAGTACCGAACTGATACTGCAACAGTTGATCTGATAACCCAGATGGCTACTAAGTGACTAACGGGATGGAGGTATGAGGGGGTGGGGTATATAGCATGGATACGCTGGACAAAGGGATGATTTACAGCCCAGGTGGGACGGAGCGGAACAGCACAAGATTTCATCACACCATTCAGAACGATGAGCAGTTTAAAACTTATGAATTGTTTCTTTCTAGAGTTTTCCATCTAGTATTTTTGGACCTCGGTTGACGGCAGTTGACCGCAGATAACTGAAACTGTGGAAGGTGAAACCACAGATAAGGGGGGACTACTGTATTTATATACAGCATACTGCCACAAAAGGATGACGTTCTAGATGTTGGCAGTGAGTAATACGGAGTGAACATTGTCGAGACTTTTTTCATTCAATAAATATTTGTTTACCTATTATCACTTAGACACTGTCCTTGGCTCTGGTGTAATAGAATGACCAAAACAAATACCTTGTTCTCACAAGGCTTATACTTTAATGGAGAGACACTGATATCTACAGTACAAACCATTTATATAAAGTTTAAAAACCTGCCACATAATATGTAAATTTATGGTTATATAGGTATGTAGTAAAAATTTTAAAACGTGCATGGGAATAATGAACACTGAATCTGGGATAGTGGTTACCTGTAGTACGGTAAGGAGAGGAATGACATTAATGAGGGACATATGTGGAGTTTTAAGTATATGTATAATGTTTAAGTTAAAAAAAGATTTGAAACATCTGTTAATATTCAACTTTGCTGAAGCTGAGTGGTGGACACACCACTGTTTGTTTTTCTATTCTCTATTCTCGTCTGTATATTTGAAATATTTCACTATAAAAACAAGTAATAGATTTACAACAGTAAAAACAGGTAAAAAATTTTGAACAGGGACTACACAGAAGAAGAAATCCGATGGCTAATAAACACCTGACTAGCAGTCATGAAATATTTTAAGAATTTTAATAAGCATGTTTGTGACAAGTATTAAGATATACTGTATTGTTTACTATTCAATATATTATAATTTTTTTCAAAAAATTGAATGCATTCAACATGATTTATTTTCTGCAGGCCCACACAGCATGAATTACGACTTTATAAACAACAGGTGAAGAAACTGGAGAAAGCCCTTAAGAAAAACATCAAGTAATTATATTTTACCAAAGTTACAAATTTATTAGGGTTTTGTATTTTATTATTTTTATTACCTATCAGCTTACCTTATGATGGTGGGGAAATGGCATTAAAAGGAATATTTCTGGCTTCACAGTTTAAAAACAGTTTCTACTGTGTTGGGTTTGGCTATATATTTGTCTTAAATGAGCACATGAAAAAGGTAGTTGCCTGATGTAAGGAAGGGCAAAGGTTTTAACTAGAAAATTGTCTTTGGAAGTCATGGAGGAATTGCAAGAGAATCATTGAAATTAGAGATGATAGGGGCCAGCCCCGTGGCCAGGTGGTTAAGTTTGCGCTCCCTGCTTCGGTGGCCCAGGGTTTCACTGGTTCGGATCTTGGGCACAGACACGGCACCGCTCGTCAGGCCACGTTGAGGCAGCATCCCACATGCCGCAACTAGAAGGACCCACAACTAAACATATATAACTATGTACCGGGGGAGCTTCGGGGAGAAAAAAGAAAAATAAAATCTTAAAAAAAAAAGAGAGAAATTAGAGATAACAAGCACCAAATTTTTGTTGATGGTAGTCATGACCTGAATAGTGTATAACCTCGTCACACTTTAAGAGTTCCAGAACGAATGCAGTGAGCCATTCATATCCGCCACTGGTACCTTCTTGACTTTGAAAAGTACATACTCAGAGGAGTTTCAAAAAGTTGGTCCTCAAATAGTGATAGTATCCCATGAATATTATCTATGCGTGCTCTTCAATTCAAGGGAATGGGGCGTGAAGTGCTATGGGGAGCACTGGGGTGAAATATTTTGAAAACTGTATGAGTTAATATATGCATTAGATGTATTAAATCAGTTATATTAGCATATATGGATTCAATTTTCAGTGACAGCTGCGTTTCCTCCTTCCATTGCAACATATGCCACAGTGCAAAGCAAGTATTCTGGACATCCAGGAATTACATGTTGAGTTAAATGAAGATAGTAGGGAAGGAAAACTAATAAAGAAAAGAAAAGTGGAAGGTTTGGAAAGGCTACATTTATTCATTCAATTAATATTTTTTCTCTTCCAACTATTGCTTGACATTTTGGGTATCTCTAGTACCTCCTACTATCTGGTTGGCATTCTGGGTACTGGAATTACAGTGGTAAACCAAGTAGAAAAGGTCCCTGCCCTCATGGAGATTATGTGAAGGGAGAAGGACAGTGAAAAAATAAATAAGACAATTTTGATATAATATAAATACTAAATGTAAAATAGTGTGAGTTGCTATTGTGTGAATTTGGACAAGAGGTGGCGGTGACGTGGTCACAGGTTGCAGACGTGGAGGTGGTGAGAAGTCTTTGGAATGTCGGAGGTAGAACTGATGGGACTTAATGATGGATTGGAAATAGGCCGCTGGGGGTGGGGAGAATCAAGACTCCTAAATTTTAGGCCTGAATAGCTAGGTAATTGTTGGTCCATTAACTGAGATGGGAAATTGGTTGTGAAGCAGCTGGCAAAAGGAGGATGCAGAGGGGTAGAAAGTCAGAGGAGAAAGCATCAGGAGGAATAACATTTCCTCAGCCCTCTTAAGGCCCCTGGCTAGGCCTGAAAATTAAACTGACGATGAGAGATTAACAGGAGAAAAACATACAAATTTATTTAATATAAGTTTTATGTGACATGGGAAAAAACATACAAATTTATTTAATATAAGTTTTATGTGACGTGGGAGCCTTCATAAGGAAATGAAGACCTGAAGAAACAGTTAAGCCTGAGCGTTTTTATCCTGGGTTTGATGAAGAGTGGAAAGTTGTGAAAAAACGTGATAGGACAAAAGGGTATGAGCTAAGGGCGGTAAACTGGGGGAAATGTGGATTCCTCTTGGCGTCCCTTTGTCTTCAGAGATAAAGATGCTCCTTTCTTCCGGGTACAGGGAGGGCACCTGTCACGTGAGGGTCTTAGGATCAGCTTCAGGAGAGGAGTAGGAGGAAGTCAGAGAGTCCTTCCTGCACCTGCCATTTCTTAAATTCCTTCAGCTTAAAACATTTCTTACGTCAAAGTGGCATATTTTGGAGTGGCGTATCCAGATCCCCTTCAAAGAAATCTTGTTGACTTCAAGGCAAATATGTTAGTGAAGTTCGACACACATATGCTCTTATATGTGTATGCACTTACATATGTATGTATGCACATAGATATACATATATGTGCATGCACTTATAAATACGTAGAGAGACACAGTCAGTCCTCATTATTTTCAGATTCCGTATTTGTGAATTTGCCTACCTGTTGAAATGTATTTTTAATCCCAAAATCAATACTTGCCTCATTTTTGCAGTCATTCATGGGCATGCCCAACACACACATTTCCAGCTGTTGACCAGGGTGATGCTCTACCCTCTTGTTTCACCTCTCACACTATAAACAAGCATCCTTTTTTTTTTCTTATAGTACTACTTTTTTTTTTTGCACTTTTTGTTAGTGATTTCTAACAAGATGGCCCCAAGCATAGTGTTGAAGTGCTGTCTAGTGTTCCTACACACAAGAAGGCTATGTGCCTTACAGAGAGAATGCATGTCTTAGATAGACTTCTTTAAGGCATGAGTTATAGTGCTCTTAGCCATGAATTCAATGTTAACGAATCAACAATATTAAATAAAGTGTCTTTAAATATTAACACACGTAAAACAAGGTTATATATTGATCAGTTGAGGAAAATGTGAACAGAGGCATGCAGGAACCTGACTGTGGTTCCGTAGGAGCAGCGGTTCCATCTTCACTAATTCAGTGTTTATGGTGATTTTATAGAACATAACTACCACCAATAATGAGAATTGACCGTATATTTATTTTCTGTTGGGCTCTGGTCTTTAGATTGACTTTTCACTATTAGCCTTTAAGATTATGTTTCAGAACCCAACCCTGTTATATTTTCTGCTGACTTTTGACAAAATTATTTGTTTATAAGTTTTGTCTAAAAACTTAAATTTTTAGAAATTTAAATTTGGAATTAAAAAAAATCTATTGTTTTTTATGTTTGGAGCTTTTGTAGTATCTAGATATGGAAACAGAGAATTAGGAATGTTAGGTAACTTGCCCACATCACACAGGAAGAACTCGGAAAGAAGTCAGGTCTGTACCCAATCATTCTGACTCCAGAGCTCACAGTTTTAACCATCACGTTAATAATTAGACCCAAACAAGACACCCAGTGAAGACAAATTTTTTTAAGGTAAAACTGTAGAAATTTTTATTATCTACAGTAGCAGAAATAGAATATATTTTTCAAAGAACTAGTGATATTGGGGAAATAATTTAAAATAAAATCTCTGTCAACCCAGAAACCCTCTACATATGTAGAAAAAAAAAAGAAGCAGTTTTATTACTGAATAAACATTCAGCTAGACTGTGATGTGCATTATGGGCAATCTGCTAAAGACAGTGAAAAGACAGAAAGAAATCTCACCTTTAATATAGACAGGCAGACTCAACCGATTACATACATGTGAATTGTCTTTATCTAAAGGAAAAATAAAACTTCTCATATCTTTGTCAAAGCAGGAAGTTACAACTTCGGGCCAGGAGCCTAGACTAAACTCTAACAGAGACAGAGAGACAAGGCACCATCCTTCTCAATGTCTACATTTCAAAGATATGGTTTCAAAGGGCAACCCGGTGGTGTAGCAGTTAAGTTCATGCACTCTGCTTTGGTTGCCTGGGGTTCACCGGTTTGGATCCCGGGTGTGGACCTACGTACCGCTTATCAAGCCATGCTGTGGCAGGCATCCCATATATAAAGTAGAGGGAGATGGGCACAGATGTTAGCTCAGGGCCAGTCTTCCTCAGCAAAAAGAGGGGAATTGGTGGCAGATGTTAGCTCAGGGCTCATCTTCCTCAAAAAACAAAAAAACAGATATGGTTTCAAGGTTTTTAGGAAAGACATTTCTAGGAGTTAAAATTGGCAAGAGGCTTATGTAAATATTAAAAAGATTTACTACGTACTTCTTAAAGGGACAGAGAAAGAATTTGCAACTACAACTTTTCCAAAGTAAATGCTATAAGAAAACGAGGGGGGAAAGTCTCTCTCCCTTTTAGAACTAGAGAAAATTAAGTTTTTTTCTTTAGATTTGTAGTTACTTTTCAACTAACCAACCTTCAATATCAAACGAGGCTATTAATTTAACGTGGGAAAACATGGACTCTTCTTGTTTGAGTTAATATTACAAACAGGTTGATTATAAAATTCTGTTGCTAGGAAGTGATCAAATAGGCCTGCCAGTGCAAGATAAGCAAAGGTACTACACTAATTCCATTTAATTTTTCATTGGTATTTGTATGTGGCTAGGAGAAAACAAAATCAGAATCCCACCCCCTTAGCGTTGAGCTGACTAGTGTTGAACACCCCAGTGTTGAGGTGTTGTGGTCAGTTAGGACAATGAGCCAAACTGAAATTAACAATCAAGCTTTTATTCACTTACGGCAATAGTATAAGCAAGAGGCCGAAAAGAAAAGGGCTTGCTCCTATGTGTTCCGTTTTTCCTCATGGAATGACACCAGGCAAGGGTCCGTCAGTGACATGCAGCCCAGATGGGAGGAAACATCTCCCTGCCTAGGATTCCTGCACAAAAGATTCCTGCTGTTTCGTAGGCCTAGAGGAGGGCCTGAGAGTGGAAAAATACTGAGTCAGAGTGGAGAAAAGTGTTTTATTTAAGGCTCCCCCACCCCATAAGAAGTGAAAAGTGCCTTAGTCACGGCCCCCCAGTAAAGAGGCCTCAGCACGGAGGCACCTGGGTTAGGAATGCAGAAATGCCTGTGAGCATGGCTGGCCCTGAAGTTGAGAGTCAGGAAGGAGGGGTTAGGGAGACTGAGTCAGCAACTCCCTCCAGAGATGCAGTGCACAGGCTGTGTATCAGTCTGGTGTGGAGACAGCATCCTTCCCCCATGAGGCTTTCCAGGCAAAGCCTTTGTAATTGCCTATGGTTTGGGCCTGAAAGATAACGTATAGTATTTGGCTTGGAGCTGGGCTCCCTCTCCTGGAGAAATAGTTGCCTTCAGAGTTCTGGCATTGGTGCTGCTAGATGGGAGAGAACCACCCTTCTTTTCATCCTAATCATTTAAAAAATCCTAGGAATGTGGGGAAAAGGACTCGGGGAACATACAATTGTGAGAGTCTCAGTTGATGCATACATGTGTTTTGTATCATTGTGGCTAAATTAGCATGATTTTTTTAAAACAAAATTGGCATTCCACTTTTCAACTCATTCCTCGTCTCCCGAATGGGAGTTGCCATGAGATCATGGAAAGGCTTCAACAGACACAGTTAAAAGCTATGAAGCGTCTGCACATAGACACTTAGGGAGACGGCTCGAGAAAACAGGAGACGACACAGCGTATTTCAAGTTGGAGGTGCAGTTTTCTGGATTTCCCAGACTCCACAAAAAAATGCAGCTGTTGCTGCTGGCTGCACGGAATGAGTGTCTGCTAAGTATGTAAAGCATCCCTTAGCTACTCTTGGGGGATTTTTGTGGCCTTCAGGCCCTGCTCACTGCTCTGGAGACTACAAAACAACCCTGGCATATTTCTGGGTACAGCCTATTCTGCTGCAACATAGGTTTTGAAAACACCAATTAAGTCATATGCAATTGGAAAATAAGGGCATGATTAGTAGTATAACATAGGAGTCGCATTGGCCACACACAATTTTTCCTAAGTACAAGGAGCTAGAGCAGCAGTAGTGGTAGAACCTTCAGGAAAGGGAAAAGTTCTGCTAGTACTAGGCAGCTGCCCTTTCAGCTCTTTTTTAAGAAAATTTAAAATGAGACACTGCACCCAGAGCTCCCTCCTGCCCCCCAGCATTAGGCAGACTCTGGGCTGGAGGCAAGTTGCACTTCCTCCCTCGCCTATTTTAACCTCAGCTGCTTTGGCCGGGAGCTCCACTTCTGTCTTCATAGTCTTGGCATCCTCAAGCCAACATTTCTGCTGTGCTGTCTGTGCATTTTTAATATCCCCTAAGGCAACCTCTAGACATACTTGAGCTGTCTAACTTACCTCCTGAGGTACCAATTACTGTGTTTGCTGGTTTTCTGGTTACAGGCTGCGTCAGTTTTAAATCGTCTGGTTTCTAACACTGCTTTTCTCCTGAGCCCTGTTATGTTTGAGTGTGTGTTTTTGTAGAATACAAAGTTTTTCAGGAGGCTTATGCTATGGCAGATACTTACTGTGAGACTAAGTGAACTAAAGATCAATATCCCATGAGTCCCTAGCTTTTACTAATCCTTATCTTCTGTAAACTTAGAAAAAACAATGGGATTAAATAAATTTATACATGTAAAGTGCTTAGAAGAATTCCTGCATAGAGAAGGTTCTCAATAAATATTAATTATCATCAACAGGCTCTCAATATATGTTAGTTACTATCATTATTAAATGAGGGTATCTCTTTATTCATCTAGTTAATTGAATCACATTTCATTTCCCGTAGTGACTGTAACTAGTACGTACAATTATATATTTAGGTTACTATACTGACAGCTAAAATGTTCTATATCCGTAGTGTTATATTTAATAATCAGATTTGCAAACAGTTCCTTGATAAGTTAAATATTTTTACCTGAGTGAAAGGTTAACTAACATTTAAATTTACATGTATCAGTTAACATGTATTCCTACTAGACAGCATAACAGTTTTGCTATGTCCCTTTTGTATTCTAGATAATAGGCTCCTGGTGCTGCCCTTAGGCAAACCTGTAAAGTATGTGAATGTGGTAAATAGGTGGGAAGTCAAGTGGAAAATGGATTGTGAGGTCTTTGTGTCCACTAGAGGAAGGAGGTTGACTCTTTACCTAGAGCTGATTCCATTTATCAATTTGTTTTGGGCATATACTCAATAGAGAGCAGAGAAAAGCAAGCGGTTGAGTGAAGATCAAGGGCAATACAAGTGATTGGAGTAAATAGTTTAGGGTAGTAGTAAGAGATGAGCTAAGAAGCCAGTCAGTAGGAATATTAGGTTAAGACATTCAAGCTAACCCAAGGAGATTAGATTTAGTTAACAAAGCAATGGGAAGCCATTGATTGTTTTCTTAGCAGGCAAATGACATGATGGAATGTTGCTATTATATTTTACAAACAGCAGGTCAAGCTCATTAATGAGTCACAGAATCAGTTTAATGGGTCAGGGTTTCCACAGGAAACTGATAGGCATACTCAAATTTAATAAGGGACTGCATTTTTCCAAAGGCATGGTGGGTGAGAGGAGGAAGATTTACTAGCTTGACTTCAGAGATATTTGGAGAAGGGCAAGGGTTTTCTACTAGGTGAATACGTTCATACATAGTTAGGTTTCTGGGCAAAGAGACTCTTCCCTCAGAGTTCCGGTAGCCACCTGGGACAGTGGTCTCTTGGGTTTCTGTGCCCTCTTGACTGGCCCAGGCATCACTGTTGTCTGTTCTTTAGCACAAGTGGACTATGAAGAAGGAAGAACCATAGTGTTTAGCTCTTGCTGCTACAGTGTCCACACTGATTGTTCTGCCCATTGCTTCTTCCTCTCCTTACTGTAACTTCCAAACTTGGAGTGTCTTGGAAGTTGCTTCCCTCCTTTGCTGTAGTTCTTTCTTACTCTGTTTTTTGCAAGTGTTGGGGAGTAGTTATATTACGGCACAAAATTGGAGTTCTCTTGCCTGATGTGCATAAAGAGCCAATTATTACAGCATCAGCTTTTGAGAAAAGAAAAAAGCTTTATTGTGAGGTCGACCTGCAAGGAGAAAATCTGCTCTCAAATCTGTCTACCTGATGTGGGGCTTGGGGCAAAATTTATGGGATGAGGGGCAGGGCATTCTGAAGTGTGGAGATAGATGATTGGAGATGAGGAGAACTGAGGTAATTGATGATCTGTGCCAGCATAGTCAAGCTTCCTGGCTCTTCATAGGACACGTGTTCACAAAATAGTGGTATTAGTGTGATTTGAGGGAGGAGTTTTTGGCCTCTTGACATCGAAAGGGTCACTTATCGGGTATTTGCACAGGCCCAGTTGATAGGTTGGGGGTCTCAACTGGCCTGAACTGCACAAGGGGCCGACTCTCAGTTCCTAAACTGAGAGGATGGGGTCAGTTGAACTGGTCTTACTGGGCCCGTGGTTACAGTTACAGCTTTCTTCTTCAGTCTGATCCTCTTTTTCAGGGATTCCTTCTGCTTTGTGGTTATTGAGAGGACCTTCCTGTTTTCCAGTGATGATATGGCTTAAAATTTTTAAAAAATTTTATGTATGGGTATATGTGCATACACACACACATGTGTGTGTGTGTGTAAGCTGTTGGGAGGGTAGCTGGATCATTGGCTCAGTTTTTCATCTTGATCTAGTGTCTAGAAAAGCATTTTGTATTATCTTGACTTTTTTCCCCTTTAGATTACAGGATATTATTGGCCAAAGAAAGGCTGAGGACACTGAGAAAAAAGATGAGCCCAGCAAGGATAATCTGCAGCAGGCCCTAATTGACCAGAGATACTTTCAGGTATTAAACAATTGGCAAAGAGACTGGTACTGTAGTGAACCTTGGTTTTAATTGCAGTGTGATGGATTATCAGTGGGTAAGGAATACTTGTGTCCTGTATTTGTGTGTGCTTATCCTGTGTTGTCTTGCCATGACATACCTACTTAGCTAAAAACATTGCAGGTAGCTTGACTTAGAATTTGTCTTAACCCTTAAAAGAGACTTGGCCTAGTTCAAAGCAGGTGAGCTTTTAAAAAGATTTTATAATCCTTTTCCCTACTCTCCCCCTTTAAGCCATTGCCCTTTTTATTGTTTTTGTTGTTGCTGTTGTTGGTATTATTATTATATAAGTAAATGTGTTTTCTTTAAGGTCCTTGTATGGTTTTGTTTTTTATTTAGCTACTTAGTCCATCTGAAATTTAATTTCCTGTGTGGTGTGATTTAGAGACCTAACCTTACTGGTTTTGTAGACCATCGATGGAATAGATGAGCAATTAAGCCTGGTAGTTTACTGACTGAACTAGGCCTGCACTCATATTTTATCGGTCCCATGCAGAGTTTTTTAAACTTTGAATTAATTACTAATATTTTTTAATTAAATTTTTTAAGTCCCTCTTTCTAGCTTCTCTTAAAAAGCCGAAGAATCTGGCAGCAAATTCCTGCACAGTCATTATCAGAGGAGAATTATGCCTTCCCTTGTCACATTCGGCCATGTGCTTTTCACTTAGCCCCAGTCCTCACCGTGCTTGCTTCACTCACTTATGCTCTTACCTGGCTTCTATAGTCATTTGAGTTGGCAGTTTCCAATAGACCATTCTTTCTCTACTTTACTATATTTTCTTATATGTATAGTTTTGTTTCTAGACTCTCTTTCATTTTTATACTATTTCCATATTCTTTTAATTTCTATAGTTTTATAGTAGGTTTTGATAGCTTTTAGGATAAGTATCTTGTTGTTTTTTAGAATTTTTCCTTGGCTATATTATTAGCATATTTATTCTTCTGAATAAACAGTTTGTCAAATTGAAAAATAGATCCCATTAAGAGGAGGTGAAATTGGATTAACTTTTTGAATTAGTATTTGGAAAAATGACACCTTTACAGTTTTAAACCGTCTTGCTCAGAAATATGTCTCTAATTTTATTTGAGTCTTCCTTTACAGCCTTTAATAAAATTTTATATGTTTTAAAATTTAGCTCTTGCATATTTCTAGTTAGGTTTATTTCCTAGGTATTTTATAACTTTTATTGCTATTGTGAAGGGGATCTTTTTTTTTTTATTGAGTTATTGATAGGTTACAATCTTGTGAAATTTCAGTTGTACATTAATGTTTGTTAGTTGTGTTGTAGGTGCACCACTTCACCCTTTGTGCCCACCCCCCACCCCACCTTTCCCCTCGTATCCACTAAACTGTTCTCTTAGTCCACATTTTTAAATTCCTTATATGAGTGGAGTCATACACAGATTATCCTTCTCTAGCTGGCTTCTCTCACTTAACATAATTCCCTCAAGGTCCATCCATGTTATTGCAAATGGAATGATTTTGTTCTGTTTTGCAGCTGAGTAGTATTCCATTGTATATATGTACCACATCTTCTTTATCCATTCATCTGTTGATGGGCACTTAGGTTGCTTCCATGTCTTGGCTATTGTAAATAATGCTGCAATGAACATTGGGGTACATAGGACTTTTGGGATTGCTGACTTCAAGCTCTTTGGATAAATACCCAGTAGTGGGATGGCTGGATCGTATGGTAGTTCTATTTTTAATTTTTTGAGGAATCTCCATACTGTTTTCCATAGTGGCTGCACCAGTTTGCATTCCTACCAGCAGTGTATGAGGGTTCCTTTTTCTCCACAACCTCTCTAACATTTGTTACTATTAGTTTTAGATATTTTTGTCATTCTAATGGGTGTAAGGTGATATCTTAGTGTAGTTTTGATTTGCATTTCCCTGATGATCAGCGATGATGAGCATCTTTTCATGTGCCTATTGGCCATCCGTATATCTTCTTTGGAGAAATGTCTGTTCATGTCTCCAGCCCATTTTTTGATCGGGTCATTTGATTTTTTGTTGTTGAGTTGTGAGAGTTCTTTATATATTATGGATATTAAGCCTTTGTCAGATATATGACTTGCAAATATTTTTTCCCAGTTAGTGGGTTGTTTTCTTGTTTCAATCCTGTTTTCATTTGCCTTGAAGAAGCTCTTTAGTCTGATGAAGTCCCATTCGTTTATTCTTTCTATTGTTTCCCTTCTCTGAGAAGACATGGTGTCCAAAAAGATCCTTTTAATACTGATGTCAAAGAATGTACTGCCTACGTTTTCTTCTAGAAGCCTTATGGTTTCAGGTCTCACCTTTAGGTCTTTGATCCATTTTGAGTTTATTTTGGTGAATGGTGAAAAAGAATGGTCAATTTTCATTCTTTTACATGTGGCTTTCCAGTTTTCCCAGCACCTTTTGTTGAAAAGACTTTCTTTTCTCCATTGTATGCCCTCAGCTCCTTTGTCGAAGATAAGCTGTCCATAGATGTGTGGTTTTATTTCTGGGCTTTCAATTCTGTTCCATTGATCTGTGCACCTGTTTTTGTACCAGTACCATGCTGTTTTGATTACTGTAGCTTTGTAGTATGTTTTGAAGTCAGGGATTGTGATGCCTCCCGTTTTGTTCTTTTTTCTCAGGATTGCTTTAGAAATTCGGGGTCTTTTGTTGCCCCATATGAATTTTAGGATTCTTTGTTTGAAGGAGATCTTTTTTTCCGTTACATTTTCTAATTGATTATTCCTGGTTCTTCATATATCTCTGTGTTAATTACATGCCCAGGCACCTTTCTGAAAACTGTTGTGTTTTAGATAATTCTCTTGTACCCAGTATATAACTGAATGGCTTTTACTTCATTTTGTTTCTTAGATTCAATTTGAGAGGCTTTGTCCTTTAACAGGGGAATTAAACCATTCATGGACATTGACACCAATTCATATATCTGCTTTTGTTCCTGACGTCTTACTTTCTGTTTGCTATTTACATGGTTTCTTATTCCATTCTTTTCTTGACATTTGCTAGGTTGAGATTTCTTTGTCTTTTTTTTCTCTTAAAGTAGTTAGGACATTCATTTTCTTAATTCTTTTCTATTCATCTAGTGATTACCCTTAAAAATATATTTTTTATCCATATCAAACTCTTTCTGAGTAAGATAAGACCTATGTTGTAAATTTTCTTTCTCTAATTCCCATCTCTCTGGGAATTGTTTGTCATTTTTCCATTTCCTCACTAATACATCTTTGCTGCCAGTCATCAGAGTGTGAATAAGCCGTAAGAAAGAATATGCTCTGCTGTCGGTAATTCAGGGGAGGAGATTTAATGAATTTTTTCTGTTAAAATGATGTGTTTAAATATAAGAGAAGTGAAATGGTGAAATACACTCTCTTGAACTAAAAACAAAAAGCTCCTCAATAAACATCTAAAGTAATATTACCGGGAGACCTGTGAGTTGTAGCTTAAAGTGTGAATAGGGACAAAGATTCAAGATCAAAATGGCATCTTGTCACAACCAGAAGGACCCACAACTAAAATATACGACTATGTATGGGGGGGATTTGGGGAGAAAAAGCAGGAAAAAAAAAAAACGGTATCTTGTCTTTATACTTGTGTAACTGTTTATTAAATAGGCTGGGCTTGATGGTGGTAAATAAGCAAATGGCTTTTTACTCTTCTTCCTTTAAACTTGTTGTTTTCAGTCTTTCTTCCCTCTTCTTGGATGATATATAAGGTAGAACTCATTGCTTTTGGCAGAGGGGTTATAGTCACATATTATACATATTAAGATATTTAAAATTCAGTGCAGGCATTGATGATATTAGGGAATTATTGTTAATTTTTGTATGTATAATAATGATAGTGTGATTTTGTAGGAAAATATGCCTACTTTTTTTTTTTGTTTTTTTACTTTTCCTCCCCAAAACCCCCCAGAACATAGTTGTATATTTTAGTTGTGGGTCCTTCTAGCTGTGGCATGTGGGATGCCTCCTCTCCATGGCCTGATGAGCGGTGCCATGTCTGCACCCAGGATCCAAACCGGTGAAACCCTGGGCCACCGAAGCAGAGCATGCGAACTTAACCACTCGGCCGTGGGGCCGGCCGCACCTATTTTTTTTTTAAGCTGGGAAAGATTCGCCCTGAGCTAGCATCTGTTGCCAATCTTCCTCTTTTTTTTTCCCTCCCCAAAGCCCCAGTGCAGAGCTGTATATTCTGGTTGTAAGTCCTTCTAGTTCTTCTATGTGAGACATTGCCTCAGCATGGCAGCACAGACGAGTGCTGTGGTTCTGTGACTGGGAACTGAACCCAAGCTGCTGAAGTGGTGAGAGCACTGAACTTTAACCACTAGACCGTCAGGGCTGACTCAAAGTATGCCTACTTTTAAGAGATGCATGCTTAAGTATTTGAGGGTGAAGTGTTATCAGGTCTGCATTTTCTTTAAATGGTTCAGCTAAAAAGATAGATAGCTGGAGTGAGCAAATATGGCAAAATGTTGACAATTGTTGACTCTAGATAGTGATTATATGGGTATTTGTGATGGTTCATTTTATATATTAAATTGACTGGGCCATGGATGCCCAGATATTTTGTCAAACATTATTCTGGGTGTGTCTGTGAGGGTGTTTCTGTATGAAATTAACGTTTGAGTTGGAAGACTGGGGAAAGCAGATTGCACTCCCTGATGTGAGTGGGCTCATCCAATCAGTTGAAGGCCTCAATAGAACAATCAGATCTTGGGACTTGTCAGGCCTGAGCCAGTTCCTTGTAGTAAATAAATACACACACATATCCTATTGGTTCTGTTTCTTTGGAGAACCCTGACTAATACAGTGTTTCTTATTTATATTCTTTTTATTTTTTTGTATGTTTCAAAATTTTCTTGATGAAAAATTGGGAGAAAAAGTCATTCAAATCTCAGTCAAGGGGCTGGTGGAGTGGTTGGGTTCACATGCTCTGCTTCGGCGGCCCAGGGTTTCACTGGTTTAGATCCTGGGCCCGAACATGGCGCTGCTCGTCAGGCCATGCTGAGGTGGCTTCTCACATGCCACAACTAGAAGGACCCACAACTAAAAAGTACACAACTATGTGCCGGGGGGCTTTGGGAGAAAAAGGAAAAATAAAATCTTAAAAAAAAAAAAACTCAATCAAAACTTCAATCTCATTTAGTTCAAAGCTTCTACTTTATGCCTAGTTTATTTCATGCCTGACCTATGCTTCTTCAAACAAGCAGTGTGGCGAGCGGCTGTGGTCCATTTCTCTATTGCCATTGCTCCACCTTCTCTCCTAGTCCTCTGCTGTATCTGGCTTCTCCAAGTTTGGCAGTGAGGGTGCATGTTGGGTGAGAATAGAAAGCAAGAGAGTAGAATCTTTCTTGACTGGTGCTGGTGCAGTCTAGCACTGGTGCCGTGTTGTGGCTGATGACCAAATACTGCCTGTTTTTCTCTTCAGGGAATGCTTGTGTATACGTGTGTGTGTGTGTGCACTTATTTCCTCCCCACCAACTAGGGACTTTGGCAATGTACCGTTAATTCTACGGGCAGTGCACTTTCCAGCTGACCTCTTATGAATCCCTTTCCTCCTCCTGTTCAAGTGATATTCCCCCTGAGTCTTCCAGCTATAGGTAGTGTTCTTTCATGAAAGCAAAGCTTGACTCTCTTCTAAAGTGTCTGCTTGGCCACAGGGTGTATTCTTGGCCTACCACAGTGTAAAAGGGCAGGCTTCTCTTGTTGCTGCCTCCTCTCCTTGCTCTCTTCCATCTTTATCTTTATATGTATATCAGTTCATTTTTGCTGTGTAACGGACTCTCCTAAAACTTAGTTACTTAAAATAACAACACTTTAATATCATTGTGCTTGGCCAGCTGGGCGGTTCTCTTGATTTTGGTTGGGTTCCCTCATGCATCTGCTGTCAGATACAAGTCAGCTAAGTGGCTCTGCTTCTGTGAGTTGGGTGGGTATTGGCTCAGGGTAATAGGGATGACTGGGGCATGTGTCTTTTATCATCCACCATCTAGCCTGGGCTTGCCAACACAGCAACAGAGTTCAAAGAGAGAGAGAGCAGAAATAATCAAGACCCTTCGAGTCTTGGAGCCCAAGCTGGCACAGCATTACTTCCTTTTCTGTGGGCCAGCGCAAGCCCCAGGATCAGCCCAGATTCAAGGAGTAGAAAATAGACTCCATTTCTTTTTGTTTTTTTTTTTTTTGAGGAAGATTAGCCCTGAGCTACTAGCTGCTGCCAATTCTCCTCTTTTTGCTGAGGAAGACTGGCCCTGAGCTAACATCCGTGCCCATCTTCCTCTACTTTATATGTGGGACACCTGCAACAGCATGGCTTGCCAAGCAGTGCCATGTCCGCACCCGGCATCCGAACCGGCAAATCCTGGGCCACTGAAGCGGAACGTGCAAACTTAACCACTGTGCCACCAGGCCGGCCCCTAGACTCCGTCTTGATGAGAGAATCCTGCAGTGTCATACTGCAAAGGGGAGAGGATATAAGGAAGAAAAATAATGATGATAATTTTTGCAAACAATCTGCTACAAAATATGGATGCATACTGCTGGACATACATGTAATCCGCCTTGGTTCTCCACCTCCATCATGGAGTGGGATTGTCCTGTAAGCTTCTGAAGCTTGGCCAGTATCAGCTCCCTGATCTCTTTCAGGAGTTCTGCTGCCCTTCTTAGATTTGGTGTGAGGCAGAGGGAGAGGGGGAACTATGTGTCTGCTCTCAGTAATTTAATGGAGAAGAGTTAATTGTTTTTTCCATTTTCAAAGAGGAGTTTAAACATAACAAGTGAAATACTGAAATGTACTCTCATATACTTAAATAACAATAACAAGACTGCTTGTAAATAAGCATCATAAGTCAAATTCTCAGGAGACCTGTAGTTTTCTGTAGCTTTCTATGGGAAGAAAAGAAAAACAACACAGCATTTTTCACTCACTAGGTCTGTATATTCCTTTAAAAGACATTCGTCCTGGTGAATCCTGTCCAATGACTCTCTAACATTTTCTTAGATAGGCTGGTCACTATCCAAGATCACTTTGATCACCTCTTAGCGAGACCTACGTGCTGTTTCCAGGTTTTCGATTTAGAAGGTGTTGAACTTATTTATTGTCCTTACTTTGAACTTCAAGTGAAGCTATGAAACAACAGGAAATACCCCTTTTAACATCCTACTTCGCTTAAATATGAAGAGATAGAAAGTGGGAAATGTGGGACTCTAGCTAAGGATGTCTGGATGGTTACTCTTCCCTATGTGGATTATAATAGATCATTCATAACTACTTTCAAATCTAAATGGTTTAAAAATGCATTTTAGTTTTCCTGTGAAGTCTGTGATCCTCATTAGGACTGATGTGTTTAATCATGTTGATGAAGCTGTTGTCCTTCAAAGCATTACCTGTCAATCTTGTTAAAGACTTAATGTCTAAAATTAACTCTAAAAAATGTTACTTTGAATGTAAAGCACTCCTTTAACATATATCACTTTGACAGAGCAATGATAAACATTTCAACTAAAAACATTGTCTTTTTTAAAGGTGCTGAGTAGCATCAATTCAATTATTCACAATCCAAGAGCTCCAGTAATAATTTATAAACAGAGCAGAGGAGCCCAACATTTCAATAAAGAGCTTGTTCAAGATTGTGGATTTGAGCATCTTGTTCCTATAATAGAAATGTGGGCAGATCAACTGACTTCCCTCAAGGTAAAGGGTTGAATATTGTTTACATGCTTTGAAAATACATTGGAGTCTATGGCTTTATTAATAGAACTAGGCTTAATTTTTTTGTTTGTTTAACTGTAAAGCTGAAAAGGCCTAGTTTATCTATAACTTGAATCTTGGTACTTATGTATCTGTTTTGAGTACTACGTATTCGCTGTTGTCATTACCATAAGCTTTGCCTCCTATAAAGTTCTACCAAAGAAGACATGTTTTAGGCCTGTTGCCTTGTTGAAAATCTATAGTGGATCCACTTTGCACTTCTAGGCCCTTCCCTGTTCTACCTTCGTTTTCTCTTTTTGGTATCCTCATGCTACAGATTTTCCTGGCCCTTATTCCTCTACAGATGTAATGTCTTATTCTTATTCCATTTTAACTGGAGGTGTTTTTTCTCTTTTTATATTTTAAATTATTTTTCTTCTCTCAAAACTTAGCTTATCTCCATGTCTCTCTATTCTCTAGAGCAGGTTGTAGTCAGATAGCAGCCAGTACCACTCTTACCTATCCTGTCTATCCATGGAAGATTAAAATCTCTCCACTTTATAGAGTTATTGTGTATTCTTTATTACATAACTTCAGATTTTGTTCAGTTTCTGTTGAGTAGTTCACTGAGAGGTAAATTGCTAAAGTCAGTATTTAATTTCTATTCCCCTTAAACTTTAGATTTTTCAATAACCTATACATAGAGATGTAGCAGCACCTCTGTTCATGCAGGTGTGATTCAACAGTAGTGTTTGTCAGGAGAAGACTTAGTGCATGAAGTGTAGATGATGCAGAATATGTGTGTAAGAATGGGTAGGCTCCGTGAGTTTTGTCTTTTTTGTTTTCTGATGTGTCCCAATGAACCTCCTGATACTTGATGAGTGCTCAATATTTGTCAAAAGAATGAAGCAGAATACACGTTTCAAGACAACTAAATGGAGATGAGGCTGAATTAAAAGAAAATTTTAATGAAAACATACTTGTAACTGATGAAGCAGTCTTCACGTTCAGCCTAATTTATCCTTCCTTTTTTATATAGGGCTCAGATAGAGCTACAAAATAAAAAACACTTTAATTAAGTGACAGTATTGGATTAATATACCTGTTTTATAGGTCTGAGTTCCTCCAGTTTATATCTCAGAAGAGGGTAAAATGATTAGTGGTAGGTTATGTAAATCATGGCATTTTCCCAGTCATTGCTTGTCTGGGGGTTGGAAGAAATCGTGCTAACTCCTTTTCTCCTTCTCAGGGAAATGGGCTAGAAAATGCCCCAGCCTTCCCAAGAGAAGGGAAAAGACTAGCAGAGAAAGCTGACAAAGGGAAGAATCAAATAAATGGATAGTTATTATTTACTATATTCAGTGCATTGAGGGTGGTATCAGAAAAGGTGAACACGAGATTTAGACTAATTGGATGGTCAAAACATACTAAAATATGAAACAAAGTTTAACCATTCAGGATATCACTAGAAGAAATGAATGCCATAAAAGCAGCCCATGATGAAATACTAAGTGAATGATGCAGATAACTCCAGATTCTGGAGGAGGGAGAGCCTTCAAGAAAAGCTTCACAGAGGTGATGAATTCTTGCTACTTGCAGTTTTCCCGCTAGGAGACAAGGAGAGTTAGCTTTATAATTAGAATATTCTGAGGACCCCCAGGAGGAATTTACTTGTTCTACTACTCAAGGAACTCATGGATTTTAGGCAGTGCTTCAGATATTTTTCTTATGCTGCAGAGTCAGGATCCAAATTGAGAAACGACATGAGGTTATTTGAGGCCTCCTTATATGAAAAGTTTTCTCTGCCATAGCAGCCTCTAAGTTTGGGACAACCATCTTCCCAGATTAGTTGTTCTCTCAGGTTAGATTTTGCTTAAAAGAGAAGAATGGGAAAAGCATGGAGCTGGCTGTCAGCCTCCTTCCTTCTGTCTTTCTCACCCGTCTGTCCGGGAAAGGTGAGCTACAGACACAGAGGCTCTCGCAACCCAGTACACTCTTGTATGCTGAGTCTTTGCCATCCCCCACTGCTCCAGAGGCCAGCCATACGCAATCAGACAGGACCTTGGTTGTATTTCTGCATCCCTGCTACTGAGTAATGTGGAGAACCTAGGAGGCCTTCTTTTAGATTTCTCAGGGTTTGCTTAGATAGACTGTGCTATAAGTAGACCAGAACATCTGTTTTTCTTAACCTTGTAATACTTTTATTCTCAAGCAAAAATTTATATTTGGTGCATTTTTCACCGTAGACCATTTCTTTATAATCACACTTTGTTGATGGAGCGTTGGTTAATGAAGATATCATTATGCTGTGACTTCCTGACTTTTTTTTTCCAATTCTGGTGGCACTTATTACTTAAAACATTCATTTGACACGGAATGTATTGCCTTGAATTGCTAAAATAGGTAATTGCCTTCTTACCAAATGAAAGGTTAAAGATATGAGTATGTGAGGTCTGGGCATTAATTAGAGAGTGTTAAATAAGCAAAGGACTAAAATAAGAAGTTGGAAAAAGAATTTCCTGTACCTCTTTCTGTATTTTGGAGTTGTGCTGTCTAATACAGTAACCACTAGCCACATGTAGCTTTTGATCACTTGAAATGTGGCTAGTCCTAACTAAGATGTGCCGTGAGTATAAAATACACGCCAGATTTAGAAGACTTAATATAGAAAAAAAATAATTAAAATATTGATTATGTGTTGAAATGAAAATATTTTTGATATATTGGGTTAAGTAAAATATATTATTAAAGTTAATGTCTCTTGTTTCTTTTTACCTTTCTAAGTGTGGCTACAAGACAATTTAGAATTACTGTGACTCACGTACGTTTCTTTGGGACAGCATTGTTCTGAAGGGCCAAGCACTGCACCATGCACATAGCAGATGCTCAGTAGATATTTATCGGTTGGCCAGTCTTAGTATTCTAAACTTCCAGTAGCCTTGCCTCTTGTGCAGTTTTAAAATACGTTAGGACCACATGTCTAGGCCAGGAAACTAAGTAGACTGTCATGAAGATTAGGTAGAATTAATTTAGTCATCCTTTCAAATTAAGAATTGCCTGGAGATACATGCTATAACATGGATCAATCTTGAAAACATTATCATAAGTGAAAGAAGCCAGTCACAAAAGGCCACTATTGTATGATTCCATTTTATGTGAAACGCTGAGAATAGGCAAATTTCATAGAAACAGAAAGTAGATTAGTAGTTATTCAGGAACTGAGGGCAGGGGAGAATGGGGAATGACTGCAAGTGGGTATGGGGGTTTTTTGGGAGGTGATGAAAATGTCCTGAAATTAGCTAATGGTGATGGTTGCACATCTCTAAATGTATTAGAACCACTGAATTGTACACACAAAGAGGGTGAATTTTATGGTATATGAATTACATCTCAATAAATCTGTTATGAAAAAATTAATGGCCAGAATACAAAGAACAAACTTATTTTTTTCCATCTATAATTCAAAATAATTACTTAAATAAATACTAATAATATAATTACTTAAAACATCCAGATATGGGATAAACAATATATAATGTTTTTTGTAAGGCCTATATTTACCTGGAGAAAACGAATTTAACACACTTTTTCTAAACTGGAAGTTGTTTTTAAAAAAATACTGATGATGATTAATATATATATTAAACCTGCCTGGATAATTATATTTTATCAGCATTATTATGGAAAATATTTTTTAAAATCAATAATACCATGTCATTTCTTTTGTTATAAAGGATTTATATAAGTCCTTGAAAATACTATCTGCAGAACTAGTGCCTTGGCATAATTTAAAGAAGCAGGATGAAAATGAAGGTATCAGAGTTGAAGATCTGTTGTTTATAGTAGATACCATGTTGGAAGAAGTTGAAAATAAGGAAAAGGTAATACTTATGCAAATATTCACATTTTAATGTAATCTTATCTTAAAAATTGGTAATGGTATGGATATTGATATTTATTCTACTAGGATTCTTTGTCTTTTTAAAGTTTTTATTAAAGATTTGGGGTTATTTTAAGATGTGAACTATCTTTTTTTTTTCTCCCTCTCTTTTGGACAGGACAGCAATATGCCAGACTTTCAAACTTTGCAAGCTATTGTTTCTCACTTCCAAAAATTATTTGATGTGCCTTCTTTAAATGGAGTCTATCCCCGAATGCATGAAGTTTATACTAGGCTTGGAGAAATGAACAATGCTGTGAGAAACCTCCAAGAACTCTTAGAATTAGGTGATGACCCTTTGTTCTTTTTGGCGCCCATTTAAGAATTATTCCTGATAAATCAATAAAATATAGGTAAAACAGTTTAAAGCAAAAAAAAAAAATGAGGATAACTGAAGCAGTGTTTGATTTAATGATTTTGAAAATTCTCTTTTGAAATACCCTATCCTTTTATTTCTCCTTTGCAGATAGTTCATCCTCATTGTGTGTGCTGGTGAGCACAGTTGGAAAATTGTGTAGGCTGATTAATGAGGATGTGAGTGAACAGGTTACGCAGGTATTGGGACCTGAAGACCTCCAGAGGTATTTATTTTAAAAAGTTTTCGAAGTATCATTCAGAATGCATGGAGTGGTAAAATTAAAGACTTTCGAAACTTTATAAGTTATTTACCTTTCCTGTTTGGAATAGCGTCTTTTAAATAACTAGACAATTGAAAATGATCTCCCACCTTAGGAATGGAGAGAAGACCAACTATTTCAAGATAAAAGTAGATTGTAGAGCCTGTAAGTTTCCATAGGGTAGGTCAAGACTCCAGCGTTATTGCTGTAAGCCTCTTCCCAGGGAAAATTATATCTGGAGAAATTCAAACCTGGTTAGCAACTTCATGTGAGTTCAGAATGTATAAACAAGTGCTATCTTTAGTACACTACCGTAGACCACTGAATAGTCCCTCACAGTATATTTATTATTTGATTAGAAGATAAATGGTAAGGATTTTGTAAAAAGCTAGGCATCTCTAACATAAAACCTAATGTTTTTTTAAAATACTGAAACATTTTAGCTTTGCTTAAATGGACTCTTCCTCCCCTGCACCCCTCTCCAAATGTTACACTGCAACATTTGGGAAGGGGAACACGTAGTATCCCGCCTGTCCCATATGTTCTGCAGGTTTTCCAAGAAGAGCCCTTACCTAATCTGACATTTGAGTTTTCTGATACTTGATTTTTTTTTTTTTAAAGATTTTATTTTTTCCTTTTTCTCCCCAAAGCCCCCCGGTACCTAGTTGTATCTTCTTCGTTGTGGGTCCTTCTAGTTGTGGCATGTGGGACGCTGCCTCAGCGTGGTCTGACGAGCAGTGCCATGTCCGCGCCCAGGATTCGAACCAACGAAACACTGGGCCGTCTGCAGCGGAGCGTGCGAACTTAACCACTCGGCCACGGGGCCAGCCCCTACTTGATGTTTTTAAAAGGAGCATGTATCTCATATTGGTCTTTCCCCCCTTCCTACAGTTTTCCTGACTGCTGATACTTGTTCTTAATGTTTAATAGAATACTAGATATTCAAGCCAATTGTTTTTAGAGAATGTTATAAAATCATGGTCTCTTAAGAATCCTAGAGCTAAATGGAAAGTTTCCCAGATTAGGAATATTATATAAATTAACTTTGGAACAGATGTTTACACTAACAATAAGAGATTTTTCTTTTAGAAAAATGATATTAATTGAACAAAGTGCTCAAAAAGGAAGGATTGTAGTAAATGATCATTAAATTTATATTTAAATCAGCAGGAAATTTCTTTCCATTTTGAAAATGTTCTGTTTTCAATCAGAGGCAAGAACTTTAAGTTGGAAATTCAGTGTAAACTGTGCATTTTTTTTTAAAGCATTATCAACAAATTGGAAGAACATGAGGAATTTTTCCCAGCATTTCAGGCCTTTACTAATGACCTTCTTGAAATCTTAGGTAAGACCTCTGTTGGTGGTGGTTAAATTTCCAGTCTTAAGATGTGAGCAGGTTTGAGAGAAGAGTGTTCTTTGTCACTGGCTTGGTGTTTTTCCCCAGAGTGTTTGTAGAAAGTGTCTGGAAACCACTAACGGTTCTGGAAGTGCACTCCCACCTCACAGTTGGAGCTGGTTGGGATTAGTCTACAGGAGAGAGACACGTTCTTTAAGGAGCTGGGGCTGCCTCGTTTTGGGACCTTAAAATGAGAAATGGCAGTACTCTGGCTATGCTCAGTTTTAACCTTGACTTTGTCATTCCCAATTGAGAAACCTTGGTAGAATTTATGATCTTGGAAGATACTTTTTTCATCCCTTTTTTTTTTTTGAAGATAGTTCCTACTGGATGTTTTTAAAAAATATACAAATTAAATTTCCTTTTGAGGTGATAGGAAGTAATGTAAAGTAAACATCTGTAGAAAGGAAGAGAGGTTTATAAATCTGTAGAAGGGAAGAGCTGCATTTATGCTCTTGGTCAGACTGAGGGCTTTGTTAGTATAATCTCTCTTAAAAGGAAAAAATGTAATTTGCTTAGGAATCATAGGCAAGATAGACACCAAAGCCTCCTATTTTAAGTGCGATTGTATATGGCTATAAAAATAATTTGTCTTATTATTAAGAACTCTTTCTAAAGTTTAAAGTGATTTATTCACTAATGAATTTTTTTTTCTAAATAGCTCATTTGAAAAAAAGTTTTTTTAAAGAATGGCTTCTTGACATAGAGTAAATTAGAGGAGGAAATGAGGTATAGTAGAAGATAAAGGAATGAGTAAATTAAAATTTGGAAAGAATGTGGATAAATGAAAACAGTATCTGACTGGAGTACTTAGGTGAGTGAATATAAAGGAAGTTTCGTGGCCAGTTTTCTGTAGTCCGTGAAAGCAAATGAGGCAGTGAGTGAGCGTGCTTCAGAGATGCTGGTATGTTTGAAAAGGTCATAGGAAGGGAAAATGTAATCTGAAGGTTAAACTCAAGATGAGACATGAAATTATAGAAATGTGTTGCCTCATATCTCCAAGAGCCTTGTTTCATAGAATAATATGATTTTAGTTGCTTTGGGGTAGCAATTAACTTAAACAGTGAGGTTCTCCTCATTAATAAACATTTTAATAGTTGTGCTAGTAACACTTATTTCAGAATTCTTCTGTAGAAACCTCCTCTCAGATATTATGATACTTGGTATGGGGCTTGTGGGATCATTTGCTTCAAGAAACCAAGTCATCCTGCAGATGAACTCCATATTTTGGTCACAGTTGAAATTCTGGAGTTAAATATTATATTTAACATTGTGAAAGTTAAATCTGTTTTGGCAAGCATGAATATTTTTATTATTACTAGATGTCGTGTTAAGCATCTAGAACAACAGAGCGGTGTACCAAACACCAGATATGAAGAAGGTCTGTCTTTTTCTCATAAAGGGATGTGATTAGCTGAAAAAATTCTCCTATCAGCCAAGAGCCTTCTCTGTGAGGTTCATTTGTAAGGCAGATTTCTCATTTAGTGAGAAAACAGGTGTGATTTCAGAATGGGGGGTCAGATTATAATTTGATCTTGTACCTTACCACAATGTAAGGCGTGAACCAAATTCTCTGTTGTAGATTTGCTTTATTTTTTTCCTTTCCTATATCTTGATGCTGTATTTATAAGTGGATCCAGACAAGTATTCTGACTGAAGTCAGGAGCTTAAACATCATGAGTCATGTGTTTAGGCTAAAGGAAGAACAACCAAAATCCAGCTAAATGTGGAGGGAGAGAGGTAGGATCCAAGGAGGCATGTTTTATGTAAAGGGAATGAGTTTATGAGAACAGTAAGCTAGCAGAATAATCTAGGAAAAAGTGGTGAGAATCTAGAGAACTTGCCACTGGGACTTAACTTAAGTAGGGCTGGAGTCTAGATAATGAGAGAAAGCACCGCTTCCTCAGCAGTCAGGAACCTTCAGACAGTGAATTCTAAGTTATGCTAGTTAGAAGAAGGTAGTCTTAGGAAGAGAAATCAAATTCAGACAGAACCTGGCAGAGAAGAACCTGCACTGGTTTATCTGGTAAGCTGGGCCGGGCTAAGCTCTATGAGACATTGCACCTGAGCTTTGTACTTGGAGAAGCCTCACACCTTTTATTAGGTAGATGTGTTTCATCCTAAAGGTGGACCTAAGAGGGACTCTACTCATGAGAAATCTTTCCAGGAGAATTAAGGATACAGCTGTGTTCCACGAGAAGAAATCCCAAAGTCTTCAGATGGAGACCCATGAAAGAGACAGCCTCTACCTGGGATTTCACTGTGTGGCTCACCCAAGTAACCACAGAGACTTAAAGAGGCAATAGCATAATATCGTAAATGTGGCCAGTAGGGTCTGTTAATAGGAGCACATTGCTAATGAGATTAATATCACACTTAGAGGATGCTTGTAGGTAGGTGGTAGCTATACAGACAGATGCCCTGTGAAACATCTGTGTCTGAGTCACTGATACTCTTATCACCACTGTTGGAGAAAATTTCATGTGCCCAAAAGCACTAGTGTTGTTGCCTTTGTGTTTGAGGTTTGCCTTTGCATAGAGATTCTCATTTCGTCTGAGTCTGTCACTAGATAAAGCTACTCTTTTATTATTCTTGTTTTTCTGTTACAGAAATTGATGACTTGGATGCCATTGTACCTGCAGTAAAGAAATTAAAAGTACTTTCATACTGAAAACAAATCAAATAATTTTTACTGTGTAAATTGCATTCTTAACGTTCTAAGTATTTTGTAGGATTGATCTTACTTTGAGACAAGGGTTATAAAAATGTATTTACTCTGAGAATTCATCCCTTTCTTAGAATTGGGTCCTTGTCCATCCATGTAATTTTTAACTTTGAGTTCTTATGTAGAAAACAGTTGCTAAGTTAAAGAAGTAAGTTAACTTTAGATCCTTTAATCATTTCGTAAGCAATTCTTGAGTGCTTAAAATTTAAGATTGTTTTAAAGTATAGTGTGTGAGTAAAAGAGAAACTCAGGGAGAGATATTGCACGTAATAGAAAAGTTATATTTAAGTTCAGGGTTTAGTGACCTTTTTGGTTCTGGGAACAAGGAATGCCAATGGCTCTCTTACATCCAGCCAGTAGAAGGCTATTGCTTTCCTGGCAAGGAAATGGCACATTCTATTATATCCCTTATGGCACGTGCCCTTTCAAAGCAGGGGGAAGGAAAGGAAGAAGGAGAAAGTGTTTTATCATTGTTTTGGGGTAGGAAATGAATTATGAAGTAAAACAGATGAGTAAATAGATAGTAGATAGTCTCTCTTTTATAAAAAAGTGTCTTTTTTGCAATCTTGATGTAATGTACTTTTTATAAGGGCATGAGATCTTAAATAAAATTTTTGTAAAGAATTTCCAAAAGTAAGTGTCCTCAGTGACTTATTTGTATTACTCACAAATAGTAGGTCATATTCTCTTACTAGGCTGAGCATTCCTTAGGCAACTGGTTCACACTTGCTGCATTTTACCTAAGAGTACTTTTCTTGCTGCCTTCTACTTATTCTCTGTTCTTAATATTCAGTCTGATTTCCTTAAGGGACCAGTGTTGTGCCTCATATCTATAAGTATAAGCCACTTTGGGTTAGTGCCACTGCCCCTACCCTGTTTATAAGTAGCAGGCCTAGGAAGACTTCTCAGTTATTCTTGTTTGTTGTCATGTAGAACATTGTAAAGAGTTTCCAGGAAGCAGCATGGTGGAATGGAGAGAGTAAATGTCAGTAGGTAGCATCCAGATCCTTGGTGGTGTGACCTTAGGGATTAGATATAAAATAATGTCTTAAGTTTGATACCTCAACCCAAGCTTGACATAAGGGAAGCCATATTGTAGAAAAGAGACCATATTGTAACTTTGAGAGACCTCTGACTAACTAACCTGGCTGGATATGCACCCTCCAGGAGATCCACCTGCTCTGTAAATTTTATGACCCCTGCTTGTGTATGTCCCTCCCAGCTGCGATAAGACGATAGCTTCATTCCTTGGAGTTCCTTAGGAATGTGATGACACCCGAACAGAGAGTCTATGCTGACTGTCACCATCAGTGAAAACTGAAAGATCTGGTGCGGTGACTCCCAGTCTGTAACACCAGAGGGTCAACATTCCTAACCCCTGCCCCATAACCCACTGGCCCATATAACCGCTTCAAGATTCTGTGCCTCCTTCAGGTGGTGGTTTTGGACATTAGTGGGCCACCTTCCCTCTTGCTAGCAAGCTGCAATAAAATGCCCTTTCTCTGCCACCATCTTGCCTCTTGGCTTTTGTCTTGCAGCAAGCAGATCGTGCCCTTTGTGCAGTAACAGGTTCTTTCTAGATTTAAAATTCTTTGTTTTGTTAGCCTGCAGTTACATTTCTAAACACTAGACTACACTTTGTGAAAGAACCTGTGTCTTTCACGGATGTATAGAAACAGTATTTGGATATTCATAATGTAAATACTCTGAGTTGATTAGATTACTCCAAGAAATTGCTATGAGACAGTTATAAAATGTAACAATATTTGAAAGGAAGAAATGTAATTTAAAAATAATGCCAATCTAAATTTTGTCAGCTAGTTTGAGAGTCTGTGGTTAACAGCTTGAAACAGAGGTTTTCAAACTCTTCCTCAGAGGCCTAAGAGTTCTTTGGAGGGCTACAGAGAGAGACAGTGCCACTAGAAGGAACAGCCGCAGGCCTCTCTATCAGGTCTACCTTTGTCTAGTTTTAGTTATTTAAAATATAAGTAAAGATCTACAATTATTGTTTAGCTCTTGATTTTTTTACAATTTTATTGATGTATAATTGACATATAATGAACAGTACATATTTAAAGTATACAATTTGATAACTTCTGATAAACATATACACCTTTGAAACCATCACCACAATCAAAATAATAAATGTACCCATCACTCCGAAAGTTCTCTCTTTGCCTTGGATAATCCCTGCTCATCCCCTCCCGTCTCTAGGCGTCAGCTGATCTGTTTTTCGTCACTATAGACTAGCTTGCATTTTATGGGATTTTATCTAAATGGAATCATACAATATGTTCTTTTTTGTTTGGCCTCTTTCACTTAGCATAATTTGAGATTTTTGCATGTTGTTATATTTATTAACAGTTCGTTCCTTTTTATTGCGGTGTAGTGTTATTGTATGACTATACCACAGTTTATCTGTTTACCTGTTGATGGAAATTTGGGTTACTTCCAATTTTTGATAACTATGAACATTTATATTCAGGTCTTTGTATGGACATATGCCTGATATCCAGTGTCTTGAAAACTGTCATTTTCATGTATTTTGCCTGTTTTTTGTTGTATTTTGATTTTAGTTTTTGTTGGTACAGGCAAATGGGTACTTTTTTTTTTTTTTTTGAGGAAGATTAGCCCTGAGCTAACTGCTGCCAATCCTCCTCTTTTTGCTGAGGAAGACTGGCCCTGAGCTAACATCCATGCCCACCTTCCTCTACTTTATATGTGGGATGCCTACCACAGCATGGCATGCCAAGCGGTGCCATGTCCGCACCTGGGATCTGAACAGGCGAACCCCGGGCTGCTGAAGCAGAATGTGTGCACTTAACCACTGCACCACCAGGCTGGCCCCCAAATGGGTAAATTTGGTTTCTGTTACTCTATCCTGGTTAAAAGTGGAAGTTTAGAAGTATTAAGTCTGAAAATGTGTAGGATTTCTTAGGTTTTTATTATTTTTCTCTAATTTTATCACATTGTAGTCAGAGAATATGGTCTTTTTGGTATTGAATCTTTGGAATTTTTGAGACTTTTGTGGCTTTCCATGTGATGAATTTTATACATGTTCCACATGTTCTTTAAAAAAAGTCTAATCTCTATTTGATATATAGTGCTATTATGTGGTTTAAATCTGCTTCATTTCTATCAATTTTTTATTTGCTTGATTTGTTAGTTTATGGAACTCAGATTTCTCTATGGGTTTGTCTAATTTTGTTTTATATATTTTGAGCCTATTTTATAAGTACTTATAAATTCATAGTTGATAGTATCTTCTTGATTAGTATCTCTTTATTGCTACTCATGCTTCTTGCCTTGAATGCAATTTTGTTCTTTTTCCTTTTTTTCTTTTTAATTTATTCACTAATCTTTTTCTTGTAAAATATAAGACATCCTAAAATGGAATAAACCATAAATGTCTAGTGTAATAAATGCTTATAAAGTGAACACCCATGCAACAACCAAGAAATAGAACTTCACCAACACTCCGAAAGGCCTCTCCCACCCACCATGTGTTCCTTCCCCCACGAGGTAACCATTAGTTGACTTATGTTAATTACTTCCTTGTTTTATTTAGTTCTGCCACTTTTGTATGTATGCCTAAACCAAGATAGTTGAGTTTTGCCTGTTTCTGAACTTTATAAAAATGCAATCATATTATATATTCTTTTTTAATGTTTTTTATTTTGTTCAGTATTATGTTTATATTATTCATCCCTGTTGTAATGTGTAGGTGCAGGTCACTTGTTGTCATTGCTGTCTAGTATTCCTCTATGAATATTCCACAATTCATTTATCTGTTCTACTGGGGATTGACATTTGGGTTGTTTCTAGTTTTTGGCTATTGTGAACTTGCTGCTGTGAACATTCTTGTATATGCATCCTCGTACACTTGTGTGCAAGTTTTTAGACTCAATATCCAGGAAATAAAATGCCAAGTCCTAGGGGAAAATACTACTGTGTTTTTGAACCCAGTTTTTGCAGAAAACTTTGGTGGTTTGCTTGCTTGTTAATATTTCTTAAACTATCAAGACTTATTAATTTTACTAACATTTTATGGATTTCTTTGCTCCCTCGTTTCTCCTGTGCCACTCCTGCCTTCATGTTACTTTTTTTTTTTTTCCCTGAGGTAGATTCATTTGTTAGCATGGCTGCTAACAGAGCGGTGTAGGTCCATACCCAGGAATTGAACCTAGATTGCCAAAGTGGAGTGCGCCAAACTTAACCACTAGACTGCTGGGGCTGGCCCATATTTTCCTTCTTTCTGAAATACATCTAGTGGCCATTTTTCAGTTTGCTATTCCCATTTGTTGCATATTTTTAAAATTGTTTTTGTTTTATAATTTTTGCCTGTGAGCTTCCCTTTAGTGGGAACTGTCTGCTGCAGTAGTCCCATGTGTGCCCTGGATGGATGTGGCAACCCAGGGGCCAGTTTTGTGCTTGCCTGTCAGGGCTTCTCATGGTTCCAGGTTCTAAACCAATTTCCACATTGGTATCAAGGTTTGGGGGTTTCCACACCAAATCAGTTGTATGTAACTTCTGACCCTGTGCTCCTGTAGGCAGATTAGCTGATTGTTTCCACCCACTGCTGACAACCAATTCCTTGTCTTCATTGGCAGCCAAGGTGTTTAATGATGACACAACACTTCTCAGGCTCCTTGTCCCTGACACAGCAGCCTTGCCTCCTGTCTGGTGTGTGCTGAAGTTCTGGTTCCCTTCAACACTTAAACTCCCCTTTTACCCTTAAGTGCTTTAGAGTTCCTCTTTGACCATCACCAGGAACTTTCCCTGTGTTACTTTTTAAGTAACCGTGTTTAAAATAAATGTCGTTCACAGTTTAACTAGGTTTTCTATGTCTTCGGAAGAGGCAGGCTAGGTTTTCACTTGTCTGCTTTGTCTGCCATCTTGATCGGTGGTAGTTTTAGGGTTGCATTAGCAGCCTGTATCAGGATGGGATATGTGATGCCTTCCCTTACACTTCTCTGGTGCCTTAGCATCTTCAAGGCACTTGTCTATTCAGTGAACGTTACAATGTCATTGGGAGGCAGACAGGACAGGCATCAGTTGCCCTATTTTGTCATTCAAAATAGAAATCTCA
This sequence comes from Equus quagga, assembly GCF_021613505.1. Taxonomy (NCBI): domain Eukaryota; kingdom Metazoa; phylum Chordata; class Mammalia; order Perissodactyla; family Equidae; genus Equus; species Equus quagga. The sequence goes on along the minus strand of NC_060267.1, from coordinate 171,962,387 downwards.
GCAGAAACAAATTTTATTACATATGTACCACGTACTCAGCATATGCTGTCTTGGATAACGTGGGTGAAAATCAATTTAAGTAGCTTATAGTTCAGTTGGAGAGTAAGCAAACATTAAATGCCAAACACAATACAAGTAATTGCTTAGCATGTGACATTAGCAGATACCTGATAAAAATTTTTTTAAATTAAATGTTACAAGGCAGGGAATTGTTAAAATGAAAAATGCAGAGTATTGACAGTAAATACTATAGGTGGTGGGGAGAGGCCATTTCAGTGTGGACTGGCTTAATGGAGGAGGTGGGTTTAAAATAGGCCTTTAAGAGGCAAGTAGGATTTGAGTAGGCAGGATATAATATTTGGACTATTCTGGTATAGAGCATCTGCACATGAGTAAAGTAGCGAAAAACTGGAGACCAAATTATGTTAGGTCTAAAAAGCAAACTGAGGAGTGGGTTTTAATCTTGTAGAATAAAGGACATCATAGATAGTTTATATGTGGGAGAAACATGACAAAAATTTTAATATGTTACCATTTTTCGTAAATGTGGCAGTAAAGGCTGTGGTGGGGACAGGAAACTGATGGCAGGGGGTGTTGCCTGAGTGGAAGGAGAAAAGAGGATTTGACCTCAACAACAGCTCTAGGAACATCAGAGAGGACAAGAATATTTGGTTTTATAAAGTTTGAAATGCAAAAGAGGCACTTGTTTAAATACACAATTTACATATTTTGCTTTTTACATGTTTATTTAGGTGCACAAGCCGTCTCTTAGAAAAGTAGCGAATTCCCACATCTGTCTGAGAGAGAATCAAACAGCCTTTTCCTTTCTGGCACTGGTGCTCTGTAGCAGTCTCCAGTGCTCTGCCGTGGGAGTGCAGAC